>NC_047038.1:102683324-103010063 GCF_011762595.2 Tursiops truncatus
AAATGTAGAAAAGTAAACCGTAACAGAAACTTAAAATGTCCCCATTTTTATATGTTTCTATATTTTAGTGTAATATTTTTATTGGAAGGTGAGTTTCTTGCATCAGAAGTTTCCATAGCATCCATTATATGATTGTGTACAGATACACATGCTTATGCCAAGAAAAAATATATTGCATTGTAAGTCTAAAATGAAAGAAAAAATGAGAGAATAGTTTGTGAAGTTTATAAAAATTATGTCCATACAGACAGAAACATATATTATCTGAGCATAAATATTTGTGTTCAAATACTATTTGTATTCAACTGTCTGTTCTGACTTAACCTGAATACAGATGTACAGTATATAGATATGTGCTTTTCCTATTACTGTATATTCAACATATAAAAGAATTTCTGTGTATGTGTTCATATGTATATAAAATATATTTTGCCCATTGCACTTATATGCTTCTCTTTGTCAGGACAAAAACGATGATTTTACTCTTATTAATCTTAATTCAAGTCCTTTATCAATGTTACTCTTTTCCTAGAAATTTTGAGTTTTGTTTCTTAACTCTGACTTTATACCTGTGACTTTTTTTTAAGCGAATTAGAATTGGTATAGTGGTCAGCTTCTTTAACCCTTCTTCAGGTGGTATCATATAGGTAGCTTGCATCTATATGTATTGTTTTGAGAATTTGTTGATCAATAAAACCAGTTAGGTCAAGCTGGTATTTGCTTTTATGCAGTGTCTCCAGCAGTGATCCCAGGTAAAAGTCTAGATTGTTTAAGTAAAAGTTATTTAATCCTCATTACAGTATTTTCATCTTAAAGGTACATGCTTTTGGCAAGATGCCTTGGCTGTGCAGTGATTGAGGATACCTGGCACTATTTCCTGCATAGGCTCTTACACCACAAAAGAATATATAAGCATATTCATAAAATTCATCATGAGTTTCAGGTATGTTAGAACTATATTTAATCCATTTTTTTCTATTAGAGGCAAAAATGTCATTTAAAAAAAAGTCTCCTGGACTTTAAAAAAAATTGTCAGTGATGTTTTTATTTCTTTTTCCTTTGGCATGATTGTTAAGAATATAATACACACACACCTAAACACAAAGGGAGTTCTACAGATTTTCTTTAATATCTTAATTTCATGGTAAATTGAGACCTGAAAGAAAAATGTTACGTGAAATCGTTCATTTTTGTCTTTGGGTCCAGAGCACTATCCTCACACAGTTGGGTCCCTGGCAGTTTGATAGAGGCCTCTAGTGCTGTTAAGGTCATTTAAGTGGGAACCCAAAACAACAAACCTTGAATCGTTAAATTCCTAAAACAATTTCCAAGTTAGTTTTAACACATTTCCACATAATTGCTAACTCCTTCCCACAAAACAGTGATTTTTATCAGAACTGCTTTGATGTTAGCTTTGTTGAATTTATTATTTTGGTATGTTCTGCATTGATCCTAATTACATGATATGATAAACCAAACATCCCTTTCTTGGCAGAACAAATTCAGGTGCATAAACCAAAATTAGAATTCAAGTCAATTGTTTAATGCCTTTATCTCACACCATCAAAGACAGCTATTAAAATAGATTGTTTTAAGGACATCCCTAGACCTTTTAATGTTTGGTAAGAACAAAAAAAAATTTTATTGAGAATTACTGTTAATGTTTATATATGTATGACTAGATATATAGTTGATCCTCAGTATCCATGGGTTCTGAATTCATGAATTCAACCAACCGAGGATTGAAAATATTTGGGAAAAAAATTCCAGAAAGTTCCAAAAGGCAAAACTTGAATTTGCCTCGAGTGGACAACTATTTACATAACGTTTAAATTGTATTTACAACAATTACACAGCATTTACATTGTATTAGATATTACAAATAATCTATAGATGATTTAAAGTATATGGGAGGATGTTCATAGGTTATATGCAAATACTGCTCCATTTTATATAAGGGACTTGAGCATCCTTGGAGTTTGGTATCCATGGGGGTCCTGGAACCAATCCCCCTGGGATACCTAGGGATGACTAGGTATATGTTATGATATATCATAACATATAGAAGAGATATAATTTTATAAAACGATATACATAAATAAATTAGAATATATATATTAGGGTTCTCCAAAGAAACAAAATCAATAGGAGACACACACACACACATACACACACACACAGATTTATTTTAAGGAACTGGTTCATGCACTTGTGGGGGCTGGTGAATCAAATCTGTAGGGCAGCTCACAGGTTGGAAACGCAGGTGAGAGTTGATGTTGCAGGCCTGGATCTCAATTCCTTAGGGCAGCAGGCTGGAAACCAGGCAGGGTTTCTGTATTGTAGTCTTGAGAATTCCATTTTTCTTGGGAAGCATCAGTCTTTGCTTTTAAGGCCTTCATCTGATTGGATGAAGCTCACCTGGGTTATGGAGGGTCCTCTTCTTTACTCATGGTCTACTGACTTAACTGTTAATCACATCTAAAAAAGACCTTCACACCAGCATCTAGACTGGTGTTTGACCAAGCAGCTGGGCACCGTGGCCTAGATAAGTTGACACATAAAATTAACCATCACTGAATTCTTACTTATTTTAGGCTCCATTTGGAATGGAAGCTGAATATGCACATCCTCTGGAAACCTTAATTCTTGGAACTGGATTTTTCATTGGAATCATGCTTTTATGTGATCATGTTATTCTTCTTTGGGCCTGGGTAACCATTCGTTTGATAGAAACTGTTGATGTCCATAGGTAAGCTATGGTTTCTATTCAGGTAAAAGTATCATAAAATATCCTTTTTTCATGGTCATAGATTATCTTTATTTCTCTTTTTTTTTAATTGAAATGTAACTGACATGTAACATTGTGCTTTAGGTGTGCAACATAATGGTTGATATATGTATATATTGCAAAATGCTCACCACACTGTTCATCTCTACACAGAGTTACAAATTCGAGAACTCTTAAGATCTACTCTCTTAGCAACTTTCAGATTCACAGGATTGTTGATTTCAGCCTCCATGCTGTACATTACATGTCCAAGACTTATTCATCTTATAACTGGAAGTTCATACCTTTTGACCACCTTCACCCATTTCATGCACCGTAATCATTGTCATAGGTTATCTTTTTTCCTAAGTAGAGTAATAGGAGAAGTTAACCTTGTTAATGTTACTATTTTTAATAAACAGGAGAACATAATTGGATAAAAGTTCAAATCATAATTTTTGGGTTTTTTTACATTCCTATCTATGGCTGTAGTCATTTTTATGGTGAGAGTATATTCATGTATCATTTGAGAAAATGAAATAAAATTCTGATAAGTGCTGCAGAACTGCCCTCCAAAAGGGCCCCTCTCTACACGCCCAGCAGGAACCTGTAAGAATGCTTTCCCTGCACCCAACACCCTTTGCAAACTGAACATTACAGTCTTGTTAATCTTGGTCAGTAGGAGGGCAGAGAGCCTTCAGGGTTATGCACTGCATTCCCCAGGGGCTGGTGAGGCTGCATGGCTGTCTTTGTTCTGGGTTTTTTCTTTTTTATTCCCAGTCTCCCGATTCATCCCACCACCACCACCTCACCCCGCCGGCTTAGTGTCTACGTTTGTTCTCTACATCTGTGT
This sequence comes from Tursiops truncatus, assembly GCF_011762595.2. Lineage (NCBI taxonomy): Eukaryota > Metazoa > Chordata > Mammalia > Artiodactyla > Delphinidae > Tursiops > Tursiops truncatus. Next base: position 102,686,945 of record NC_047038.1, read on the forward strand.
CTCTATTTCTGCCTTGCAAACCTGGTTCATCTGTACCATTTTTCTAGATTCCACATACATGCGTTAATATACGATGTTTGTTTTTCTCTTTCTGACTTACTTCACTCTGTATGACAGTCTCTAAGTCCATCCACGTATCTGCAAAGGATCCAATTTCATTCCTTTTATGGCTGAGTAATATTTCATTGTATATATGTACCACATCTTCTTTATCCATTCCTCTGTCGATGAACATTTAGGTTGTTTCCATGACCTGGCTATTGTAAACAGTGCTGCACTGAACATTGGGGTGCATGTGTCTTTTTGGATTATGGTTTTCTCTGGGTATATGCCCAGTAGTGGGATTGCTGGGTCATATGGTAATTCTATTTTTAGTTTCTTAAGGAACCTCCATACTGTTCTCCTTAGTGGCTATATCAGTTTACATTCCCACCAACAGTGCAAGAGGGTTACCTTTTTTCCACACCCTCTCCAGCATTTGTTGTTTGTAGATTTTCTGATGATGCCCATTCTAACTGGTGTGAGGTGATACCTCATTGTAGTTTTGATTTGCATTTCTCTAATAATTAATGATGTTGAGCAGCTTTTCATGTGCTTCTTGGCCATCTGTATGTCTTCTTTGGAGAAATGTCTATTTAGGTCTTCTGCCCATTTTTGGATTGGGTTGTTTGTTTTTTTAATAGTGAGCTGCATGAGCTGTTTATATATTTTGGAGATTAATCCTTTGTCTGTTGATTTGTTTGCAAATATTTTCTCCCATTCTGAGGGTTGTCTTTTCATCTTGTTTATAGTTTCCTTGGCTGTGCAAAAGCTTTTAAGTTTCATTAGGCCCCATTTGTTTATTTTTTTAAATTTTCCATTACTCTAGGAGGTGGATCAAAGAAGATTGTGCTGTGATTTATGTCAAAGAGTGTTCTTCCTATGTTTTCCTCTAAGAGTTTTATAGTGTCCTGTCTTAACATTAGGTCTTTAATCCATATTGAGTTTATTTTTGTGTATTGTTGTTGGGGAGTGTTCTAATTTCATTCTTTTACATGTAGCTGTCCAGTTTTCCCAGCACCACTTACTGAAGAGACTGTCTTTTCTCCATTGTATATCCTTGCCTCCTTTGTCATAGATTAGTTGAACATAGGTGTGTGAGTTTATCTCTGGGCTTTCTATCCTGTTCCATTAACCTATATCTCTGTTTTTGTGCCAGTACCATACTGTCTTGATTACTGTAGCTTTGTAGTATGGACTGAAGTCAGGGAGTCTGATTCCTCCAGCTCCGTTTATTTCCCTCAAGACTGCTTTGACTATTTGGGGTCTTTTGCGTCTCCATACAAATTTTAAGATTTTTTGTTCTACTTCCTTAAAAAATGCCATTGGTAATTTGATAGGGATTGCTTTGAATCTGTAGATTGCTTTGAGTAGTATAGTCATTTTAACAATATTGATTCTTCCAATCCAAGAACATGGTGTATCTCTCCATCTGTTTGTGTCATCATTGATTTCTTTCATCAGTGTCTTATAGTTGTCTGAGTACAGGTCTTTTACCTCCTTAGGTAGGTTTATTCCTAGGTATTTTATCCTTTTTGGTGCAATGGTGAATGGGAGATTGTTTCCTTAATTTCTCTTTCTGATCTTTCATTGTTAGTGTATAGGAATGTAAGAGATTTCTGTGCATTAATTTTGTATCCTGGGACTTTACCAAATTCATTGGTTAACTCTAGTAGTTTTCTGGTGGCATCTTTAGGATTATCTGTGTATAGTATCATGTCATCTGCAAACAGTGACAGTTTTACTTCTATTTTGCAATTTGTATTCCTTTTATTTCTTTTTCTTCTCTGATTGCCATAGCTAGGACTTCCAAAGTTATGTTGAATAATAGTGGTGAGAGTGGACATCCTTGTGTTGTTCCTGATCTTAGAGGAAATGCTTTCAGTTTTTCACCATTGAGAATGGTGTTTGCTGTGGGTTTGTCGTATATGGCCTTTATTATGTTGAGGTAGGTTCCCTCTGTGCCCACTTTCTTGAGAGTTTTTATCATAAATGGGTGTTGAATTTTGTCAAAAGCTTTTTCTGCATCTCTTGAGATGATCATATGGTATTTATTCTTCAATTTGTTAATATGGTGTATCACATTGATTGATTTGTGTATATTGAAGAATCCTTGCATCCCTGGGCTAAATCCTTTTAGCCCAGGATAAAAGGATTTTATCCTTTGATCTGTCCATTGGTGTAAATGAGGTGTTAAAGTCCCCCACTATCATTGCGTTACTGTCGATTTCCTCTATTATAGCTGTTAGTATTTGCCTTATGTATTGAGGTGCTTCTATGTGGGATGCTTATATATTTATAATTGTTATATCTTCTTCTTGGATTGATCCCTTGATATTGTGTAGTGTCCTTCCTTGTCTCTCATAACATTCTTTATTTTAAAGTCTACTTTATCTGATATGAGTATTGCTACTCCAGCTTTCTTATGATTTCCATTTGCATGGAATATCTTTTTCTGTCCCCTCACTTTCAGTCTGTATGTGTCCCTAGGTCTGAAGTGGATGTCTTGTAGACAGCATATATATGGGTTTTGTTTTTGTATCCATTCAGGGAGCCTGTGTCTTTTGGTTGGAGCTTTTAATCCATTCACATTTAAGGTAATTCTTGATATTTATGTTCCTATTACCATTTTCTTAATTGTTTGGGCATTGTTTTTGTAGGTCCTTTTCTTCTCTTGTGTTTCCCACTTAGAGAAGTTCCTTTAGTGTTTCCTGTAGAGCTGGTTTGGTGGTGCTGAATTCTCTTAGCTTTTGCTTATTGTAAAGCTTTTGATTTCTCTGTTGAATCTGAACGAGATCCTTGCCAGGTAGAGTAACCTTGGATGTAGGTTCTTCCCCTTCATCATTTTAACTATATCATGCCACTCCCTTCTGGCTTGTAGAGTTTCTGCAGAGAAATCAGCTGTTAACCTTATGGGGTGACCTTGTATGTTATTTGTCGTTTTTCCCTTGTTGCTTTTTTTTTTTTTTTTTTTAATGTTGAGTCTTCTTTTAATTAATTTATTTTTATTTTTGGCTTGTTGGGTCTATGTTTCGGTGCGAGGGCTTTCTCTAGTTATGGCAAGCGGGGGCCACTCTTCATCGCAGTGCACGGGCCTCTCACTGTCGTGGCCTCTCTTGTGGAGCGCAGGCTCAGTAGTTGTGGCTCATGGGCCTAGTTGCTCCGCGGCATGTGGGATCTTCCCAGACCAGGGCTCGAACCCATGCCCCCTGCATTAGCAGGCAGATAATCAACCACTGCGCCACCAGGGAAGCCCTCCCTTGTTGCCTTTTTTTTTTTTTTTTTTTTTTCCGGTACATGGGCCTCTCACTGCTGTGGCCTCTCCCGTTGTGGAGCACAGGCTCCGGACGCACAGGCTCAGCGGCCATGGCTCACGGGCCCAGCCACTCCGCGGCATGTGGGATCTTCCCGGACTGGGTCACAAACCCATGTCCCCTGCATCGGCAGGCGGACTCTCAACCACTGCGCCACCAGGGAAGCCCCCTTCTTGCTTTTAATAATTTTTCTTTGTCTTTAATTTTTGTCAATTTGATTACTATGTGTCTTGGCATGTTTCTCCTTGGGTTTATCCTGCCTGGGGCTCTCTGCGCTTCCTGGACTTGCGTGGCTCTTTCCTTTCCCATGTTAGGGAAGTTTTCGACTGTAATCTCTTCAGATATCTTCTTGGGTCCTTTCTCTCTTCTCCTTCTGGGACCCCTATAATTCAAATGTTTGTGCATTTAAGGTTGTCCCAGAGGTCTCTTAGGCTGTCTTCATTTCTTTCTGGTCTTTATTCTGTTTCGTGGCAGTGAATTCCACCATTCTACCTTCCAGATCACTTATCCATTCTTCTGCCTCAGTTATTCTGCTGTTTATTCCTTCTAGTGTATTTTTCATTTCAGTTATTGTATTATTCATCTCTGTTTGTTTGTTCTTTTATTCTTCTAGGTCTTTGTTAAACATTTCTTGTCTCTTCTTGATCTTTGCCTCCATTCTTTTTCCAAGGTCCTGGATCATCTTCACTATCATTATTCTTAATTCTTTTTCTGGAAGGTTGCCTATCTCCACTTCATTTAGTTGTTTTTCTGGGGTTTTATCTTGTTCCCTTCATCTGGTACATAGTCCTCTGCCTTTTCATTTTGTCTGTCTTTCTGTGAATATGGTTTTCATCCCACAGGCTGCAGGATTGTAGTTCTTCTTGCTTCTGCTGTCTGCCCTCTGGTGGATGAGGCTGTCTAAGAGGCTTGTGCAAGCTTCCTGATGGGAGGGACTGGTGGTGGGTAGAGGTGGGTGTTGCTCTGTGGGCAGAGCTCACTAAAACTTTAATCCATTTGTCTGTTGAAGGGTGGGGCCGAGTTCCCTGCCTGTTGGTTGTTTGGCCTGAGGCAGCACTGGAGCCTAGAGGCTCTTTGGTGGGGCTAATGGCAGACTCTGGGAGGGCTCACACCAAGGAGTGCTTCCCAGAACTTCTGCTGCCAATGTCATTGTCCCCACAGTGAGCCACAGCCACCCTCCGCCTCTGCAGGAGACCCTCTAACACTAGCAGGTACATCTAGTTCAGTCTCCTATGGGGTCAGTGCTCCTTCCCCTGGGTCCTGATGCACACACTACTTTGTGTGTGTCTTCCACGAGTCGAGCCTCTGTTTCCCACAGTCCAATTGAAGTCCCACAGTCAAATCTTGCTAGCCTTCAAAGTCTGAATCTGGGACTTCCTCCTCCCATTGCTGGACCCCCAGGTTGGGAAGCCTGATGTGGGGCTCAGAACCTTCACTCCAGTGGGTGGACTTCTGTGGTATAAGTGTTCTCTGGTTTGTGAGTCACCCACCCAGCGGTTATGGGTTTTGATTTTATTGTGATTGTGCCCCTCCTACCATCTCATTACAGCTTCTCCTTTGTCTTTGGATGTGGGGTATCTTGTTTGGTGAGTTCCAGTGTCTTCCTGTCAATGATTGTTCAGCAGTTAGTTGTGATTCCAGTGCTCTCACAAGAGGGAGTGAGAGCATGTCTTTCTGCTCAACCTGTCTTTGTGCTTGTTGACCAACAGTAATTTTTTCTTTGAATTACCATTTTATATCATTTGCCAGTTTTTCTGTTAAGGCTATACGTTTTATAACCTATTGGTTCATGTGTAAGCTTTGTTTGTTACCTATGTTGTAAATATTTTCTCTCCATCTGTCATTTGAATTTTAACTCTTGATGGTTCTTTTGCAGTTGTGAAGTTTTAAATTTTTATGTAGTAAAATCTGTCAGTTTTTTTTTTTACATCTTTATTGGAGTATAATTGCTTTACAATGGTGTGTTAGTTTCTGCTTTATAACAAAGTGAATCAGTTATACATATACGTATGTTCCCATATCTCTTCCCTCTTGCGTTTTGGATTTCATGCCTTGCAGAGTCTTCCTGAAACATTGTTCAAATGAAAATATTCTTGTTGTTTTCTTAAAAATTTGGTTAAATACTGTAATTCAGGAGCAGCAATTACTTTATCCTTCTGTAATGAACCTAAACCTAACTCTTACTTGAAAAAAATATTGAAACATCCACCGAATGGATTCACTGAATAAAACATTTGTGTACTCCACTGCCCAGCACTGATGAAAACTGCTTGTGATATGTTCATATTTCACATGCTTCCTTTCTGTTGATTGGAAGGCATTTTTTGGTAAATTATTTCTATTAAATGCCTTTTCAAATTCCTAATATCCTAATTTTTCATCATTTAAAAATGATTATATATTTATTGCATTTTTATTTGGGAATTTTCATCTGTGAAAGCAGAATATGAAATTCTAGGAATTGTTTCTGAGTCACTAAAGTAGCAAAATTAATGCTTCTAGTCTTAGGCAGAAAAGTGGTAGATGGTGTTTCCTTCAATCTTTCCTTCCATCGCTCTTTTCTCCTTCCTTCCCCCTTCATACTCCTTAAGGATGGGAAGGATTGGGGTGATTCAGACTGGTATAATTGTAGATATCAGATTTTAGACTTGTAGTTAGAAATAAAGGTGGGTACTCTAGAAGAAGTTGCAAAACAGTAATCCTCAGGTTTAACCTTTGTAATGCTTGGTACTAATTTTATATAACTTTAACTAAAAAAAATATGTAGTATTATGGGTGTTACAAACTATGGTGAGAAAGTCCTCTAAAACAGAAAAAAAAAAAGTCATGAAAATCTATGTCTAAAGATTCATTACTATAACCCCTCTTTCATCCCCTGATGTGTAATATTAATGTCTATTAATTGTTGAAGGTGTTTTTAAATTTCTTAAAGTGGTTTCTAGAATATGCACCATTTGCTGTGAGTTTTTGTCTTTTGTAAACATGTCAGAAATAAGTGACTTAGGTAAAGTGGAATGTTATTTGAATAGTTAACAAGCATATTACTATCAATGAAAATGTCGATTAAGGTGTATTTACTTTCTTAATACTCCTTATCATTTTTATTTCAGTGGTTATGACATTCCTCTCAACCCTTTAAATCTCATTCCTTTCTATGCTGGTTCTCGGCATCACGATTTCCACCACATGAACTTCATTGGAAACTATGCTTCGACATTTACATGGTGGGATAGACTTTTTGGAACAGACTCTCAATTTATTGCCTACATTGAGAAAACGAAGAAGGTTGAGAAAAAGACTGAATAAGCATCTCACATAAACCTTCCTGCAGATACACATTTCCTGAATTGAAGCTAGTAGCTAACATTGCTTCTGGGGAGTGGAAATAAACATGTGTCTTGGTTGCTAAGTGATAAAAAGAACATTAACAACTTTTAATTATCTTCCTAGTGGGAACTTTTATATGTTTAAGTACAGTTTCCCTGAGGAACCTTTAAAGGCCATGTTGCTAACTTTACAAAAAGGATTTAAGTAATGGAAGGAATATTAATGTATGTCTTTTTCCCAAGTTGTACCATAGGCCTGAAGCTGAAATTGGTCTTCAAACCTTTTAAATATATAGTGACCATTTCAAGAACTCTTAGTAGTACTGAACTTTAAATACTATTTTGGAATTTGCTTAAAGATCAGATGCCATGGGTTGAACCACACCAATCTGTATAGTGTGAGTGAGTGCTAACTCTGAAATAGCCAGCACCGGGAATTTCTGCTCGTATCTGGAGCTGACCAGTTTGGGGTGATTCTCTTTCTGAGAAGTCCTTTTTGACTGTAATGTACTACTCTTATCTATAAATTAAGGCATTTCTGAAAGACTATTTTAGTCTAAAGGTTTTCGGGTTACTTGAATTTTTTAAACATTGAGCTTTATTTCTGCTATTTACCCTTTCTTTTTTGTATATCAAGTTTTCATTATACTTAAAGCTGTATCTTGAAACTTTGTGTACTGACTTGCTGTATTTGCACTTGGAGCTATTGAAATAAATGTGATTTTGTTTGATTATTTGGTTTCCAATTTTGAACATCATTTGTCACCTTTTATTCTTATCAGGAAATGTATAGAAATCACTAAATTATTAAATTTTGTCATAAAAGGAATAGTTTTTATCTTTTTAAGTGCTTCATTTGCTAAACTTTTGGCAGTCTCAACATGTATTTATCAGGCTACCTATTGTGGGAAATTCTATTGACCTAATAAAATGGAGGATATCGAAGCAGGTCTTTTCTCCACTTAGAAAATGTAAAGAAGAATGGAGCTAAACTTATTAGGGCTGGTTTAATTTCAAGTATCTAGAGTCTGATTTAAAGCAAGAGGTGATAATTCTAACTTTGTATACGGTAGTACCAAATTATAATTTTTAAAAAATATGGAGCTATCTTCTGGTAAGTTTCTTTTTTCTTTTTTTTTTTTGTTTGTTTTGTTTTTGGTTTTTTTTTTTTGCTGTACGCGGGCCTCTCACTGTTGTGGCCTCTCCCGTTGCGGAACACAGGCTCTGGACACGCAGGCCCAGCAGCCATGGCCCACGGGCCCAGCCGCTCTGCGGCATGTGGGATCCTCCCGGACCGGGGCACAAACCCGTGTCCCCTGCATCGGCAGGCGGACTCTCAACCACTGCGCCACCAGGGAAGCCCTCTTTTTTTTTTTTTTTTTAACACTTATACAGTAAAGAGGTTCAAATAAGAGTTGAGAAAGTTACAGCTGAGACTCTTGCTAGACCATGTTTTCTAACTAGTACCTGGTTCTATGGCCTTTTTCATTCTCCTTTTCCAACCCTTACTGCTGTGTGTGTGTGTTTGTGTGTGTGTGTGTGTGTGTGTGTGTGTGTGTCTATTTAATCAATCTCTTAAATCTCAAACAGCAAGTTGCGGGCTGTACCTAAAACTGTGCTGTTTAGTTGTAAGGTATATAAGGGAATTCTTTTATCATTTGCTTTCATTCCCTAATACTTATGGAACACACAGGTGTCTGAACTAACAGAAGGCAACGCCTTCCAGCACTTAGGGAGAGAGCGACACCTACTGTTAAAAATGGTGCTAAACATTTTTAAACAACTTGGTACATTCTAATTTTCTTTCATACTTAGTTACGTTTTACTGAGCACTGACAGTACACCCTGAATTGTGCATGGTCTCACTTATCGATCTGACGTAGATGCCATTTTTTTCCATTTATATTTGTGGGAATTGTCTGAGAGGTGAAGTTACCTCAGACCCACGGGACCAGACTTGACTTCAGAAGCCATGGTTGTGGCCACTACATTGACCATTCATGCACTGCAGACTTGCATCTGCGAAAATCTCAGGGGATACTTCCCAAATACCCCCTCATTCTTATGCACAGTCTTTAAGAAGACACTTGAAAAGAAAGAAAGTTCTAAGCCAGTAGCCATCCAGAAAGTAGTAAGACTCATTCACAAGCACTTTAGTACAAATGGATTTTGATATGATTCACTGGCCAGACTTAAAGTTACCTGAATTAAGCGTTCTGTCTTTTAGCACTTGACGGTGAGACAGAAATAAATACGAAGACTAGAGTACAAAAACAATACATAGATCTGAGTCTATTCTAGAAAACAAGAGATTCTTTGTTTCTTGGATTATCTATTTTGGATTTTGCTAATGTAATTTGAAAGCTTAAAGTTAATATTGTAATTAAAATGGATAGGATATGCTTAGAGTTAGTATCTACAAAGTCATAATTAACTAGAATTTTATTTTTTTCTATATAATCTAGCTAAAGACATGTAGACCTTTGGAAAAGCTTGGGTCTGCAATACTTAAATTCTCATCCCAACTTCCGATTCATAAACTCTCGCATAAAGCCTAGGGCTATTAAATTCCCCTAGCTGGAGAAAGACGCTGTTCAAGATCTTCATGCATGAGTGCACAGAGGGCTGTATGTCTCTGAGGATTTAGCTTCTAATCCATTCTTCGAAAAGATCATAATCTTTCAGCTAATGTTCAGAAGAGTGACGTGCCCTTCGTCAAATGGTGGCTGTCAAATGTTGACATTCTTCCATAAAATCACCAGAGGACCATGGTAAAATGTCTTTACGACACACTTAGGAGTACTGTTGTGTTTCGAACATTGAAAGGAAGGATGTGAGAGGGTAGAACCCACTATATGAAATACTACCTTCAAACTATTGAGAAAATAAGCAAAAGTCAGGATGGGTGGAGGCTCACTGCATACTCGGAGGCTCGGAGCCCAAGGTACCTTCCCAGGAGACCTGCTCACAGGAGACTGAACCCATCACCAGGCAGGACAGGGAACTGAGCTGCAGCTGCTGGGACAGCAGGCCTTGCCCCTTGGCTCCAGGTAACTGGTCCACTTCCTAGAAAGCCCTTCCCCCTCCTGCTACTCTACACTGATTTCCTCATCCGTGAAATGAGGATGATAACATTTCATAGGGAGTTTGTGAGGATTAGTAAGACGCTCCATGTGAAGTATGTGTTGCTGTGCACAATAAACGTTAGCTATTGTGTTATAAATTCCTTCCCCTTCTCTAATGAACCAGCTCCAGCCTCCCCACCCCAGCCCCACCTTCCTTACCGAGGTCCTATCCCTGCTTCAGGTGACAGCAACCTCTCGCCACTCTCCCTCCCTCCTCGTTCTGCATCACTCACCTCTATCACACCTCAGCACGTGCTGCCTTGTATTGCTACTTCTTTTAATCCAAAGATTTCTATTTTGCACTATGTAATTTCATTCTCCTGTACCTTTTCTCATGCTAATCTCTTAGCCTGAAACAGGCTCAGTGAGGGTTATTAATAAGGTCAAAGTCATGCAGGTCATGAGTGGCTGCACTGACTGCAGAGCTAGGACTTTGCTATTCTCCATCTTTCCTTCCGTATCCTCTGTTCACCTGGCGCGATGCCTTGTACATGGTAGGAGTTCAAGAAATGTCTTACTGATTTTTTTTTTTTTTTTTTTTGCGGTACGCGGGCCTCTCACTGTTGGGGCCCCTCCCATTGCGGAGCACAGGCTCTGGACGCGCAGGCCCAGCGGCCATGGCTCACGGGCCCAGCCGCTCCGCGGCATGTGGGATCCTCCCAGACCGGGGCACGAACCCGTGTCCCCTGCATCAGCAGGTGGACTCTCAACCACTGCGCCACCAGGGAAGCCCCTTACTGATTTTTAAAAGGGGAGAATATTGTAACAGCAACTTAATGTAGGATTTGGCAATTACATTGCCATTTAAACAATCAATTCAGAAAGTTTTAAATAATAACAGCATATAGTGGGGGTGCCAGAAGAGAGAGAAAGGGGTGTTTGATGTGCACTCCAAAGCCAGAGCCAGATGTGGGGCTGCCGGGGCCAGTTGAAGTCTGACTGCATGCTGATACTTCGGGATCCTAAGGTTTGACTTAATAAGTGCAGATTCTCATGGGATATGCAGCTTGATGTGTTCTTTTAGGGAACAAATTACAGGTTAGAGGGCGTGTGTGTATTTAACTTGAACAAAGACTGTATCTACCTGATAAGGAAAATGTAAAACTTTGTTTAGTCTTTTGGAAGATTTGAGCCAGACTTCTTGTATTCCATGAAGAGTCTCTGAGGGCTTCCCTTGTGGCACAGTGGTTAAGAATCCACCTGCCAATGCAGGGGACACGGGTTCGATCCCTGGTCCGGGAAGATCCCGCATGCCGCGGAGCAACTAAGCCCGTGCGCCACAACTACTGAGCCTGCGCCCTAGAGCCCACGAGCCACAACTACTGAGCCTGCACACCTAGAGCCCGTGCTCTGCAACAAGAGAAGCCTGCAATGAGAAGCCCGAGCACCGCAACGAAGAGTAGCCCCCACTCACTGCAACTAGAAAAAGCCCGCATGCAGCAACAAAGACCCAACGCAGTCAAAAATAAATTAAAAAAAAAAAAAGAGTCTCTGAGATTTCTTTTGCTAGAAAATAATTCATCTGCTAGTGCTAGAAGAAGGTAAAAAGGAAGCCGTGAGAATAAAGCAGGGGCCACTCCTCAGGGGTAGGTGGCACACCATTAACATGCTAGGGGGCTTCAGAACAACTCAATTCTTGCACTCCTTTATCAAGGGAAAGCCATGTTCAAGGTGGAAAAGGAAGCAAAATAGCCCTGTTGAGAGGGAACTGAATCCCAATATAGTGGAGGAGATATTTCATCAAGCACCTAATAGATTTAAATTAACTTTGAAGTTTCCAGCTTCAAATGAGTTACATTTTTGAGGAGGGAAAGGATTTGAAATGTGATTCTGAAACCATTTTAGACGATCAGGCAGCACTCCATCTTTTCAGACTTTGTGTTTTTCTGTAGGTTGGTTTCAGTTTCTCCAGAGAAGAATTTCCTAATTTGTCTGGGGAAGAATATGCCCAGATGCCATCATTCTGGGGATCAGGTATGGAAAGGGGACCTAGGACCCCAAGTTTAGCAGGTGCCCTTTCACAAAATCCTTCTGTTCTCAGCCTCATGCCCACCTCACACGAGGCCTTCCCAGTATCTAGAGAGTCCTGAGCCTCTCTTGTTCAATTTCTATTCAACTTCTCCAGAGAATAAACCTGCTCCCTAGGAGGGGTGGCCATGCAGAGCTGGGGAAGAGGCCTGTGACCTAAAGCCTTTGTGAACAGAGTTCTGAATAGAGATTGCAATGCTGGATGTCAGTATTTTTCAATACTCTGTTAGAAAGTTTTAATTGAAGTACATCATACAAACAAAAGCCCACAGCTTGATGAATGATCACGTCCATGAGTCACTATCCAGATCAAGAACTTGACTACCTCCTTGATCACTTTTGACCAGGAATATAGTTATAGTTATAGTTATAATATAATATAATATAATATAATATAGTTATAATATTCTTACCTGGTTGAACAACTGAATACAAATTATCTTGATTAATGAGAGTTTCTAGTGTCGTGACAGGGGACTTTGCTGTGGCCTTGTCCTGTTAAACACATGTATCTTCCTTGCATAATGCCATTGAAGGTGAGCTTATCAAATTTATGATCAAGGCAAAGGAAAAACAGAAAGCTAACGCTCTGTCCTACATGACAGAGTCAAGAACCAATAAATTTTTGCCTTCATTTAAGGATCAGCTGTTCAAATGGAGGTTGAGAGTTACAGACTTGGATTAATAGCAACACATATCCAAAAAACTTAAGAATTCTAGTAGACTACAGGCACTAACTTACCCCAATGTTAAGACAATCTTAAACTGAATTATTGGCAAGCCCAAACTGCAGAGAAGGTAATCAATCATCTTATTTGGTTGCTTGGTTGGCTGCACACGGAAAAGCATATCATGTTTATTGTGGTGCATTTTGATTCAAAACAGTAACTAGGAATGGCTTAAGGCCTAGCAATAATGACACAAAAATAGTGTAAGTGAATGTAGAGACCTAGTCTAGAGCAGCTCTATCGAGTATGGGAGTGACTGGCTACATGTAGCTACTGACACACTTGACAGAGTAGATTATAGAACATTTTCGTCATTACAGAAGGTCTTTTGGAAAGCACTGGTTGCTGACAATAGGACTAAATAGAAATATCAAAGTTGTCTTCAAATATCTGAGATGGTTTTCTGTAAAAGAGGGTGAGGCATTCTTTATTGCCCCAGATGGAAGAACTTTACTAGGAAATAAAGTTATAGAAAATTTTTTTAATAACTCAAACTTTGAAAGAACTTTCTAACCGTCAGAGCTTGTTGCCTGCTCCTTCCTTGATGGTTTAGGCAGCAGCTATAGGATCCTTAATCAGTATGTCACAGAGAGATCCTTGAAATGAGGGAGAGTTTGAACCAAGTTGTTTCCAATGATACCTCCAGCTCTGTCCGTTGTTCTAGTGGAGATATTTTACTTTATTGTTATAACAATTTTTCATATGGTTACAAGGTTTTGTCCCAATGGATCCTACTTGCACCGCTCCAGCTGGGTCCACACAGAGCTGCTCAGCCCTGCACACAGCCTTGTTCTCTCCTTCCTCTTGGCATTTTTATTTTCTCTTCCTGATGCCTAGAACAATCTTTCTTCTCTAAGAACTTTTGTCCTCTTCACCTAACTAATTAATTCCCACATGTTCTCCTGTCTCAGATCAGACATTTCTGGCGATCATTTTCTGATCTCTTCTCTCCAAGTCTGACGTGGGCACTTCTCTGATGTACTCTCTTAACACTGTTCTTCCCCTATCATGGCTCTCAGCACACTGCATTGCAAAGACCACTTTACTTGTCTGGGTCCCCCAGTAGACTGGAAAATCCTCAAGGACTGTCGTAGTGGTTATCTCACTCATAGTAGCCTCCCCAGTTCCTACACAGTGTCTGGGGTTACTAGGAAAGCCAAATAAAATGAAAACATGACTATTTGGGACTGAAACCAGAATGAGTTGACAAAAAAATGCCTAAAAGTTATTTCAGTGTAAATATTAAGTGGATGAATATTCAATCAATTGTTGACCAAAATCAGAATACCTGGGCTTCCCTGGTGGCGCAGTGGTTGAGAGTCCGCCTGCCGATGCAGGGGACACGGGTTCGTGCCCCGGTCCGGGAGAATCCCACATGCTACGGAGCGGCTGGGCCCGTGAGCCGTGGCTGCTGAGCCTGCGCGTCCAGGGCCTGTGCTCCGCGCGGGGAGGGGCCGTGGCAGTGAGAGGCCCGCTTACCGCAAAAAAAAAAAAAAAAAAAAATCAGAATACCTATAGGTACACACACTTTTCAAGAAAGTGAAAATACTTGGCAGTGACTTGAGAGAGAGAGAGAGAAAAAAAAAATAGTAACTGTTTATCATTCAGTTAACACACATTCTATGAGACCAGTATTATGCCGATACCAAAAGCAGGCAATAATATCACAAGAAAGGAAAACTACAGACCAATATCCCTTATGACTATAGATGCAAATATCCACAAGAATATACTAGCAAACCAAATCCAGTAACATATAAAAAGGATTATATACCAACATCAGTGAGATTTATCCCAGAAATGTAAGGTTAGTTTAACATCCCCAAACCAACAAACATCATGTTAGTAGAATAAAAACCATGTGATCATCTCAATGAAAAAAGAGAAAAAAGCATTCAACAAAAATCCAACACTATTGTGATGAAAACACTCAACAAACTAGCACTAGAAGGGAACTACCTCAACCTGATAAAGGGCATCTACCATAAACCCACAGCTAATATATTTAATGGTGAAATACTAATGGCTTTTCCTGTAAGATTAGGAACAGAACAAGGATGTCTGTTCTTGCCACTTCTATTTATCATAGTAATGGAGGTTCTAGGCAGGCTAATTGAGCAAGAAAAAGAAATAAAACATACCCAGATTGGAAAAGAAGAAGTAAAATTACCTCCATTTGCAGATGGCATAATCTTTTATATTAAAAAATCCTAAAGAATCTACTAAAACTAATTAAAATAACTAAATGGGTTTATCCAGGTTGCAGAATACAAGACCAATATACAAAAATAAATTGTGTTTCTATACATTAATGAAACCAAGCAGGACACTGTGGGAAACTCCCAGGAACAAAAGCCCTTCCATGTCCCCTGTTTCTTGTTTGCAGAAAAAGGCTTTAGTCACTAGGGGCATCCCCTGAGTCACAAAAGCATCGCTCAAGAATTAATGATTGAAAAGATATAGACTTGTATGACAAAAATAGCTGTTAGGCCAAGAGAACTGGTAACAGTTTAAACAGTAAATTGGCCATATAGCAGTCACAGAATCTTTAGTTCCTCCCTGAAGGACATAGATAACACTGTCAGATGCACATTCCTGAGTTGTTTTGCAGATACTAAAACTGCCACCAGAGGGAAAAAGCTAACTGCATGGTGCCCAGACTGTAGCCATGACATAAGCTACTCCATCTTGAGTAGTACTAAATCTATGGCTAGGACAATTCCAGGAACTGGCCTCAAGGGAATGGGAAAAAAAACAACCTGGAACTGAAAATTAACTGCTTAAAACAATCAAGATGACCTTGACCAGAACATTGCATGACCAATTTTAAGATGATTCTCGGAACTGACTGTGCTGTTCTGCACATAAACCCCATCTGCATGTCCTTGAAGATTTACTTTAAAAGCTCTTGCACTCTGATTGGGAACTTGGAGCTGGTTTGGGGGATGCTAGTCCACCATCTTCCCAGGTTGCCAGCTTCCTGAATAAAGCATCTTTCTTTTTCCACCAACCCTTGTCTCTCAAACATTGACTTTTGAGTGACAAGCAGCCGAACCTGAGTTCAGTTCTGGTTCTGGCCAGTAACACTAAGAATGAACATTCTAAAAACTAAAAATAACAAAAAAATTACATTTCCAATAGCATCAAAAAGAATAAAATACTTGGGTATAAATTTAACAAAAGAAATACAAGACATACACTGAAAACTACAAAACATTATTGAAAGAAATTAAAGATCAAAATAAAGGTAAAGACATCCTATATTTTCAGGGATCACCAGACGATATTGTTAAGGTACTTCCCCAATTTATCTATAGATTCAGTGCAATCCCTGTCAAAATCCCAGCTGTCGTTTTTGTAGAAGATGGTAAGCAGGATCCTATAATTTATATGCAAATGCAAGAGACCCAGAATAGTCAAAATAATCTTGAAAAAGCACAAAGTTGAAGGACTCGCATTTTCCAATTTCACAACTTACTATGAAGTTACAATAATCAAGACAATGTGGCACTGGCTTAGGAAAGACATAAGTAAAGGGAACAGAATTGAAAATTCAAAAATAAATCTTTAATTGATAATCAATTGATTTTGACAACAGTACCAAGACAATTAAATGGGTATAAAATAGTCTTTTTAACAAACGGTGCTAGAACAGCTGGATCTCCACATGCAAAAGAAAGATGTTAGATCCCTACCCAGTCCATACACAAAAAATAACCCAAAATGGATTCTAGCACTAAACGTAAAAGATTTAAATATAAAATTCTTAAAAGAAAACATAGGAATTGGGTCAATCGTTCCTTAGAAATGACCCTAAAACACAAGCAACAAAAGAAAATAATAGATAAATTGGACTGTATCAAGGTTAAAAACGCTTGTGTGGCACACAACACTACCAAGAAACTAAATCCAATCCAAAGAATGGGAAAAAAAACATTTGTATATTCTATATCTTATAAAGGACTTGTATCTTCTATATATAAAGAACTCAAATTTAATAATAATAAATAACTCAATTTAAACTGGGCAGCAGACAATATTTATCTAGCACACTGAGTTAAACAGATGAGGCTGCTTGCCATCAGGGACATCTGTACCTCATTAATAGTACACAGGCTGCAGCACACTGATTGGGAAGCTCTGGGGTAGTAAACGCAATTTTCCGAAGTGTGGACAAGTAGTTTTTCATAATTACATATTTACCTTAACATATTAGAAAACAACTAGCCAGTACATCCTACACATCATTTCCTGGACATTACTGCTTAAGATAAAATTGAGTTAAAAAAAATGGGCAGAAGTTTTGAATAGACACTTCTCCACAGAAGATATATAAATGTCTAATAAGCACAGGAAAAGATGCTCAATATCATTGGTCATTAGGAAAATGTAAACCTAAGCAGCAGTGAGGTATCACTTCACACCCATGGAGATGGCTATATCAAAAAGACAAACAATAGCAAGTGTTGGCAAGAATGTGGAGAAATTGGAAGCTTCACACAATGCTGGTGGTTGCAGCTGCTTTGAAAAGAGTTTGGATTATTGTCACGCTGGCCCTGGCGATGGCTGCCTTTAATACATCACAAATACATCTACACGTGGAACAACTCCTACAGAACACCTACTGAACGCTGGCAGAAGACCTCAGACCTCCCAAAAGGCAAGAAACTCCCCACGTACCTGGGTAGGGCAAAAGAAAAAAGAATAAACAGAGACAAAAGAATAGGGACGGGACCTGCCCCAGTGGGAGGGAGCTGTGAAGGATAAAAGGTTTCCACACACTAGAAGCCCCTTTGCGGGTGGAGACTGCGGGTGGCAGAGGGGGAAAGCTTCGGAGCCGAGGAGGAGATCACAGCAACAGTGGTGCGGAGGGTAAAGTGGTAAGATTCCCGCCCAGAGGATCGGTGCCGACCGGCACTCACCAGCCTGAGAGGCTTGTCTGCTCACCCGCCGGGGCGGGCAGGGCTGGGAGCTGAGGCTTGGGCTTCGGTCGAAGCGCATGGAGAGGACTGGGGTTGGCGGCGTGAACACAGCCTGCAGGGGGTTAGTGCGCCACGGCGGGCTGGGAGGGAGTCCAGGGAAAAGTCTGGACTTGCCGAAGAGGCAAGAGACTTTTTCTTCCCTCATTGTTTCCCGGTGCACGAGGAGAGTAGATTAAGAGCTCTGCTTAAAGGAGCTCCAGAGACGGGCGCGAGCCACAGCTAACAGCACGGACCCCAGAGACGGGCATGAGACGCTAAGGCTGCTGCAGCTGCCACCAAGAAGCCTGTGTGCGAGCACAGGTCACTATCCACACCTCCCTTCAGTGGGAGCCTGTGCAGCCCGCCACTGCCAGGGTCCCGGGATCCAGGGACAACTTCCCCGGGAGAACACACGGCGCGCCTCAGGCTGGTGCAACGTCACGCGGCCTCTGTTGCCGCAGGCTCGCCCCGCATCCACACCCCTCCCTCCCCCCCGCCTGGCCTGAGTGAGCCAGAGTCCCCGAAGCAGCTGCTCCTTTAACCCCGTCCTCTCTGAGCGAAGAACAGACGCCCTCCGGTGACCTACACGCAGAGGCGGGGCCAAATCCAAACCTGAGCCCCGGGAGCCGTGTGAACAAAGAAGAGAAAGGGAAATCTCTCCCAGCAGCCTCAGGAGCAGCGGATTAAAGCGCCACAATCAACTTGATGTACCCCGCATCTATGGAATACATGAATAGACAACGAATCATCCCAAATTAAGGAAGTGGACTTTGAGAGCAAGATTTATTATTTTTTCCCCTTTTCCTCTTTTTGCGAGTGTTTATGTGTATGCTTCTGTGTGAGATTTTGTCTGTATAGCTTTACTTTCACCAATTGTCCTAGGGTTCTATCCGTCCGTTTTTTTTTCTGTTGTTGTTGTTTCTCTTAAAAAAAAGGTTTTTCCCTAATAATTACTTTTTATTTTAATAACGTTATTTTATCTTATCTTACATTATTTTATTTTATCCTTTCTTTTCTTCCTTCCTTCCTTCCATCCTTCCTTCTACTTTTACTCCCTTTTATTCTGAGCCGTGTGGATGAAAGGATCTTCGTGCTGCAGCCAGGAGTCAGTGCTGTGCCTCTGAGGTGGGAGAGCCAACTTCAGGAAACTGGTCAACAAGAGACCTCCCAGCTCCACAAAATATCAAAGGGCGAAAATCTCCCAGAGATCTCCATCTCAACACCAGCACCCAGCTTCACTCAACGACCAGCAAGCTACAGTGCTGGACACCCTATGCCAAACAACTAGCAAAACAGGAACACAACCCCACCTATTAGCATAGAGGCTGCCTAAAATCATAATAAGTCCACAGACACCCTAAAACACACCACCAGACATGGAGCTGCCCACCAAAGACAAGATCCAGCCTCACCCACCAGAACACAGGCACTAGTCCCCTCCACCAGGAAGCCTACACAACCCAATGAACTAACTTTAGCCAATGGGGACAGAAACCAAAAACAACAGGAACTACGAACCTGCAGCCTGCAAAAAGGAGACCCCAAACACAGTAAGATAAGCAAAATGAGAAGACAGAAAAACACACAGCAGATGAAGGAGCAAGATAAAAACCCACCAGACCTAACAAATGAAGAGGAAATAGGCAGTCTACCTGAAAAAAAATTCATAATAATGATAGTAAAGATGATCCAGAATCTTGGAAATAGAATAAACAAAATGCAAGAAACATTTAACAAGAACCTAGAAGAACTAAAGATGAAACAAGCAATGATGAACAACACAATAAATGAAATTAAAAATACTCTAGATGGAATCAATAGCAGAATAACTGAGGCAGAAGAACGGATAAATGACCTGGAAGATAAAATAGTGGAAATAACTACTGCAGAGCAGAATAAAGAAAAAAGAATGAAAAGAACTGAGGACAGTCTCAGAGACCTCTGGGACAACATTAAACGCACCAACATTCAAATTACAGGGTTTCCAGAAGAAGAAGAGAAAAAGAAAGGGACTGAGAAAATATTTGAAGAGATTATAGTTGAAAACTTCCCTAATATGGGAAAGGAAATAGTTAATCAACTTCAGGAAGCACAGAGAGTCCCATACAGGATAAATCCAAGGAGAAACACGCCAAGACACATATTAATCAAACTGTCAAAAATTAAATACAAAGAAAACATATTAAAAGCAGCAAGGGAAAAACAACAAAGAACACACAAGGGAATCTCCATAAGGTTAACAGCTGATCTTTCAGCAGAAACTCTGCAAGCCAGAAGGGACTGGCGGGACATATTTAAAGTGATGAAAGAGAAAAACCTACAACCAAGATTATTCTACCCAGCAAGGATCTCATTCAGACTTGATGGAGAAATTAAAAGCTTTACAGACAAGCAAAAGCTGAGAGAGTTCAGCACCACCAAACCACCTTTACAACAAATGCTAAAGGAACTTCTCTAGGCAAGGAACACAAGAGAAGGGAAAGACCTACAATAACAAACCCCAAACAATTAAGAAAATGGGAATAGGAACATACATATCGATAATTACCTTAAATGTAAATGGATTAAATGCTCCCACCAAAAGAAACAGACTGGCTGAATGGATACAAAAACAAGACCCATATATATGATGTCTACAAGTGACCCACTTCAGACCTAGAGACACATACAGAGTGAAGGTAAGGGGATGGAAAAAGATATTCCATGCAATTGGAAATCAAAAGAAAGCTGGAGTAGCATTACACATATCAGAGAAAATAGATTTTAAAATAAAGACTATTACAAGAGACAAAGAAGGACATTACATAATGATCAAGGGATTGATCCAAGAAGAAGATATAACAATTGTAAATATTTATGCACCCAACATAGGAGCACCTCAATACATAAGGCAAATACTAACAGCCATGACAGGGGAAATCGACAGTAACACATTCATAGTAGGGGACTTTAACACCCCAGTTTCACCAATGAACAGATCATCCAAAATGAAAATAAATAAGGAAACACAAGCTTTAAATGATACATTAAACAAGATGGACTTAATGGATATTTATAGGACATTCCATCCAAAAACACCAGAATACACATTTTTCTCAAAAGCTCATGGAACATTCTCCAGGATAGATCATATCTTGGCTCACAAATCAAGCCTTGGTAAATTGAAGAAAATTGAAATTGTATCAAGTATCTTTTCCGACCACAATGCTATGAGACTAGGTATCAATTACAGGAAAAGATCTGTAAAAAATACAAACACATGGAGGCTAAACAATACACTACTTAATAACGAAGTGATCACTGAAGAAATCAAAGAGGAAATCAAAAAATACCTAGAAACAAATGACAATGGCGACATGATGACTCAAAACCTATGAGATGCAGCAAAAACAGTTCTAAGAGGGAAGTTTATAGCAATACAATCCTATCTTAAGAAACAGGAAACATCTCGAATAAACAACCTATCCTTGCACCTAAAGCAATTAGAGTAAGAAGAACAAAAAAACCCCCAAAGTTAGCAGAAGGAAAGAAATCATAAAGATGAGATCAGAAATAAATGAAAAAGAAATGAAGGAAATGATAGCAAAAATCAATAAAACTAAAAACTGGTTCTTTGAGATGATAAACAAAATTGATAAACCATTAGCCAGACTCATCAAGAAAAAAAATGGAGAACACTCAAATCAATAGAATTAGAAACGAAAAAGGAGAAGTAACAACTGACACTGCAGAAATACAAAAGATCATGAGAGATTACTACAAGCAACTCTATGCCAAAAAAATGGACAACCTGGAAGAAATGGACAAATTCTTAGAAGTGCACAGACTGCCAAAACTGAATCAGGAAGACATAGAAAATATAAACAGACCAATCACAAGCACTGAAATTGAAACTGTCACTAAAAGTCTTCCAACAAACAAAAGCCCAGGACCAAATGGCTTCACAGGCGAATTCTATCAAATATTTAGAGAAGAGCTAACACCTATTCTTCTCAAACTCTTCCAAAATATAGCAGAGGGAGGAACACTCCCAAACTCATTCTACGAGTCCACCATCATCCTGATACCAAAACCAGACAAGGATGTCACAAAGAAAGAAAACTACAGGCCAATATTACTGATGAACATAGATGCAAAAATCCTCAACGAAACACTAGCAAACAGAATCCAACAGCACATTAGAAGGATCATACACCATGATCAAGTGGGGTTTATTCCAGGAATGCAAGCATTCTTCAATATACGCAAATCAATCAACGTGATACACCATATGAAAAAACTGAAGGAGAAAATCATATGATCATCTCAATAGATGCAGAGAAAGCTTTCAACAAAATTCAACACCCATTTATGATAAAAATCCTGCAGAAAGTAGGCATAGAGGGAACTTTCCTCAAAATAATAAAGGCCATATATGACAAACCCACAGCCAACATTGTCCTCAATGGTGAAAAACTGAAAGCATTTCCACTAAGATCAGGAACAAGACAAGGTTGCCCACTCTCACCACTCTTATTCAACATAGTTTTGGAAGTTTAGGCCACAGCAATCAGAGAAGAAAAGGAAATAAAAGGAATCCAAATTGGAAAAGAAGAAGTTACACTGTCACTGTTTGCAGATGACATGATAGTATACATGGAGAATCCTAAAGATGTTACCAGAAAACTACTACAGCTAATCAATGAATTTGGTAAAGTAGCAGGATACAAAACTAATGCACAGAAATCTCTGGCATCCCTATGCACTAATGATGAAACATCTGAAAGTGAAATCAAGAAAACACTCCCATTTACCACTGCAGCAAAAAGAATAAAATATCTAGGAATAAACCTACCTAAGGAGACAAAAGACCTGTATGCAGAAAATTATAAGACACTGATGAAAGAAATTAAAGATGATACAAATAGATGGAGAGATATACCATGTTCTTGGATGGGCAGAATCAACATTGTAAAAATGATTCTACTACCCAAAGCAATCTACAGATTCAATGCAATCCCTATCAAACTACCACTGGCATTTTTCACAGAACTAGAGCAAAAAATTTTACAATTTGTATGGAAACACAAAAGACCCTGAATAGCCAAAGCAATCTTGAGAACAAAAAAAGGAGCCGGAGGAATCAGGCTCCCTGACTTCAGACTATACTACAAAGCTACAGTAATCAAGAGAGTATGGTACTGGCACAAAAACAGAAATATAGATCAATGGAACAGGATAGAAAGCCCAGAGATAAACCCATGCACATACGGTCACCTTATCTTTGATAAAGGTGGCAGGAATGTACAGTGGAGAAAGGACAGCCTCTTCAATAAGTGGTGCTGGGAAAACTGGAGAGGTACATGTAAAAGTATGAGATTAGATCACTCCCTAACACCATACAAAAATAAGCTCAAAATGGATTAAAGACCTAAACATAAGGCCAGAAACTATCAAACTCTTAGAGGAAAACATAGGCAGAACACTCTATGACATAAATCACAGCAAGATCCTTTTTGACCCACTTCCTAGAGAAATGGAAATAAAAACAAAAATAAACAAATGGGACCTAATGGAACTTCAAAGCTTTTGCACAGCAAAGGAAACCATAAACAAGACCAAAAGACAACCCTCAGAATGGGAGAAAATATTTGCAAATGAAGCAACCGACAAAGGATTAATCTCCAAAATTTACAAGCAGCTCATGCAGCTCAATAACAAAAAAACAAACAATCCAATCCATAAATGAGCAGAAGACCTAAATAGACATTTCTCCAAAGAAGATATACAGATTGCCAGCAAACACATGAAAGAATGCTCAACATCATTAATCATTAGAGAAATGCAAATCAAAACTACAATGGGGTATCATCTCACACCAGTCAGAATCGCCATCATCAAAAAGTCTAGAAACAATAAATGCTGGAGAGGGTGTGGAGAAAAGGAACACTCTTGCACTGCTAGTGGGAATGTGAATTGGTACAGCCACTATGGAGAACAGTATGGAGGTTCCTTAAAGAACTACAAATACAAATACCATATGACCCAGCAATCCCACTACTGGGCATATACCCTGAGAAAACCATAATTCAAAAAGAGTCATGTACCAAAATGTTCATTGCGGCTCTATTTACAATAGCCCGGAGATGGAAACAGGCTAAGTGTCCATCATCAGATGAATGGATAAAGAAGATGTGGCACGTATATACAATGGAATATTACTCAGCCATAAAAAGAAATGAAATTGAGCTATTTGTAATGAGGTGGATGGACCTACAGTCTGTCATACAGAGTGAAGTAAGTCAGAAAGAGAAAGACAAATACCATATGCTAACACATATATATGGAATTTAAGGGAAAAAAATGTCATGAGGAACCTAGGGGTAAGACAGGAATAAAGACACAGACCTACTAGAGAATGGACTTGAGGATATGGGGAAGGGGACGGGGAAGCTGTGACAAAGTGAGACAGTGGCATGGACATATATACACTAGCAAACGTAAAATAGATAGCTAGTTGGAAGCAGCCGCATAGCACAGGGAGATCAGCTCAGTGCTTTGTGACCACCTAGAGGGGTGGGATAGGGAGAGTGGGAGAGAGGGAGATGCAAGAGGGAAGAGATATGGGAATATATTTATATGTATAACTGATTTATTTTGTTATAAAGCAGAAACTAACACACCATTGTAAAGCAATTATACTCCAATAAAGATGCTAAAAAAAAAAAACAACCAATGAAACAAATACTGCAGGGCATGGATATACTCCCCCACCCCAACTCCAAGCAGTTTAGCCTGTGTTTGCTGATTTTTTTTCTTTATTTCTCTTTTTGGCACATCAATAAACAGTAAGAAATTCAAGAAAAAAAAAAAGAGAAGAATTTGCAACATACTGAACATAGTTACCATATGACCCAGCAATTCCCCTCGGTGCATATCAAAGAGAAATGAAAATGTATGTGAGCACAAACACTTGTAAGTGAATGTTTACAGAAGCATGGTTCACAATAGCCAAAAGGTGGAAACAACCCAAATGTTTATCAACCAGTAAATAGGTAAATAAAATATGCAATATCTGTAGCACAGAAATCATTGTCATAAAAATGAATGAAGTACTGATTCGTACTACAACATGAATTGTTGAACCTTGAAAACGTGCTGAGCAAAGGAAGCCTGTCACAAAAGATCACATATTGTATGATTCCATTTGTATGAAATGTCCAGAAGAGGCAGTTTATAGAGACAGGAAGTAGAGTACTGGTTGCTTAGGTCTGGAGGTGGGTGAAGGATGGGAGTAGCTGAAGAATGGGAATTGACTGTTAATGGGTATGTAGTTCCTCCACGGGAAATGAAAATACTCTAAAATTAGACTGGTGATGTGGCACAACCCTGTCAATACACTAAAAGACATTGAATAGTATACTCTCAAAATGGTGAATTGTATGGTATGTGAATTATATCTCAACAAAGCTGTTAAAAACAAACGAACCTTAGTTAACGATGTGTTAGTTTGTCATAACAAAAGTACCACAAATTGGGTGGGGGTTAAAGTAGAGAAATTTTTGTCTCACAGTTCTGGAGGCTAGAAGTTGAGATCAAGGTTTTGCCAAGGTTGGTTTCTTCCATAGTCTATTCCATGAGGAACAGTCTGAGGGAAAGTCTGCTCCATGCCGCTCTCCTAGCTTCTGGTGGACTACTGGCAATCTCTGGTGTTCTGCGGCTTATAGATGCATTCCCCAGACCTATGCTTTCACGTTCACATGGTGTTTTGTGCGTGTGTATCTCTGTGTCAAATTTTCCCCTTTTTTATAAAGATACCAGCCCTATTGGATTAGGGCCTCACCCTAATGACCTCATCTTAACCTGATCTTCTGCAAAGACCCTATTTCCAAGTAAGTTCACATTCACGAGTCCTGCGGGTTAGAACTCCAAATTCTTTTGGGGGAACACATTTCAACTCATAAGCAACAGTAAGGACATTATTATTTTCTTTGATTCTAAATAGAAGGCCAGGATGCCAGAATCTTGCTTCCTTCTAAAGAACACATCCCATTCTCTTTTTAAGACTGTAAGACTGTAATACAGAGAGAAGATATTTTTCTACCTCCTATTAGCTTGAATACTTACCTGGAGGAAGTGGAGCTTTTCCAGAGTTGGTGATGAAATTTCAGAATGTTTCTGTATCCTTCAATGACCTTAAAAGTCATTTAATTTAATCACCTACCTAGACTTGAATCTCCTTTCTATAATGGATAGACCTGAAACCGGGCTTGGAAACGGGACCACTGGCAAGCAATTCACCATCCAGCAGTAGCTCCCTTGCCGATAGGTGACAGTATCTTGCTTGAAGCCCTGAGGTCTGAGGAAAGGACACAGGAACTACAACGGACCCTGGTTTGGAGTCAGTTTATTGTGCGGCCTGTCTGTGTGACCTGGGTGGGTTGCTTAACTGAGTCTCTGCTTCTTTGTCTATAAAATGGGACTAGTAATGCTTGCCTTGCACAGTTACCTATAAAAAACTTTTTTATAGCAAAATGCCCAACACAAAATAGAAACAATAGCAACAAAAAGCTGAAAATTAAACAAAGCAACCAAGGTTTGATTTTCTAAATTAATTGACTAATGTTTTTCAAATGCACTGTCAAGGAAATGAAAAATTTTGAACCAATATTGATCGTTTTCATTGGAAAGTCCTATTTTCCCATATGCACGCTAATTGATAATATACAGCCTTTACAAACATTTTTCTGTAAAATGTGGTGGATAGATATACTCAATAAATTAAATTGATATAAGTACCAAATGCACATTTAAACTTATAATAGTTATTAGTTCACAATATTATAACTTAGCATATTTATTAAAAATAACAACTTGAAAAATTTGTCTTCAATTTTTTTGACTTTTTTGGGGGGGAGGGTGGCATGCTGTGAGGCATGTGGGATCTTAGTTACCTGACCAGGGATTGAACCCGTGCCCCCTGCAGGGGAAGCATGGATTCCTAACCACTGGACCACTAGGGAATTCCTGATTTGTCTTCAATTTGATTGGAAAGTTTATGCTGGAATGATGTTTATCAGCCATTTTACCAGGTTTTCTTAGTCTAGACAAATCATGTTTTATTTTTCAGCATCTCTTATAACACTTCAAAAATGAAAGTGATTTTCCTGCTGGGAGGAGGACTGTTCTGGACTGAAAGCATAAAATAACTCTGGAACTAGATGGTCCAGGTGGCTATTCCCCCTGACAATTTAGTTGACCAAAGTTAATGGTCTTCTTAAATTGTGTTCATTCTATTCCACTTTATTTTTACATTCCCTTCCCTCCCTTCCTCCCTCTCTCCCTCCTTCCTCCCTCCATCTCTCTCTTCCTTCCTATTTACTTATGCAGTTTTGAATTCAGTTTATTTTAGTTGCAACAAAGCGAGTACTGATCAGTTCACCTACTCAGGACCTCACAGTCACTGGACTATATTCCAGGTTCTGTCTGGCTCCAGGTGTATTTCCACATAAACTGGCTGAAGTAGGCAGTGAGGAGGGGGTCCTTCCTCAAGCTCAGAACGCCACTCCTCTCAGATCTGCATTCATCCATAACTATGAGCTGCTTCCTGCGGTGACGGAAATGGTTGCAGCTTAGTGAACATAGATTTTAACCAAGTTATTTTTGAATTGTTGAGGCGTAACTGGTGGTGTATCAGACGTCAACTGAGAGCAGAGCTTGATGTCTAAGAATTTATATATTCTTTCAGTCAAATTTTTTATTTATTTATTTTTTTTTGCAGTATGCGGGCCTCTCGCTGTTGTGGCCTCTCCCATTGCAGAGTACAGGCTCCGGACGCGCAGGCTCAGCTGCCATGGCTCACGGGCCCAGCCGCTCCGCGGCATGGGGGATCTTCCCGGACCGGGGCACGAACCCGTTTCCACTGCATCGGCCGGCAGACTCTCAACCACTGCGCCACCAGGGAAGCCCTTTTCAGTCAAATATTTACTTAGTTTCAATTATGTATCAAACTCTTATAGGCACTGGGATACACTAGTAGGCGTGAGAGAGGTGATTCCTGCCTTCACAAAATGTAAAGTATAAGGGAGATAAAAGTTGATTAAACAAATAATTATGAAAGAGCTCTGAGAAGGAGAGAGGCACAAGGAACTTTGGGGTCACAGAGCAGCAGGATCTTTCTTGCCTGATGGAGGCTGTTAGAGAAGGTTCACATAGGAAGTCATGTTTATCTGAGACCTGAATGACAGCAAGTTACCCAGGAAGTGGGGGGGGGGAGGGAGGGCAGAAGGGGATGATTCATCCAAGTCAGGGGACTTCATGCTAAGATCTGGTGATGAGAGAGTATGGAATACAGTGCCATACACTGAAAGAAGGATGGAAGCAATAGGGGTGAAGGTGAGAGAAGCTGTGCTTGTGCTTGGAGTTGTTTGGGAGACACTTTAGACAAGAGAGATTGCCCTGCCCTGTGGCCGGCAACTAGAGGCCAGCTGGATGGAAGAATGGCCGAGGGTCATGTGGCTCATTTTCCATCAGAGCACCCGTGACTCTCACTGGCTCACTCTTTCCTCTCCTACGTAATCCCATCAGTTCAAGGTACCATTTCTGTGCTGCTGTTGCTCAGCCCCTGTCAGCTGCCCTGCTGAGCCTGAGTCACTCGTAGACATCCAGGGGTGGATGAATTAAATGGCTAACGAAATAGCAGAGGTTGGTAGGCAGCCTGAACAAGATAAGGAGATAAAAACTAGCTCCTAGGAAGAGGTGAAACTAGACTAAAGACGGGACAGTAGTTGGGCTATCAGGGTTTCGCAAGTGTAAAATAAAATATAAGCAAAGTCAAGAAGTCAAAAGGTTAATTTCCTGAGGCCAGGAATCAGACAGAAGTAAGACACTGAAGTTTGGAAGAATCTTTCATAAAACAATTTGAGCAATGTGGTGGCTGAACCTAATTTCTTTACCCAGCTAGGAAGACTTAATGACTCAGTGTGTTTGGTGACACTTCCTGCCACAGGTGGGTTACCAAACAGCTAGAGTGTAATGCATTCTGAATCTGTGAATTAATTACTTGACCAATCTAGTTATTGGATATTTATTGTATATCGCTTTCCAGGTGTTTAAAACACTCAACAAGTCACTTCTTAATAGTATGTGTTTTTCCCAGACTTTAATTCTGCTAAATCCCAATTAAAACAAACTCTCCCATTCACAGTGAACACACTCATCATGGACAAGACTATCTTGGGTTTCCACACTGGAGAGTGAGCTCTGAGCGCCTCTCTGGCAGGAGCTATGTGTTAATCAATTTTGTATTCCTCACTGACCACATTCCACCAAGTAACTACCAAGTACCTGGTTCTAAATAAAAGTTTGTTGGATGAACGGGTGAATTTAAAGCCCTACAGTACTCCATGGAAATAAAGCCATGTTTCTCTACCATCTTGCTCTCATCACTTCCTATTCATATAAACTTGTACTAATTATTTAACCTCTCTAAACCTTAGTCTTCTTATCTGTAAAATGTGGTAAGTTGCTGGAGGATTAAAGCCAATAATTAGTACAGTGCTTAGTTCAAAGATTTTAGATATTGAGACTATTAGAAATGATACTCTTCTTTTAGAGGTAAATTGGTTATTTCCATGATATCTTTAAAGTTTAAAAGGCACAAAGTTCTTGTGGACTTAAATTAACATGTTAGGACATGTCTCATTTTCCAACAAATATTTATTATCTTTTTTATGGGCTAGACTCTGGTGGTAGGGGCCTACCATTAAGTTGCTCACCTTCTCAAGGGAAAAGAGACAACACAAGTAAAGAAACATTACCTTGTGATGAGTGTGAAGATGGAAATGAGCCTGAAGACTTGACAGGTGGTAACAGGGGTGCCTGGGAGACCTAGGAGCGGAGATGGGAGAGAGGAGATGGGAGAGGGAGGGGGAGGGGAGGGGTGATGGGGGAGAGGAGATGAGGGAGGGATGTGCCATGCACACCTGGGCAATGTTTAGAGTTACCACTGTAGATTCCTGAGCAACTTAACTCACACCATAAATAAAGATCTTATTTATTTACAAGACTGGTTAATTTATAATACTTAAAAATTGGTAAGATGGTCAACATAAACATCATAGCTAAAGAGTGTATTTGTGACGTGGTAGACATAAACTGACAACATAGACAATAATAATGAAGACAGAAATAGGAACTACATTATATAAACTGAGAACATTAGCAAACGACTTGTTACATGCAAGCAACTTGGTAAATATGGTTGATGAGTGCAGAGGGAACTGAACTGGCTGTGTCACACCTAGGAAGGGATCCTGCAGGAGAATGTAAGAGCCCAGGAGTTTGCAGAGTGAGCAAAGCATTAAAAACACAGGCATAAGTCTGAGTGCCAAAGGTAGAAGGTAGATGGTGGCAGTAGTAGTTCATCCACTCATGGCAAGCATACTGAGCCCCAGTGGCCGTGGCTCTCACTGTGCTGGGCTGTGGAGGCAAACACACAAGCAGGCCAGTCTCTGTCTCTCAGTGGGAGGGAGTGGATATAGGACTCAATCTTAGGAGCTACAAACAGGGCAACAGAGAGGTGATACTTGACACCATGAGCACAGATAAGTTCACCCAGACAGATCACGTGAAGAGAGAGCAGAACAATAGGCTGAGTGTGGGCTTGAGGAAGCCCAGGCAAGGCCAGAGGACGTTAAGTCTGGTTGGGTGGGTAGAACCCACAGAGTAGAAGTCGAGTGGGAGGGGAATGAGCTATGAGAAAGTTGAGGTGTTTGGATGATAACTAATGGGGAAAGGAAACTCAAATGAGAATTTCAGTTTTTTTTTTCCAGAGGAGAGAAGAGGGTTGACCAAAGGGAAGTGCAAGGAGAGCAAAGAGGTACAGTTTCAGGAGAGAGGAAGCCTGCCTAGTGGGGACGTGGGGCAGGAGTTGGGTGGGGGATTAAGGCTGGCCTGGGGAGGGGGAAGGACGGCACAGCGTAAGGATGGGGTAGGTGTAACTACATTGTGGCTTGGGGGATGACGGTGCAGGAATTTGAGAGAGAAAGTGTGGTAGTGAAAGAAGCAGGAGGGGGCGCAGGAAGGAAGTGAGCTTTCCTAAGGCTCTCTAAGGAATTCTCCGAGGAAGAGGACCACGGCTTTGGCTTTGATCCCTGAGTGATGGACAGGACAGGATGGTGTATGGCATAATCAAGGTGAATGATGGAGAAGGTGGTTTTGGCAGCAAGATTAGAAACTGAGATTAACTGGTGATGAGAGGAATAATCTTCAGGGGAGGATGTTGCCATAGTCCAGGCAAGAAATAACCAGAGCCTGGACTAAGGCATTAACTGGGAAGATAAAACAGGAGGAATAATTTTAGAAGATAGGAATATAAGAACAGCAATATATCTCAACTGTCCAATACAGCTGTCACCAGCCACTTGTGGCCAGTGAGCTCTGGAAATATGGCTAGTCTGAATTGTGCTGATGTGCTGTGATGTGAATTACACAACAGGTTTTGAAGACTTAGTAAGAAAAAAGTATTTCATTAATATATTTCTATTGTTTACAAGTTGAAATGATAATAGTTGGAATATATTGGGTTAAAAATTTTACTATTAAAATTAATTTCCCCTCTTCCTTTTTACTTTTTTTTTTTAACAACGTGGCTACTAGAAAGTTCCAAATTACATATATGGCTCAAAATGTATTTTTGTTGGGCAGTGCTGCTGGGAGGTCAGTAATACTGGGGTGGCCACTGGGATACGGAGGAATTGGTACAAGGCAGAGCTGTAGTGATAAACCATATTTAATTTGAGTTGGTAATTAGGTTTCAGGCTGTGATACCTATACATGGAGTTTTGTCCTGCTGATTCATTCAGGGGGTTCAGAGTACCTTTGGCTGTTACCTGTCTGCTATGGTACATCCACCCTCTCGGCTGATAGAACTGGATATGCAGTGGGTGGTTAATGGAAAAAAAATCAACTAAAGGAGAGAATCATAAAAAAAGAAGCACAGGGCTTCCCTGGTGGCACAGCGGTTGAGAGTCCGCCTACCAATGCAGGGGACACGGGTTCGTGCCCCGGTTTGGGAAGATCCCACATGCCGCGGAGCGGCTGGGCCCATGAGCCATGGCCGCTGAGCCTGCGCGTCTGGAGCCTGTGCTCCACAACGGGAGAGGCCACAACAGTGAGGGGCCCGCATACCGCAAAAATAAAAATAAAAAAAAGAAGCACAAAGCACACTTTAATTAGTTTATTTAAACTTAAAACATGTGTCCACTCATCCATCAGTTGGTTGTTGGTTGTTGGAACGAGGCCTTCTCCCCACAATGTGTTTTCTACTGTTACGGTTTCTTTAAAGTGACAGGTTTTGAACAAATCTAAGAGCAGAATCCTTAAAGATTTTTATCTTTTCCTCAGTCCTTCACTGTTTTTTCATTCATACCTAATTCCATTTTTAAAATTCAAGTGTTTCCTGGACTTTCCTGGTGGTGCAGTGATTAAGAATCTGCCTGCCGATGCAGGGGATACGGGTTTGAGCCCTGGTCCGGGAAGATCCCACAACCCGCAGAGCAACTAAGCCTGTGCGCCACAACTACTGAGCCTGCGCTGTAGAGCCTGCAAGCCACAACTACTGAGCCTGTGTGCCACAACTACTGAAGCCCACGTGCCTAGAGCCCATGCTCCATAACAAGAGAAGCTACCACAATGAGAAGCCCACGCACCGCAACGAAGAGTAGCCCCCGCTCGACGCAACTAGAGAAAGCCCGAGCACAGCAACGAAGGCCCAACGCAGCGAAAAATAAATTTATAAAAAAATTTTAAAAATTCAAGTGTTTCCAAAGCATCCAACTTTTTTCTACTCTTGTATTTATCAGTTTACCCAGTTTTTTAACTTAATTACACAATGACAAGTAAAAGTGGCATGAACATTTTGGTGACACCTGCCTGACGCTTGGTTTGCATACAACCCAGTGATGAAGGAAATGGGAAACGGGAGAAATGAGAGACCGGTGAGACCAGCTGCAGCCCCGGTCAGGTTGGGGACACAGGCTCCCGACAGTGGCTTCATGGTGTGGACGGGAGAAGGTCAAGCAGAGTTTGGTCAGAGAATTTCTTCAGGGCTTCCCAGGAACGCCCGGCACTGGTGCTGGGAGTTCACGGGGGAGGGAGGATTCTGAAGCAGGATGTCTGGATGGGGCTGCAGTGCCAGTGAGACGTACCACGCCTGAAGTCTGTCCCAGCAGGGAGTGAAGGGGCTCAGAAGGCTTTGTTTAGCCAGCACTCCTCTTGTGAGCGCCCGCCTTGCCGGCGTGGGAGGACGGGTATGACGTCGAGCTCAGCCCTGTGGACCAGGGCTCACTGAGTCTCCGCTGGCCCACAGCCCCTTCTTCGAGGCGCTGTCTGGGCTGGGAGCCAACGAGCTGTACAGGAATGCGGGAACGACCACCTGCCGCCCTCGTGACCCGCGCCCGCCTGCGGGGCATCCATGCGGCCTCTGCGTCAGAAACAGAACAGTGTGGTCGTTGAGCTCTTTTACAGAAAATGAAGTGCGTTTGTATGTAGATAAATTCTTATTTATTCAGCACGTAAGCTGGGGAAAAAAAAACAAAAAAAGGCCTTAGTTCGTTTTCCATCTTCTTTCCCCGGCCTTCCTTGGCTTGGCGGCTCTTTCCTCCATCTTCCAAGCCAGGAGCATAGCATCTTCTCTCTTTAACTCTGCTTCCCTCTGCTTCCCTTATCACGAGTTCATGGGATGCTCATCGTGCCCCTCATTTTGGGGTGAAGTCACTGAGCAGCTTCCAGAAACAAGCAGACCTGGGATTAGAACGCTGTCTGTCAAACCTCAACACCAGTCTCCTGAACCAGTGTCCCTCCAATCCTACTGTGCATCAGAGTCACCCTGAGGGGATGGGGGTGGGGGGAACTTATTCAAGTGCAGACTTCCAAGCCCCACACCCAGCTGAAAATTGGATTTAACCGGTCTGGCATGTGGCCATGCTCACCAGGTGATTCTGATGCAGCAGGTTCATGAACCCTGAAGTTCAACGCTACATGGCCTCTCCGGGGGGCCAGAGAGGAGGGCCAGCCGGAAAGGGATACTGCTGAGTGAGGAATAGGGCCTGGAGAGGGAAGAAGAGAGATTTGCTGGAGCCGGTCATACCAGCTTGTGTGGAAGGAAAATCAAATGCAGGCGGGACTGCTAAGAGAGCTCTGAAATGAAGCCTCAAGGCCACTGAGGAAGTGATTCCGGATGAAATCTGACCTTTTGACCACTTACTCTCTTAACGCGGGCATGCAGAACACCTGCCCAATGTTCCAGAAACTCGAGACGCTTATTGGACCCTTACCCCAAATATCTGCTTGCACCAGGGTCAATCATGATTCTTGCCAGACAACTTTAACAACCTTGTGGCTTTTGCCTTTATAAGCCCCTGACTCTTTCTCTTTCTTGGAACACTGGGTTTTATCTGAATCTGTGTCTCTGGTATTGTAATTCCTAAGACCCCCCAATAAACTCTTTTCTTATTTGCAGCCTTGTGTGTTTCTTGGTTGACACTTGCAAGAGCCAATTGTTAAAATTAAAGGAATCTTATGAGTCACTTGTTAAACACAGCCATTATTTATAAAAAATAAATTATATAAACTTGCAATTAAATAAATTATATGAAGAAAAAGGGAATAAACACTCAAAACCCACCACTTGTTCATTATGCTGCTATATTTTATTATCCTCTGTGCTCTCGAGGTTTTTGTGTCTATTGTATCTGTACAGGAGAGATGCTGTATGTAGTAGTTATCCTCAGCATATGGAGCTTGAAACAACACACATTTATTCTCTAACAGTTTCTGTAGGTTGGGAACCTTTTGCTGCCTAGCTGGTGGTTCTGGCTCAGGGTCTGTAAGGAGGCTAGAGTCAAGCTGTCAGTCAAGCAGCCCTCCCAGACTTGACTGGGGCTGAAGGATCTGCTCCGTGGCTGTTGACAGCCCTCAGTAACTCACAGCTGCTGGGCTACAGACATAGGTCCCTCTCAGGCTTCCACAGAGGCCTTCCCAGTCCTTGCTGTGTGCATCTCCACAACATGGCAGACAACTTGCCCAGGACAAGTGATATGAGAAAGAGGGGGAGAGAGAGTTTTGTCATAACCTAATTTTAGTAGATATATCCCATCAGTTCTGCCATATTATGTTCATTAGAAGCGAGTCACTAAGTCCTGCCTAAACTCAAGTAGAAGGGAATTAAGCTCCCCCTCTTGAAAGGAAGGAGTGTAAAGAATTTGTATAAAAGTGTGCTGTGTGCCTCTCCTCAACGCTGTGCTCAGTGATATCACATCGGCAATTTGGAATCAGCCACGGTGGGAATATTAATACCACAGAAATCAGCAAACACTCTAAATCAGATTTTACCATGTATGGAGAGCTGAGTGTCAAACATTTACCAGCACACCACTAAAAGGATATAAAGCTATGTGTTTACAGAACCTTTGTGGACTAGATGAGTTTTAGACATGGCTTCGGAAGGAGGGAATACAGGGTTTGGGATATAGGAAGAGACGGTTTCTGGGTTTGAAAATAGTGGAGGTGATGCAGGAAGTGAAGGTTTGGGGAGCTTAAATATGCTCATACAGATGTTCAGAAATAACACAAAAAACAGATCTCTTCCTTGCATGCGTGTGCATGCATGTGCATGATTTAAAGTGTGGGTGCACACTAGATTTAACTATGGGTACACAGGGTCAAACACATTAGACAGTTAGCATGCAAGATTTTCTATGTAGCAATCGGGATGGGTATATAACCTTTTACATAATTGCTTATGAAACCACAAAAGTAATTATGCTCCGGTGAAGCTGTCCTACACATAAAATTGCCCAGAAATTTAAAGACAAAGTTTTAATTCCTTTGAACTGATTCCTTGGTGTATGTGGTGTGTCCCAGAGCTTTGGTGAGCAGGAACTTTTCTCAAAAAGAAAACTTCCAGGATCACAGCATTTGAGATTTGAAAAGACTTCAGAAAACCCATAGAACAAACACTTTGTTGAAGTATGTTTGTCAATCAAACATCAAAATCAGAAATACCTGGTATTCTTGTTAAAACCTGGAACATTGTTAACACCTGAAACCCATCGCAGACTTTCTGCATTGGTGGGGGATTGGGAATCTGCATACTTTACAAATTCTCTAGATGATCCGGCTGCACACAAATGAATCCAAATCTTTCATTTTATAGATAAAGAAAACAAACTTCTAAGATTCACAAAAATCTCCCTCAAGTGAGGCCACAGAGCTGGTGGGATTCCATCCATTTTCAAAAAAAGTTTAAAAAGAAATCCATAAAACTGAGATTTGGGAGAAAATAGAAAACACCCTTTGTGCGAAGAGAAGCTTAAGGGCAACAAGATTTCACTGAATCATATGTTGTTTATGTGTGTCATTACCAGTATATGGCCCACCTTGCCTCAAATTAGTGTGGTTACCTTAAATTGCTAACATGAAAATCCTAACCTTCTACTTCTGAAGTTATTGGCTTTGGCTACACTGTTTTCTTTTTCTAGATTTCCAAGATTGCTCTTTTGGGCATGATTTTAGAAATCTAAGTATAACTCTGGTTTCAAACTTCTGGACCATGTAATCAAACTCAGACTGGTCATAGAGAAAAATATATGGTTCTTAGCTCTGCCTACATTGACAAGGATCATGGTGGCGTCCAAATTCAACTGAGTGGCATGTCTTTATAGTGGCAGCTTTTCCCAAAAAAATCCAAAAAAGAAGATCCATTCTGCTGTGGAAACGTAGACAGTCAGAGGGTTTTGAAACCAACCTCTCCAGCAGCATTTTTTTTTTGATCCAATAAAGTCATTTAAATATCTGGATTCTTTTCCAGGAGAAAGTTTTTATTCAGTGCACTGCACTGTTAGACAGGTGGAGAAAGAGTAAGTTAAGAAAAAAAATGGCTAACATGAAAAATCACCCACATGATGTCCAGTTTTACTGTTTGGTTGAAATACCCAATGGATTATTTATTTATCTAGATTTGTGCTATTTTTTAATCCAAATGGCAACCTCTTCAGAATGACATCTGCTCCAGAGTTGTTCCAGGACTACAAATCCTGTGTAAAGGCTGGGTATTTAAAGCTGTAAATGATTTTATATTTTTGCAACAATTATGGGAATGGAGATCTTATCTTTCACCATCAGAGTTTTCTTTCTATAACAGGATTTGATCTTTTATTTTTTTCTTGGATGAAGACTCTCCAGCCCCATTCAAGCCTTTTAGATGACTGCACTCCTGGCCAACATCTTAGTTTCAACCAGGTAGGAGACCCTGAGCCTGAACCACCCAGATAAGCTGTTCTGGAAAGATTTAACCTTAATATCAAACTAAATCCCTTGTTCAGCACTCCCCAGAGGCACTCTGTTTTCCCCACAGGAGTTAGAGAAGGGGGTTGGCATAGGCACTGGCAGATGACATTATCTCATTTGTGCGTCCCCCCACGAAGAATCCAGGAATGTGCATAAATACAATTAAAGACAGTATCTACAAATTGATAGAATGCATTTTTAGTCTCTTAAACCTCTGAATCACAGTGCATTGTGTTCTGTTTTCCAGCCAGACCTTGCAATCAATGAACATCCAACCCGTGGGTTTGTGTTTGGACTATCAATACAGTTATTAAACACACATCACGGGGAGAAGGCAAGCGGCTGCCAATACTTCTTTTGTGCTTCTTTTTTCCTACAATATTCTCTAGTTTTTGGAGCATCAGGATAGAAACCTGGTCGGCTTGGGATTGATGGCACATTAAAAGGCTGCACTAACAATCCCAGAGTGTTTTTTCCATAGGCAGTAATCACGGCTCTCTCAATGACAGCAACATATCCAGACCCAACCTTAGCTGTCATCCCACATGGGTCGTTCCGGCGCCATTTGGCTCTGACGTAGCTCCGAGCCCGCAAATCGTGCAGCTGCCCCCGGTTATCCGCAAATCCGGCCCGCGGCACCGCCCCGCCCCGCCCCGCCCGCGCGCCCGCGCGCCCCGCCCGGCTCCGCGCCACCTCCCCTTCGTCCCGCGCTCGGCGGCGGTGCGTCCTGCGCTCCGCTCAGGCTCCGCGCTCGCTGCTTGGGTCTTCCCTCCGCTGCCTGCTCCAGGCCGCCGGGAGGCGAGGCAAGGGGACCCGCGGGCTGTGCGCCCCGAGGCGCCGGGCATACAGGAGGCCGCACGGGAGACGCGTGGCGCGATGGCCGGGCGAGGGGGCCGCGCGCTGCTGGCGCTGTGCGGGGCGCTGGCGGCCTGTGCGTGGCTGCTGGGCGCCGAGGCCCGGGGGCCCCGAGGGCCCCCGGCGGGCGCGAGGCGGCGCCGGCGGCCTCAGGAGGACGGCATCCCCTTCGAGTACCACCGCTACCCCGAGCTGCGCGAGGCGTTGGTGTCCGTGTGGCTGCAGTGCGCCGCGGTCAGCAGGATCTACACGGTGGGGCGCAGCTTCGAGGGCCGCGAGCTGCTGGTGCTCGAGCTGTCCGACAGCCCCGGCGTCCACGAGCCGGGTAAGGGCGCCGCGCTGGGTGGGCTGGCGGTGGGGGAGGAGGGAGAGGGGCACCCGGGGTGGAAGATGGGACGTGGAGGGAGGGATGGCGATGGGGATTGCCGTCACCTAGTCTCGGCCAGCCGCCCTCCCCAACCTCGAGGCCCCCCTTGGGTGAGCACAGGCCCGAGGGGCTGCGGCGGATGGAGGTAGGAGCGCAGCGAGCAAATCTGCGCGCCTGCAAACCCGCTGTCACCCCCACTTCGCTGTACCGAACACCGCAGGGAATAACTTCGAGGCCTCTGCAAGGAGGTCGCCCTTCCTTGCAGACAGGAGTAGAACGATAAGGTGCAGAAGGCAGGAGCTTGGAGAAAATGAGGAAAAGTCAATTATCATTTGTTTCCTAATTTCCAGTTTATTGGTGCTGATGACTCTACGTACCCGCCTCTACCTGTATGTGCGCATTAGGTACACGGGCTGCTGGGATACTCAGGGAATGTTAAGGACCTTGGCAACACTGGGTGGTAGAGGGTGAGAAAGTGGCCTCTGGCAGGCATTCGGATCTTGAAACTGCACACAGTTTTTCTAAGGAAAAAGGAATATTCCATTTTCTCTGCTCTAGCCCTTGGAGATGAGTAGTTTGTGACCAGGATTTTATTCCAACAGATGTTTCCGTATGGCCATTTTATGCATCTTCCTCCTGAGTGTGTTAGGGCACGTTTTAACTTATGTTAAATGTTATGCATTTGGTATTAATAAAGAGGTATTTTAAAAAATGTTCTTGGTGCTTCTTTTTCATTGCTTTTTGGAAATGATATAACTCTTAAGGCCTGGTCTTACATCTTATGATCATAAAGGTACTGTTGAAGTTATCTGGGCTAATGACATTAGCATGGGATGCTTGTTTTTTTGTTTTTAATGACAAAGAAAGCAAGAAAACAGGTAACAATTCTCAATGTAGCGCCAGGATAGTTTTATAATGATATTTATAAACTGAGAAGGGATGAAAATAGGTGATCGATGGAGACACTTTGATCTTGAAATGGAAATAGTATGGGTTGATAAATAATAAATCTTCAAATGGGAAATATCTCTTATCTTCAAATAATGTATACAAAAATGTGTGATTTTGCAGTCAAAACCCTAAAATCAGATCCTAGAAAACATTTTCAGTAATGCTCTCTAGCAGGATTCAGCATGTAGAATTGGAAATTTGGAAAATTAGTTTCGTGTTTGTATCTAAAGATAAAGAAAAATTTTAAATGTGACAACTCATTTTCAGTTATTTCAGATAATCAAAGTCAAGACATCCTAGGCTTAGATAAAGATAATCTAAATATTTGTGATTCTCCTGCCTACTTAATTAGAGCCTTTGGTTATTCTGTTGTAGATTGCTCCTCACATTTTGTTAATTGTCTCTTCAAAGAGATTATATGAAAGCGAATGTTAACTTTTTGTTGTCTTGCTTCAAGTTTAGAAACAAGATTGTAAAGCGATATTATTGTTAGAATGCGATATGCTTTTGAAAATGAAAACCATAATTTTTTTGCTTAAATATCCGGAATGTATAGTCTGTCAAGATCTGCAGATCCCTCTCAGACTACAGGCTCCATGAGGTAGGGCTGTATCTCCAGCACCCAGGCCGGGTCTGGCACATAGCAGACACTCAGGTCACATTAGGGAAAAAATGAATCAGTCATTTGCTGAGTAACACAATGCCTTCAATGTTTTATTCCTTTTAAACACAAAATACACCAATTAAATTCATTTTAAGAAGGTGGACAAAGAAACGTTTACATGTTAAATGAGGGAAACTAAGTTCATGGTATTACTTTAGAATACAAAATGTCTACCCATTGTATTTTTAAAGGTTGAAGTAAACTATTATGAGCAAACACTAAAAAACCACAGGGTGATTTCCCCCTCCACCACCTTTTTAGAGGAGATGAGCAGGTTGGAAATCTTCAGGGAACTAGTGTTAAAAAAAAATTCAACTGGGTAAATTTTAAAGATCTTATTGACTTTATTCAGTGATTCATGAATTAAATGTCATTCAGTCTAGCAGATAGAAAGGTGTTCTAAGATCTGTACAAAATGAAAGACTTTTATAGGCAGAAGGGAGCAGGAACAAGGAGGTTACACTAGGCAAAAGATGGATTGGTTATCACAAGGTTACTTTCTTTTAGGGGATGGCAGGGGTCCTTGATTACCTCACTTGTGCTGATCACAGGGTTCCTGATTGACTGGTTTAAGATTCCATTTCTGGGAGAACCAAAACTGTAATTAAGTTTCAGTTTGGTGATGTGGGACTTAGCATAAGGGACTCCATTTGGGGCCTATTGTCTGGTTTTTAACATTAGTGAATGCAGAGATCTGATCAGTATATGAGTTTGATAGCACTTGTGGGGATTAACTTTTTGGGAAGTTTTGAATGAAGGTAAGTATTCACCATTCTTAAATGGCCTTCATATTCGTTTTTAGATTAAAATATTTTAAGAAATGAGAAGGGAATTTCCATACTTATCTTGAGATAGAAATGGATGCAATCAGTGTGTTTTGAACCATCCACACACACTGTAGATGGGGCAAGTTGTGTGGGCTGTGCAGCGATACACAGGATGGTCCTTGCCCTGTCGGGGATTGAGAATTGGGAGGTTGGAGGACAGTGTAAAGGTGGTCAGTGCTGCAAGAAGGGAGTGGGGGGCCCAGAGAAAGGAGACTGGGAACGTTAGGTCAGGGCATTTGGTTATTGAAGAATAGATGACAAGAAGCCAGGAAATGTACAGATTAGTGAAATTTACCAATTCCAGTGTAGCTCATACAGATGTATGTTTTAACAGAGCCCCTGCTTTTGAAAGAGGGCAACTGTCTTCACTGTTTTCACATTATAAGTGTTTTGGGGAAGGTTAAAATAATGTTTCTGATGATGCTATTCAGAAATAATATTTAGCTTAACAAATTCATTTACTTGACTAAAACTTTGATCAAGTTGCCCGTATTCATTTTATCCTCCAACAAGAGAGAAGTGTCAGGTTTGTTAGTCCTCTTAGTCTAAATTCTTTTTCTGAACTTTAAAAAAATAGAGCTAACGTCTAAGTATTTATCATAATAGAAAAACTCTCCCCAAACAAAACAACATATATACATCAAGTCTTTCCCTGTGGTAGAAGTTGATGTGGTTAGATTTGCAGATTATGGACAGAGGGAGTTCCTGGATCCCACCAACTCCCTTCCTGAGCGGGAAAAAGTGATCATTGGACTTGTTTGGTACCAGGCCATGGGCTGAATTTGAACCGATCTCCTGAAAGTGATCAATTCTCTCAGATATTCCACATTTGAATTCATCAAAAGGGAAAGAAAATTCTATTTGGAATTGGTCAGGGAGGAATATCCATACCTATTCTGTCTGCTTGATTCCTGACCAGCTGGACGTTGGGTCTCAGTTTTCATTTTGATCACTTTGGAGGCCTGCACAAATCTACTGGAGGAGGGTGGTGGGTCTCAGCCATTCTCAGAAGAACTGCGCGTGGTCTTGGCCCCAGTCTCATCTCCTCACACATCATGAATCTGGACGCCAGACGTGGGGCTGGGATGGAGCATTGGCTAAGATTGAGTCTCTGCTCTTGGGTATGTTCCCATGAGGTGTGATAACTGCCAAGCCTGATCATGTTTCCCATTTTTCTTTCTGCTTGCTTATATTTTATACATTTAAAATGTTTCTACACATAGGGACTCATGTTCTCAAACCCAAATATATGCGCTCCTAGGCATGCATAGCAATTATTGCAGTACTCATAAAAGAAGCCTTTCTTAATTTATGACTAAGCAATGGAATCTGTATTCCCAGACCAATCCTCCTAGGGTTAAACGTGAGTTAAGATTAGTTTGTTTAAAACACTAATTCTTTCACGTGTAGTTTAAGATGGCTCTTGGGGAGAAAATCTGATTTATAGCTAAAATGTTATCTTAGAAACATTCTTTAGGGCATAGATTTTCCTCTCTCAAAGGCTGGAATGATTATTTTGGACTTGTTCCTCCCCAAATATGTTCACATTTAAAGTGTATGAATGCCAGTGTGCATTTGCCAAATATTGTGAGCAACATTAAATGCTGGCAAAATTTCTATACAACTCAAAAAAAAAAGTGGGGTTTTGGTTATTTCGTATGGCCTCTTTTAATACCAGATTAGTGTGAACTAGTGGGCAATGATTACAGCTGAGTAGCACCTTATAACTGGTGAATATTGACGTTAGATTGTGGAGAAGGATCTAGATATACCACATGTGGTCAAGAGTTATTTTTAGACCCAAGTGAGTCAATGTAGCTCTTGCCAGAAATAATGTACTTGATTGACTTGTGATTGGCTAAAGGAAGAGAGGAAATTGAGCTGGCCCCTAACATTATATCTTGTACTCAGACAAAGTGTCTTTCTATGGAAACTGATTTGAGATGTGGCAAAGGAATCATCTGCCCGCATCTCCCTCATTGTGTAGCACAGAGGATATTCCAATACCCACCTTTACCGTTCTTTGGGAAAGATATTTTTGACAAATACAAAAACAGCTCCAGTAAGAAGCGGTGATACATAAACCAGCTTTCCCCAAAGTGTATTCGATGGAACGTTAGTTCAGCTTGGTTTGAGAAGGATTAAGTAAACAAAGATAAACAGGTTTATATATTGCAAGACTTATCAGAGCCTTTAGTATACTAATGTATGTTTCAAACCTCCAACTTAGATGTTTGCTGTACAGTATTTTCCAATCTTTTTCAGCATGGAACTCCCTTTTATCCCCCAAGGAGCTTATTTTGTACCTGGTATTGCACTAGTTAGAGAAGCACAGCACTAGCTCATTATTATTCATTATCATATTTTCAAGGATTGATTTGGTAATTCTGTAGCAGAGACACTCAAATAGGGAGTTCCTTAGGGGTGGGGAGCATATGTTTTCCATTTTTTTTTGCCCATAAACAGCTGACTTATTGATTTATGTAGAGTAAGCTCTTAAGTTATGCTTATTGAATTGAGAACATGATTTTTGAGGCAACGAGGCATAGGACAGATGCTTTCGATTGGAAAGATTAAAGTGACAAATGCATTACCATTGTTTTATTGTTACGTAGCTTCATGCTTTTAACTTCTGTGTACCTCCTTTTCTTGTCTATAAAATAGGAATACTTTAAAAACTCAAACCTCACAGGGCTGCTGTGAGGCCAAAGTAGTATAGAAAAGAATTTAATGCAGTTGCTTTCATCTGGTTATTAAGAACATGGGGTAATTTGTTAAAATGTTTCTTCCCAACTGGAAGTTGGTCTGGAGTGTGCTCCATCAGCTTTCATCATTGGGAGGGGGCCTCCTTGGTGTGTCATCACAGGAGACCTTGGATGCTTACGTGTTCCAGTGGAAGCCCATCTGCACAAGCCCGGCAGGCAGCCCTGATGGACTTCTACCCTCTCATCGTCAGTGTTTCCTTGTTCACAAACGTTTGTCTTCTATCGATTTTTAAAATGTAGGACATTCCTGCTTTGCTTCAGCTTGACATCTTATTTTGCTTCATTCAATGGAAACAGTGTAAGTGTTCATCGTTATTTGATGAACTATATCTTCAGGTAGCTAAACAAATCTAGGGCAATTCCAGCATTTACTTTGGCAAACTAACTTATTTTTCTGAAGAATTTATAATAAAACTGCTCAGGTCCTGACTACTTTATTCCTTTACTGACTCAGTGTAAGTGAAAGATCTTCGAAACCTCCTTTCTCACCCCTCCCTAATTTTCTTACCCCTACTGGGGTCTTTTCTTTGTGTTTCCACAGTTCTTCGAAGAGAGGTGAGGTAGCATCAAGGTTTACAGTATATGCTTCAATGTCAGGGGACCTGAGTTTAGATCAGGGCTTCCTATTTTAAACTAAATGTTCTTGGGCAAGTCACTTAACTTCTCTCAAAGCCCCAGATTCGTCACCTACAAAATGACAATAATGTGATGATTAAATGAAGTAGTAAATGTAAAGCTCTTAAGTAAGTATGTCAACAATTATTATTATCTCTATTATGGCATTTTCTGTTGTTGGTATACGTGTTCCCCCAGTAAGCTGTGAGATCCTTGTGGTCAGGAGTTGTATTTTGCACATTTCTTTATCCCAAATGTCTAGTTCTATGCTTAGGACATAGCAGCCACTCAGTGAATGTTTGTGGAATAATTGAAATTTCTCAAACAGGCAAGAATGGGCATCACAAAACAAAGCTGTGTTGAAGTTCGGTGTTGAGTTAATACATGTTAGCAAGCCAGAAGCATGATATCAAGAAAGGATAGAAATGGTATTTTCCTTATGTGAACA
The DNA here is from genome assembly GCF_011762595.2 of Tursiops truncatus. Lineage (NCBI taxonomy): Eukaryota > Metazoa > Chordata > Mammalia > Artiodactyla > Delphinidae > Tursiops > Tursiops truncatus. Next base: position 102,731,287 of record NC_047038.1, read on the forward strand.
CTTGTATTTTGTTGTGATGCATCCGGTTTTGCATAATGGAGAAATCCATCTACTGCACGTCTTTTCGAGTGTGTTTATTGTAAGTGAAGTAGTTTGAGGCTCGTTTCCTCTTGGTCTCTTTCCTCTTGAGACATTTTATTGATAGAAAGTTAAGCTGCTTTTTAAGCGTTAAATAAAAGTTCTGAAGATAATTAGTAAAAATTCACTTAGTAAAATTTTTGGCTTTTAAGATATCTATTCTGATTCCTTAGTATGGCTGTTTTACACATAGAAGCCATACATCTCCAGGTTTTAACTTTCCTTCCCTCATGAAAATGGCATTCAAATCATGGACTTGAAAATGCTGAAGAGGAGATTTATCTGAAAGTTAGCTGATGGGTCAAATGAGCTCAAATTTGAGACATGTTTAAATTTGCTCTTTCCTTCCCATCTCATTAATTACAGGAATTGCTGCCAGTCCATTGCTCTGCAAATGTTTCTTTTGAAATTCAGGATGTGGTGTTTTGTAGGCCTTCCAGCAGCCAGCTCTTTCTAATACAATGTGGCCTCAGAGAAGAGACTGTGTTGCCAGTACCTCTTACTATGTTCCAATGCTTTACCTACAACTTTAACTGTCCCTACGTAGTAACTTTTAGGGTGGCTCGTGTAGAGAATTACAAAGTTGATTCTTAAACAAAAATAAATAAGTTAATTATGATAATAAACCCTGAAACAACTTTCTACTACTGGTAAATATTTTGTTTTTTTAATAGAAATCTGTTTACTATGAAATCACTCTGAGCATCATAGTTCAATAATAATAATGCCATTCACTTTAAAGCTGTTTGAGTTCAAACAGAAGCTGTTTATTTAAAAAGTGGATACAGATTACTTATTTTTTAAATGGGACCTTTAACTTAAATCCAGGTTCTAAAAAAATCCCTTGCTGTGGTGATTCATGTCAAGGTAATTGGGAAAAGCAACAATTATCTCATGTATTTGCACATGCAGGCAGCTACTCAGATGTTCAGATCCCAAAGTGATGCCACCAGAATGGGCCTACACAATTTCCCTTCCTGCATAGCCTAAAGTATTCAAAACCAGAAAATCTTCCTTCACTGCCATTCTGTAATTTTTCCCCAAGAAATATCTTGTTTCTAGAGCTCAGTTCAGCAACTTGTACAAATCATAAGCTTTGACCATGAGTTCAGGGTAGGAAAACTTGAATATACAGGTTGGACCATCACATCCCTGACCAATGTCCTCTGTACTGTTATTTTTATTTTCCTAGCCAAGGGGTAATTTTTAAAACAACCTTTTCTCATAACCTTTATAAAAATTGCTGTGTATCATTCTAAGCTAAAATTGACTTTCCAAGAGGAAAAGAAGCTGTAGGCTTTTGTCTATATAGCTAGTACTGTCAATTTAATTTAGGGAATAGTTAACAAATGCCCACTCTGTATATGCTATTTTACTCTATCTGCCGGTCACCCTTTTAAGCAGTTCCTTTGCATATTGAAATGTGTATTTGGGTACTGGTCTTGGATTCACTCTTTCGCATGTTGAGCTTAACTGACGTGTTTTATAACCAGTGGACATATCCCTTGATTCTACAAAATATATGCTGCATATAGATGCAAGGGTCAAATAGTTCCCTGTACTATTCTTGATGTAGCAGATATAAAGACAGTATCTGTAGGTGAAACTACTGGGAATGTTAGACATTTGCAAAATAAAATGTTTTTTTGCCCTTTTTGTGTTTTAGGTGTGGTGTCGGACATCTGATTTTAAAGTACAACAGATCTATTGAAATAGTTCTATTTGTCTTAAGTCGTGACATTGTTCAGCATAATTTTTAAAAATTTTATTGGAGAAAACCAGTGTTATTCATTGTGGGAACTCAGTAAATATCAGGCCAGATTCTGCACATAATCAGCATCATGGGAATTAAGTTAATGTACTTTTGGAAACAGCACTAACTCTACGTAATCAGCAGAACCTATACAGCAAAATATATGTAGAGAAATTGCTTGTTAAATGTATTTTCTGGAGTCAAATTCGGTTTTTGGAAGATGTTAAAGCAATACAAAATATAGGTAGATATTTCTCATGTGAATATTTTATAGCTGTATAGTGACTAATGCTATATTGATACATGGACTGAAATACTGTATAGACATGTAGGTTTTGTCTAGTTCTTGATGACAGCAGGATAATCATGAGTGGAGCCGTCATTTTACAGTATTTTAAATTTCACTTGCATCTATAAAATACCCTTCAATTTAATTGTTTTTACTTCTTCCTATAGCTTTTATCAGGAATTGAAGAATTTTCTCTTTTATCTAAGTGGCTTATATGGAAAAAATCATTTCTCAAAAGTTTTTTTCTTTCAGAAAGTTTTCTTGGGCTCTTGTTGCCTTCTTTAAGTATGGTCAGATATTCCACCAGGATTTTAAATATTTGGCCACATTTGCCTTTACTTTCACGAGGATTCTGACTGGGTACCCACCGAGGCGGGTTTGGAGACCCTAACAGATGGATGTGGCCCTGCCTGTTCTTCTCCCCCATACCCCTCTGCTTCCCCCTCTTCTGTGGGTATTAGAATAAGAAAGGGTCATTGTCTGGGTGTCAGCTGGGAGGCTTTCATCTGATAAATGTGGGTCATGAACCCACTGGGACATGTGTTGGCTCATTTGTCAGCCATTTACTCGATGGTTCCCCATAAACAACCTCGTTTAGTCCTAAATGAACAGCTTTTTCATACCTATCACAGGTGAGGAATTAGATAATATTTACCTTTATGGGGACTTAAAGATGCAGGAAGAGTCTGCCTATTGTTGAAAAGTATTTAAAAGAAAAATTAGAAATGTGGATTTTCTTGTTTTTTAAAGATCTTGTCACAATGATCTTAATTCCCTCTGAAAAGGTACATAAATTTATGGTACTGATATTTTTGGTGTTATTATGCTGTTATTTATGTTTTGGAAAATCTTGTGAGTCTTAAAATATGCACATTTTGGTTAAGTCTGTGTAGTCATCCCTCATTATCTACAGGGGATTGGTTCATATATGTGAGTTATACACAATCTTACTGTATCTCTGAAACCTACATTAGTGCCTCATTTGCTCTTCACTGGTACCTGTGGACTGGCCTGGAGAAACTTCGTTGACAGAGTATATTAATTTCACTTCAGTGTCTACATGGGGGGCTGTATGTTGAGGACAATGCTAAGCCTTGCACGAGTGGTAAAAGCCATGAACTATGTGATAAGTGTTTTTAATATTTTTGAGACCTCTTTTCCATTATTTCTAGATTTTTTGGTGTGCTTTTCATAGTTGATTCAAATTCCTGGATAGATGGGAGTTGGGGGCACCTGGTATTCTAATAAACCATTTCCCCTTCTCTTTGGACTCTACTTCAGTTTGCACAAACTGTATTTTAAAAAGTGACATGTAACTTTTAGGAACATCAAGCATTTTTCCTGAATAGTTTTAAAACTTGTATTGTTGCTGTTGTTATTTTAACATTGAAGCTGAATCGCTGGCAGCGGTAATTCTATGACCTGTGTGCACAGGGAGAGGGAATGAATGAGAATGTGTTTCTGAAATGAACGTACAGAGGGTGAGACTGGCTGGTATTTTCCCCAAACTTATAGAATAAAGGTAAAATGTTTTATAGCCTCTGTAAAGACAGTAGCATAAGCAAAACATTCATACACCTACCAGCATTTCCAAGAGGCCAAGAAGGCTCTCCTTTATAGCCCATACCACATTTTCCATGATGTCCTCAGTTCCCAGACCAAGGTAGTAACACTTTATTATTTTTAGACCCTACTAACAACTTGCAGGTATAAATCACCCTAATTGGACAAATCACCAAGAAAACTAAAGTCATTCATTCACTAGACATTTGGAAACACCAGATAGAAATGCTTTTAAATCAGTTCACGTTTAGAAATCAAACTCTTTTGAGTACTGCAGGTCAGAACGAAGTACATCTTTCATTACTGTGTGTGTTATTATATTTGTAGTTCGAATGTACTTCACAAGAGTTGCCAAGTACCTGCTATATTAGTGACATTTTGCAAATTGAAGAGATACTTACAAAAGGAGCAACAAACAACAGTATTTTACAGAGTACTTAAGATGAAGATATTAATTCAATTTCCACAGGAAGTTGAGAGAGATCATCAAAGGAGGGCTTTCAGAAGGAGGCGGGGACTTGAGCAGGTCTTAAAGGATGAACCACATCTGGAAAGTAGAAGAGAGGACTTCATTCTATGCCAGTGTAAGATCATTCACGCTTCTTGAGTCCTTTTCTCCACTATCCCCCATAGCGGTGACATACCAATATTCAGTAAGTATTGTGACAGATAATTACATTCCATTAACATGTGAAATTTCCACCTTGTTAGAGAGAATATAGTTTTTAGAGTGTTGTCCTTTAGGGTTGATTTCCCTCATCATGAGAGTAAAACTATTTGGGATGGAGATTATGATATATATATATATATATATATATATATATATATAAAATGATATGGCTATATATAATATAAATATAATGATATGAAGCATATAATGTATATTATATTGTAATAGGCAATAATTGATTACAATTCCTTTTCCCCTCTAGGTAGCTGTTATTGAACACTCTCTTGAAGGCATGGAGTAAAAAGATGTCAAGTAATTTTGATTTTATTAGGCCAATTTCCAGCAGTTATATACTGCTCAATTCATGTTCTGTTTTGATTATGCATTTCAAAAACTGTATTTAACAAAAATAAGAACCACAGTAAGAAAGTGCTATAGTCTGAGTTATTGAAGGAGGATGCAGCCCATAGCTGCATCCATGCCCTGCAGCCACTCCAGAGCATTCATCTAGCTGCTCTTGTCTAACACTTATATATGACCATGTAGTTTGTTGGATGCTTTTGGGAGAAAAATTCACTATGCAGAAATGTTTATTATTTAAAATTTCCAACTATACATTTTTGATTAGGGTAAATTTATTTTGAATCACTCCTTGTGTTAAGCCCAGTTTTCATTAATGTTACATAGAACTGTGAACATTGAATTATAGTTTTTTTTCCTAGCTGGAAGGAACACTTTTATAGATGAATAAATTGAGTTTCAGAGAGATTTTAAACAACCTGCTTGAGCTTGTGTAGCCTCGGAGGAGGCTAGAACCCATTCCCTGATACAGGAAGTTGGGCATTCTTTTCAGAATATTCCTTTCAGAATATTCCTCACAGCAATGTATACAGATGGGGGATAAACATAACTTCTGTGGCCCTTGAGGGTCATGAATTATTTACGTGGACTGAAGTCTGAGGGAGTGTACAGGAATGTAACTTATCAGTGTGTTTTCAATTTCTTAGAGCAGTTTCCTGACCTATGTGCTGTAATGGGTATGGGTGTTTCCAGGTGGAGGGACCGGGCCTGGGTGGCGGGAGACTATGTTGAGTGGCAAAAAAATCCAGAAAGGATTGAAGTAAATCACTTTAGTATACTGTAAATATATACAGGAAATATTATTTTTCTTGGCAGTAGAATCCTCTCTCAAGGAAGAAACAAGCTTTTGTTGAAAGACTGTTCTGATGAACTCTTTTGAGGTCTGGGCCTTCAGGGCTCAGGAATGGGCTAAACTTACTCAGTTTAAATACATAAAAATATTGAATAAAAAGAAGAGGCATATTTTCAGAGACTGGGTGGAGAGTCAGAGAGGGAGAAAAAGACTTAATGGCTGGTGGCTTACAAGAACTTTGGGGTTAACAGACATGTTGAATGGTGACGTCACAGAATCTTCTATGCTCTGTGATGCTTTGTGTGGTAGATTGCTTTGGGAGATGGGATGAAGTACTTAATCTTGCTTCAAGATTGGCAAAACCAGAGGTTGTCCAAGGAAGGACAGTTACACAGAAGTTATAAAACAAGAACTTATTAACCTTATTAATAAAGATCAGATATATACTATACTATAGTGCTTTCTAGAAGACATAAAGGCAATTTTTTTGGAATGTCAGCCAGACATCCCCCATCTCACTGACCATTTACAGTGAAATCCCACATTCCTGAGTTGTGTATTCCAAATTGGAATCCTGATCCCAGGAGAATGTAAACACTGGGAGAGAGCCTTTAGGTTATGGTTTGTAAGCCAATTCGAGGTTCGTGTGCGCCAAGCAGAATGAATTTTATGTTGGAGATTAGGGGCATGGAGTATAAATAACTTAAATTGGGTGAGGTTTCCTTTCAGGAAAATAGTGCTCATGTTGACCTGTTCATGTGTCTGCATTAAATATTAATGTTAAAAAAGTTATTTGTGCTAAAGAGGATTACGTATTTGTTCCGAATTTTTCCACACCAACAGTCAGCATCCAGTTTCTTAAAGAACTTTCTTTCCATATTTGTGAATCCTTTATAAAACATTACTATGGTATAAGAATTATTGATACATTACATATCTAACAAGCAGCCTATATTAAAAGAATAAATATGTATAGGAACTATACCTGGAATAAAGTGCCTCCTTAAATTATTGTTCAGGGGCTTCCCTGGTGGCTCAGTGGTTGAGAATCTGCCTGCCAATGCAGGGGACACGGATTCGAGTCCTGGTCTGGGAAGATCCCACATGCTGCGGAGCTACTAGGCCCGTGAGCCGCAACTACTGAGCCTGCGCGTCTGGAGCCTGCGCTCTGCAACAAGAGAGGCCGCGATAGTGAGAGGCCCGCACACCGCGATGAAGAGGGGCCCCCGCTCGCCGCAACTAGAGAAAGCCCTCGTACAGAGACGAAGCCCCAACACACACACACATACACACACACACACACACACACAAAAGTATAAGTAAGGTAGAAAATAAAGTTTAACGATGAAATAGAAAGGCTAAAAACAAGCGTATTTAAATGTTGTGAAAATAAAACGCGTATACTTTTTCTCCCTCATACTTAAATAATGCTTAGTATATGTCAAGTACTGTTTAAAGGTTTAACTCATCTAATCCTCAACCCCTATGGAGTTGATACTATTATTAACCCCATTCTATAAAGTAGGAAGCTGAAGCACAGAGAGATAAGTGATTTGTTCCCTTACCTGAGAGATCATGGGCTTATAAGTGGCAAAACCAAGATACGAAAAATATATTTATATATAGCTACATTGTTAAATAAATACAAAAAATCAGTGCATTAGATACCATTTGCTTCATCCCCTTTCCTTCTTCTGAACTGTCTCCTTTCTTCTTGCCTTTCTCCTTTCCTTTTTGGAGAATTCTTCTTACCATGTGATTTGAGTGGAAGCTGCTGCCATGTTCTAAGATACCCTGTCTCCTTGCTTCCAAAGTAAGCCTCCTTTCCACACACCCCCCATCATATCTTGATTCTACAGTATATTTCCAAACATTATTTCAGATACCCTGCATTTTCATGAGGTAAAACAAGGTCATCTCCCTTGGGGAAAATTATCATTTCAACTTAAAAATGAGGCTGTATTAAAAGTAAGATTTAATTGTTACTTTGAACATTCATATTAGGTATCTTAGGTAACAATAGGAATGTCATTCTGGTCTTTCCACATTATTTATTTTTTTGATTATTCTCTTGAATCAGATATAATAACAGACTGATAAGAGTATGTACCGGTGAAAAATTTCTAAGACAGTAACATTTGTCATTATATTTAGAACTGTTAGCCTGCAAGTATATGCACATACACACACCCCTTTAAATGGAGTGTGTTTATCTAGGAAGTCAATAAAGTTAGAAACTGAATGTACATAAATATTTTTAAATGGAAAGGCAAATGGCTTTTCATAGGTCGACCTGATTTGAGATGAGTGAGAAGATCTAGGCAGTTCTTTTAGCTGAAGTATCTGATCATAAGCTTGGAGGATACTGGAGTTTTAAGACGGGTGGCCCATTTATCTTGAAAATCCAATATTTTTTCTGAACTAGGTGTTGCCATGGTGACAGAAAGGCTTAGCAACTGAAGACTAATTTCATTGGTTGAGTGTCTGCAGACTTGCTTGTTGAGTAGCATTAATATGTTGCCTCCTGCTGTTTTGTTATTGAGGAGACCATCTGGCATTAGCCGTATTTAAAGGTACAGTTCTGTTGGACAAAGAATACCGGGTGACACACACTGAGGTGTTAAAAATAGGTTTTGCTGGCGTTCATTGTTTTAACTAGTCAGTGACTAAGAAGTTCTACTTCCAATCACTGCCTATTATAGCCAATTAGTAATTCATAACTCTAGGCTATGACACTAGGAATTAAAGGGCTTTACTTTTGAGCTTGCTTATGTTATACAAATTTAATTGTTTAAATATACACCTTTACGTGGTCACATTATTTTTGATGTACCTGAAAATGGACCCATTCAATAAAATGTTCTCTCACATTGCATGTCCATAAACTATATAGTTAGAGATATATTTTCCAAAATAATGATTACTAAGGATGCTTAATATGTCAGAGCATGAATAGTCAGTTTTTCTTTTGTATTTGAGGGTGATAAACATAATGGATTTTCAAGTAAGGAATGAAAAGATGTCAAGTGCATCTGTTACACAAATGACAACTATCCATTCTAAATAATAAATAGCTGTTGTGTGTCTATTAAGAGACATACCCTAATTTTAAGGAGCTTCCAAAATAGTAGGGAGGATAATGTACATGTTATGTACATGTTATGATAATCAAGACAGAATATGTCTTAAGGACTTGCAGTGCCACAGAAATACAAAGTTGAGTTTGAGATTACAGAATGACGTGGGACATTCAGTAAGGATACCAAGAAGTCCCTGTGGAAGAAGTGGGGCCTGATTGGCCAGAATCTTAGCCAGTGTAAGATGAAGGGAGAATTCTAGAAGAAGCAGTAGCATTCATTAAAGTTATAACCCCCACCTCTCTAAGAGTGGATTCCCACATAATGTGCAGTGAATACTGACAGAACACTTTGTGTCTAGAGCTTACTGCATGTGTAGTAGAAGCAAAGTCTTAACAGGTAGGCTCTAACCATACCTTGACTACCAGGCTGAGGGTTTAGATGTCATCTGTGTGGCAATTTGTAGAAAAGAAAACGTACAGATCGCTGGTTTACAAAGAAGGTAATGTGCGGTTTTGACAGGTTTGGTGATGTGTTGTGGACCAACTACTGGAGAGAGATGTATGGTCCTTCGTTTGAAATGAGGATCTTCATTTTAGGAGAAAGTTTTGAGGACAGAGGAAAAGATTTCAGACTCATTTGTGTGACTGGTGAAGGTGAAAGTGGTGATAGTGGATGAGACCACGAGGGAGAGAGAATAAACAAAAGAGAGAAGGTGTCTCAGGGCAGAAACTTAGGATCTATTGATGATTTTAAGGTTAGGAGAGGTAGATGAGAGCAGAGAGTAGTCAGAGAGATAGGGACAATTGATAAAATTCAGTGCCTCAAAATCACGGCAAGAGAGAGTTTCAAGGGCTAGCGGCGTAGGACAATGCAGATGCTGTGGAAGTGGTTGAAGCAGAGGACACTTATTCTCTGCCTGAGCTGGTTGGAAATCACTGGTGCCATTTGGGGAAGCAGTTTCAGTAGAGTTGAGAGGAAGGAGCCAGACAAAGGAAGAAGGAGGAAGTGGGGGGTGGATTCCCCTCCAACAGTAACCTTTTTGTTACCCATCAATCAAACCAAAGTTCTTGAAAGACTAGTCTCTCTCTCTCTACCTCTTCATCGCACATTTCATTCTGAACGCACAGCAGTGTGTCTTGCACTGCATCTCTCTATTGAAACTGTTTGTATGAAGGGCACAGGTGACCTCTTTACAGGGTGTCCATGTGTCCTGGTTTGCACGGGACAATTTTCCATGGTCCTGGGATATTTGCTAATAGAGCCCTCTTTCACTTTGAAAACTGTTCAGGTTTGGATGATAAGTTCTGAGTCACCCTAGCTCTTAACCAACAATTCCAGTGAGCGGTTTTCAATCTTGACCTTACTTGACCTTACTTAATTTTTTTTGCTTTGTGGGTTGATCGTGCTCCTTAACTGTGACTTGAAATTCCTTTTCTCTGACTTGTGCTGGGTAAGTCTCCTGGTTCTCCTCACATCTTCTCAGTATTTTCCGAGCTCCCCTTTTGCTCAGAATTCTGTTCCTGTTTTTTCTCTTTTTATTATACTCCCTCTCTGTGGACAAGCTCATTCTTAGAGATAGGTACAGCTAACCATAAGACAATAACTGCAAAATATCACTCTAGTTTCTCTTCTTGAATTTCAGATTTGCATATTCATCTGCCCAGTGGACAGTTTCGCTGTAAGTGAAATTCAACACGTGGGCAAGAATTTGAGTGTTGGAGTAAGACAGACATAGGTTGCCAGCTGTGCCATTTAGTTGCTTAGAAACCTTGAAGAAGATATTTAATCTCTATGTGGCTCAACGTTCATTCTGTAAAATCAGGAAACCTCTCACACACACATTTATGTAGGGAGAGAATGAGATAGCACATGTAATGTGCTTTATGTCGTTCATGGCACATGATAATCTTTAGTAAATAATGGGGACTGTTATTATTCCCCAAACCTTATTGTCTTACCATATATCCCACCTTGATGAAATGTAGAACACCTACCTATCTGAGTGGAGGAGGGTCCATGGTTGCGGGAACACAAAATATTTTTGAAAAGACTGAGTGTTACCACAGTATGTGAGACCCTGAAAGCTGGACAAAGAAGCTTAGAGACGATGGTGGATAATAGGGGCATCCGTAAGCTTTTAAGTATAGGGGTGGCTCTATGAAAAGTGGTGTTTTACTAAACTTAGTTATTTTATTATCAAGCCAGATGTATTAAAAGTTGGGACAGGGAAGAGGGCCAGGAGGCTGTTGAAATAATAGTGGCATAATTTGATGAGGACTTAGAAGAGGGTGGTGACAGTGGGATAAAGAGGAAAAGATAGGTAGGGGAAGGTGATAAATCTGTAGATTACTTTTTTTCATATCAGTTTTTCAGAAGACGATAACTTCATTGATATATTTATTAAATATTTAGTAAAACTTCATTATAGATCAAGATATCATGACTTTTTTGAGCCACTATATGTGTGAGAGAGAAGGAGAATGTGTAATAATGATGGAAAATGTCTTCAGCCGGATTCACCCACTGTTTACTTAGGTGTTAATTTGCCTCTTCATATCTTGCATGACTTTTGTAAATGACTGTTTCCAGTTGTGATGTCTTTATTATTCTTACAGTTACAGAGACTTCTCCTGATACATAATTCACTTTTGGAGGATATTTGTACCTCAAGTGATTCTGGTCTGTTACATGTTGCCGTGTGAGTTAAGATATAGACTTTGAAATATATCACAGAAAGATTTATCTCTACTGAAGAGGAGGAATGATTCAATATGGAAATCTAATAAATTTGGCAAGTTGAAGAATGGAAAGGAGAAAACTACCGATGTCTTTAAAGTACTTGTAAAAGTTTTTCTTTTTCTTTGGAATAATTATTGCTTTGAAATCTGGAATGTAAATTGCCAGACTTCCTCCTCTTTTCAAGATTTGAAACAAATACTGGGAGATGGTCTTGAACTGAAGTGTAGACACACCAAATTTGAGCTCAGATTTAAGAAGTCCAGCACGGGGAAAGAACTAAAAATGAATGGTGATTATGAAGAGTTTTTAGGTTGCTACTTGATTCTTTTGTAGTTCTGTATAACTATCTAGACAAGATATTAAAAGGAAAAAGCTGAAGGGTGAATGATTATGATGTATGTATATCACAAAGAAAACCATCACCACCTACCAAAACAACAAAGGTTCAAATGAGCAAAGCTTGAAAAGAAGACAGTGTGAGAAAATTAAGATAAAAATAAATCTGCATACTTGAGGCCATAAAACACATGTTCCAGAAGACAACTTATTAGAATTGCATTAAGTAAAAACTAATGTTTGCATACTAGAGGGGAAGTAATGTGGAATGGTATGAAAAATGGTAGAGAAGTTTATTTTTGTAGAAACTGGGAGTTGAAATAGACAATCACTAGGGCCCCAGCTCCAAAATCTTGCCATTACTATTAATGTGACAATGGTTTAATTTTTGAACAAGATTTAAATGACAGTATATGCCTTGGGAGATGTATTTTCTGGTTGCTAATGACATAAAAAGATGAAGTCACTAGCCCCTTGTAATTCACATTTTTAATCTCATTTTCATCTTTTAAAAAAATTTCCTTTGACACACTGTAATCAAGAAGAATATAATTGAACTGACGTCACAGTTTTTTCCCTGAGATTTCAGTCATACTGTTATCAAGCTGTATCCTAAACCTTGCTTCTTTTATTTTAATGGCCAAAAAGCCTTGCTGTTTTATTATTATTTTATTACAGTATATTTATTACAATAAATTTTATTTATTGAGATAGATATCACACACCAAACAATTCACACATTAAAGGATGAAATTCATTGGTTTCAGTGTATTCACAGTGCTGTGCAGCCATCACCACAGTCAATCTGAGAGCATTTTCATCTCCCTAACGAGGAACCCTGTATCCATTAGCAATCATTCTCCATTTCCCCATTTCTTCCAGCCCTCGGCAATTACTAATCTACTTTTTGTCTCTATAGATTTGCCTGTTCTAGGTATTTCACATACATGGAATCATACAATATGTGGTCTTTTGTTAACTGGCTTCTTTAATTTAGCATAATGTTTTCAAGATTCATCCATGTTGTAGCATGTATCAGTACTTAATTCATTTTTATTGCCAAATAATATTTCTTTATATGAATATGCCACAATTTATCCGTTCACCTTGATAGACATTTGGATTGTTTTCCACTTCTTGATGATTATGAACAATGCCACTATGAACATTCATGTACAAGTTTTTGTGTGGACATATGTTTTCATTTCTTTTAGGTATATTCCTAGCAGTGAAATTGCTAGGTCATATTGTGACATTTAGGTTAACATGTTTAGGAAATGCCTGACTGTTTTCCAAAGTGGCTGCACCATTTTACATTCTTACCATCAATATATGAAGGTTCCAATTTTTCCACATCCTATTGACCTTGTTATTTTCTGTCATTTTGATATGGCCATTCTACTAGGTGTGAAGTGGTATCTCATTGTTATTTGATTTGCATTTCTGTAGTGGCTAATGATGTTGAGCATCTTTTCATGTACTTATAGGCCATAGTTATATCTTCTTTGGAGAAATACCTTTTCAAATCTTTTGCCCATTTTTGATTAGGCTATTTGTCTTTTTAGTGTTAAGTAGTAAGAGTTCTTTATATATTTTGGAATCAAGTCTGTTCTCAGACATGTGATTTGGAAACTTTTACTCCTGTGGATTCTCTGTTCTTGATGGTGTTTGAAGCACAAATGTTTTTAATTTTGATGTAGTCCAATTTATCTATTTTATCTTTTGTTCCTTGTATTCTTGGTGTTACATCTAAGAAACTGTTGCCTAATCCAAGGTCACAAAGATTTACACCTATGTTTTCTTCTAAGAATTTTATAGTTTTCACTCTTTTACTTAGGTCTTTGATTCATTTTGAGGTAACTTATATATGGTATAAGATAGGGGTCCAGCTTTCTTCTTCTGCATGTGGATATCCAGTTATCTCAGCACCAGTTACTGAAAATTATTCTCTTAAAATAACCTTCCCCCACAGTATTTTCAGCTGTCATGAATGGGTTTTATTGGTTTCCCCAGATATCAGGGATAATTCTGTGAGGTCAAACTTTTCTAAATCCTGGACTACAATATGGGAGGAAAGTTAGCTATTTCCAACTGAAAGGAGTTATTTAGCAAATAACTGCTATAGTATAAAGTTTATGTGGGTACCATAACTTATTCCCAGTGAGTATTACAGAATTTGGGAGATTGATGGGATATTTATCTCTAACAGAGAATGGAATTCTTATTGTGGCAAAGATATGGCAGGAATTTGAGATTACAGGAGGGTCATTTTGAGACAAAGCAGTCAAGATTACTGACCTGGCATATTACCTCATTGGTGTTTTATGTGACTTTCCTCCTTATCCATTACCTGTATCTTTCAGTGGTGTTGCTTGCAGGTACACTACCGTTTGGTTCCCAGGGGTTGTGTCTATTCTTCTCATTCCATTCAGTTCATTTCATTCAATTAAGTAAGTAAGTATGGAGGGCAAAGTATTTTCACAGTGTTGACTAGACACCAGTTTTGAAGATACAAAATATAAAGGCAGTAGTATTTACTGAGGTCTTATTAAATGTCAGGCATTGTTTAATATTCTCTCCATTTCACAGATGAGGAGAGGCAACTCAGAGATGTCAAATGACTTGCTTAATGTCATCATCAGTGGTACAGTAGGAATTAGATTGTCTGCTTCCAAAACCCAGACTTGTTCAAATATACCAGAGGTTCTCAAACTTGACCCTGCATCAGAAGCACTTAGAGAACTTGTTGAAACATAGGTTGCTGGGCCCTACCTCTAGAGTTTCTGATTCAGTAGGTCTGATTTGGGACATGAAATTTTGCATTTGTAACAAGTATCCAGGGATGCTGATGCTGCTGGTACAGGGACCACACTTTGCGAGCCATTGTAAGACACTGTCATGCTTCCACTATGTATGATTCCTGATACTCAAAGAACTTTCAGTTGGGATGGAAGGAGACTTGAGAGAAAATAATATAAAGTCAATATAGATAAAAGGGGCCTAGAGGGCACAGAGGAGGGAAACATTAATTCTGGTTAGACAGTTGGAAAAAGTTTCTGTTGGAGGCATTATGGGAATGGATTAATTTATGGGTAAACTCAAGAGTGGGGAGAACAGGATCATATGGTAGCTCTATTTTTAGTTTAACGAACCTCTATACTGTTCTCCATAGTGGCTGTACCAATTTACATTCCCATCAAGAGTGTAGAAGAGTTCCTTTTTCTTCACACCCTCTCCAGCACTTATTATTTGTAGACTTTTCAATCATGGCCATTGTGACCAGAGTGAGGTGATACCTCACTGTAGTATTGATTTGCATTTCTCTAATAATTAGTGTTGAGCATCTTTTCATGTGTCTTTTGGCCATCTGTATGTCTTCTTTGGAGAAATGTCTTTTTAGATCTTCTGCCCATTTTTTCGTTGGGTTATTTTTATTTTTTTGATACAGAGCTATATGAGCTGTTTGTATATTTTGGAGATTAATCCCTTGTCAGTCGTATCATTTGCAAATATTTTCTCCCATTCTATAGGTTGTCTTTTTGTTTTGTTTATGGTTTCCTTTGTTGGGCAAAAGCTTTTAAGTTTAATTAGGTCCCATTTGTTTATTTTTGTTTTTATTTTCATTACCCTAGGAGACAGATCCAAAAAGATAATTGCTGCGATTTACGTCAGAGTGTTCTGCCTATGTTTTCCTCTAGGAGTTTTATAGTATCCAGTCTTACATTTAGGTCTTTAATTCATTCTGAGTTTATTTTTGTGTATGGTGTTAGAGAATGTTCTAATTTCATTCTTTTACATGTAGCTGTCCAGTTTTCCCAGCACCACTTATTGAAAAGACTGTCTTTCTTCCATTGTATTTTCTTGCCTCCTTGGTCCTGCAATCCCACTCTTAGGCATATATCCAGAGACAACCGTAATTTGAAAATATACATGCACCTCAATGTTCATTGCAGCACTGTTTTCAATAGCCAAGGCATGGAAGCAACCTAAATGTCCACCAACAGATGAATAGATAAAAAGATGTGGTATATATGTACAATGGAATATTACTCAACCATAGAAAAGAATGAAATAATGTCATTTGCAGCAACATGGATGGACCTAGAGTTCATCATACTAAGTGAGGTAAGCCAAACAAAGACAAATATCATGTGATATCGCTTATATGTGGAATCTAAAAAAAGGATACAAATGAACTTATTTATAAAACAGAAACAGACTCACAGACATAGAAAGCAAAGTTATGGTTACCAAAGGGAAGGGGGGGACAGGATAAATTAGGAGTTTGGGATTAAAATATGCACACTAGTATATATAAATTAGATAACCAACAAGGACCTACTGTATAGCATAAGGAACTATACTAAATATCTTGTAATAACCTATAATGGAAGGGAATGTAAAAAAAGAATGCATGTATTTACATGTATATGTATAACTGAATCACTTTACACCTGAAACTAACGCAACATTGTCAATCAACTATATTGCAATACAAATTTAAAAAGTTAAAAAAGAAACCACCTCAAGCCTTTGCCTCCAGCTGGTGAAATCACGGAGCAGAACTATCATGTTTGTTTTGTCACAAATATGCCTAGAACAGCTGAGCTGTTGAGTGCATGGGCAAGCTTATTGTGGAGGGGGTGGTGTTTGGGGAGTGGTTGATGGGAGAAGTACAGAGAGAGCAGCTGGACTGTGAATCTGAATCAGGAAAGTAATGTGAGTGAGGCTGGTTATAATCTTCTATCCCACAGTCGGGTTCAGTGAATTGACGCCATTTGTATGAGAGACTAAAAATAAGTAATGGACTTAATTTGATGATTCTTTTTGGCTTTAAGTCTTTCAAAGTACAAATGAAATCTCGATAAAGAAAATATAAAAATAGCAGTGTATCAATGCTTTTCTAAGAAGCTATGAAATACTGTGGTGATCTCGCTCATCCTGCAGCAGACATGAATGGGCCAGTCTTTATTGTTTTACACTATAGTTTATTTAGCCTTTATGCTCACCTAGTAACCTTCATATTGCTGAGTTCTGTAAATTCATTGCAGAAGCAGTATTAATGGGATTTACAGAATCTCAGGATTGGACTGGTTGCCCCTCTATCAACCATACAAGGCTTTTAAATTAATAAATTAAAAAAAATCAGAGATCTTAATGGATCAGTCTTGAACTGTATGAGCAATCCATTTCAGAAGAACAATTCAATTTATAAGGATCAAAAAATAATCATTGACGCCCAGAGCTATGAACTGATCCCTTTTTGATGCAGCCTGACTATTAATGGTCCTATTCACAGCTGTGCCCAAAGTAGAACTCACACCCTTGCTGGGTGAGTAAATGAAAGAGACCAGTAACTCTCTCAGCTGCCAAAGACCCAGCTATTAATGGAGATTTATTTTCATTATACATTTGGATGGATTCTTGTCATCCCAGAATGTGCTGAAATAGAATCTCAGTACTACTTGAGTTGAGACAGAGGTTTTATAAGTTTGCCGCTATTAAAAAAAAAAAAGAAAAGATAACTAAGGGGAGTGGACCAAATTTGTCTTCACTTTTGTTCCTTTCCCCAAATGGAAGGTGGAATAATTTACTAACAGATATTTTAAAGGCTTAACTGAAAGCCTGGGATTAGTTTAGATAATGAGAAAATCTTGCTCTAAATTTCTTTTCTTTTCGCTTATGGTGCTACCTTTTGCCCCTTAGGTACATGGTTTCTGTGTGTTTGTTGGGGTTCCCTTTCTGTGGATGCTACCGGATTGAGGCTAAATGACAACAGTTCAGCAGGAAACCTGGTTTGGGGGATGTCAAAGGTGATTGACGGACTACATGGGGAGATGAAACCAGGACCAGAGAGAGTATGAATGGAGGGCATTACTGTCTTTCAGACCTGAAGGAAATAGGGAAGTGATTATTTCAGCATTACCATAGGGGATCTTGACCACACTGTTACTTAAGATAATAATCTAGCTCATTGTTTCTGAGAGTTGACCTTTTTCTTCTCTGGAGGAAATATTTCTGCCCTTTTTCTCCTCTGTGAAGAGAAATTATTAAAACAAAGAAGTATTATCAGGGAGTTTTTTTAGTCACATAAGAGAGGTGCCGTCAGTACTTGTTTATTTAAGAATGGCCTTTCTTATGTCAACTTTTTTCCTCCATCTTTCCCATTTTCTCTTCCTTTTCCTCTTTCTCCCTCCCTTTCCTCCTTTCCCTCTCTCCCCTCCTCCTAACTCCTTCCTACTCTTTCCCCTCAACTTCCTATAATCCCTTGTTTCATTGAGTTTATCTCATTTTGGGGCTCACAGTCAACCATCTGGTAGAATCCACTTGACATTGAACACAGTTGGTCAGTCAGTGCCATAGAAATTGCTAAATGGCTAACAACAGCCTTGATCACTGAATGCACCTTCCCCTCCTTATTCTCCATTGAATGAAGAGGGAAACCAGGGTTTCCTCTTTTTTAGGTATGGCCGCTTGAATTCTAATTCTTTATGGTACACAGTGGAAACCTTGTGATGTGATTGAAGCTGCTTTCTCATGGGCATCTAGCTGCCTGTCAGGGGGTAGGGGTACATGGCAAACACATTTTGTTTATGATCAAGTGATTAATTCAATTTTATTCAGAGTGAAGACTTTGCTCTTATTACAGTATATGGTGAATTGTTCAGTGGATTCTGGCCCTGCTGGATGAAGCACTACACCTGTTGCTGGTGATTCGAGGAGAAAACCCTTCTTTACCCGAAAGAGTGGGGAGAGGGGTATGTGGAACAGTAGGGTCTTAGTATCTCTAAATTCCTCCACGAGAATGATCCCTCTCTTCAGATATGAGAGCCCTTTCTTTCTATAGCAGAACCATCTTTTTTGTAATCATTCATAACTTTTGGCACAGCAAGTGGCTGCCATCACCCAAGAAACAGCTCTTCTGGTGGAACAGCGTCTGTCCATGTGCAGAGCAGTTTTAGGTGATGTTAGAGGGCATTTGGGCCCCAGCCAGCCTGAAACTTACGGTTAACAAATGCATTCAACAGAAGGGGTTTTGTTTGAAAGAATAAAGCACATTATGGAAAAGTTAAGGAAGAAGCAAAGGAGAAGGATGTAAACTTACATTTTATGTTTAAAAGAACAGATGTGCTGTTAACAAAGATTGTGGATTTTTTTAGTACAGTTTGTTGGTGGGGAAAATTGGAGATGTTAAATACATTTTATAGTTATGGTGACTCCTTACAATTACATAATCCTTTATAATTTTCAACTTAATATTAACATTAATAAGCACTTACTACATACCAGGCACAATTCTAGATGCTGGAGATAAGGCAATAAATAAAACAGGCATTATTCCATTAAATCCTGTCAACAAACACAATTTATTAGGTACCAGTACTATCTCTATTTCACATATTAGGAAACCGAGACACAGAAAGGTGACATAACTTGCCCAAAGTTTCATAGAGAAGGCAGAGCAGACAGGATTGGAACCCAGACTTTCTCACTCCCGAGTCTGTGCTCCTACGCACCGTATGGCCCCGTCCAATGCAGTCAGCACCCCGACTGTGTGGTGTCTTAGCCTTAATGATGGCCCATGAAGCAGGCAGGGCAAGTATTTTTCTTCACATTTAAAAAATATGAAAAAATAAAAAATTTAGAAAGTGCCCTATTTGAAGAGGTACATCAGGGAAGTTCTGGAGACTGCTCCTCCATCAGTAGCTTGGTTAATGCCCCAGGCTGCTCACTGGCTTCCCAGCCTCCAATCAGCACATCCCTCCATCCCCATTCACCCCTCTGTAGCAGAGTGGTTTCCCCCAAACACAAATCTATACTGCTTCTCTGCTCAAAACCCTCCAATGATCCGCTTGTACTCAGGTCGAACTCAAACTTCTTAGCATGTTCTCTCTCTCTCTCTTTTTAAATTGAAATTTAATTGCCATACAACTTATAATGGAGAGTCTGAGGGACTTCATAATCAGATAGCTCTTAATTGAATTATGGCTTTATCACTTACTACTTTTGAGACTTTAAGCCAGTTACTTAACCTTTCAGAGCTTGTTTTCTCAAATAAAAAAGGGATGACTAAAATGGCTTGGGAACTTTTGTGTGGGAAACTGACTTAACATAATTATGGCGCATGATGCATATTATGGGATAATGCTGTGGGAACACAGAGGATGGCAGCTAGGGCAGCCCAGGGGTCCGGGAAGCCGACATTGAAGCTTGTCTTCGTCCTCCTTAGAGCTTCTGGCATAGACGTGCCCAGAGATACTGAACATTGGCCAGCTGTTTATCTCTCTGGAAAAGTGTAGTCCAGGGTCTTTCTGAGTATTGAGATAGAGCAAGTGATCTTCCATTCATGCATATTTATGATTCTATTCTAGGTTAAATTATTAATAGCACTTGGAGACTACTGTTTTTAATATGGACAAGAAGAGTGTTCAGTTTGAAACATTTTCTGAGCTTTCTTATAGCTTACTGGGAAAAAAAAAGTCTTAGCTTTATTATTTTCTCAAAAGATTTGTTTATTTTTCCTGGAATAGAATAGCAAAATAAAATCCATGAAGGATTTAGAATTTTTAAAGCTATGTAATTCACATTTTAAGTTTTTACTCTTTCATCAGTTTTCCTAAAATAACTTGAGGAATTACTCCTTGAAGAGGCTTCATGTATCAAATTGGTCAGATGAACATATTTTGAAAATAGTTCTGCCTCTTTGGATAAAATTTATTTTATGCCAAAGGAAGCTTTTTCATGACAAATGCAAGCAAAGCTATAAATTTTAAAGAATCTTGTAATGAATAGGATGACCTGCTTTAAAGAAGGGTGAATTTAAATAATGAGTGTATTTGTATACAACTTAAAGCCAGATGTTCTTATTGAAAAACAAAATTTGTTATGCTTCTAAGAATAGTTTTTATGTAAGAAAAATGAAAAGTGATGCAGTCAGGAAGCTAAGAATATTTTTCTTGCATAAATTGTATGTATTAACAGGCTGAACAGTGATCCCTTGAAGGCTGCCTGGCTCCATCGTTATAGTAGTTTGACAAAAATCAACTGGTTTATACTATTTGTCCAAAGAAATGTTTGACAAAAATAACCTGGATGACATATATGTATATATACATATATGTGTGTGTGTGTGTGTGTGTGTGTGTGTGTGTGTGTGTGTGTGTATCTATGGAGTAAAGTAATTCAGACAAATGCATCCAGAAATAAAACTGAGCTTAAAAAGTACCACCTCACATGACCACAGTGACAGCTGGTCATTTGCTTAGAATAATATTTGCATTTTGAAGTGAATTTTAGTGACTTTACAAAGTGCCAGATTGGGAGGGCAGGAAGACAGTTTTTTTGTTTGTAGCAAAATTAACACTAAGAATGAGTTTTCCAGTAATTACTTCATTATTATAAATTAATTCCAAATTAATATGTTTGAGGGCTTCTCTGGTGGCGCAGTGGTTGGGGGTCCGCCTGCCGATGCAGGGGACGCGGGTTCGTGCCCCAGTCCGGGAGGATCCCGCATGCCGCGGAGCGACTGGGCCCGTGGGCCATGGCCACCGGGCCTGCGCGTCTGGAGCCTGTGCTCCGCGACAGGAGAGGCCACGGCGGTGGGAGGCCCGTGTACCGCAAAAAAAAAAAAAATATATATATATATATATATATGTGTGTGTGTGTGTGTGTGTGTATGTGTGTGTGTGTGTGTTTGAAAGAAACATTGGTCTAGAATCTTTATTTCATCCTTAGCCTTGCTGATCACAAATCTTAAACAGGTAAAATTAGTGAAAATGTTAATAATGCCAAACCTGAAAGTTTCTCTGCATCACTAACCTTCTGGTTGGGAAAACCTTCACAGAAAGGTTTTTACAGGTTTCTGTGGCAGTGAGCTAATCTGCTTCTAAACACACAGGAGTGTGTTTCTTCCCATGTCACTTGTAGAATCAGTTGTTCTCTAGGGAGCGATTGTGTAAGAACAGACTTGGATTTTCTTTTAAAGCTACTACTACCTGGAGGGTAATTTTAATAAATTATTTTACCATTTGGATTAAATACAGCAAAATGAAAGCGTCATTATTTAGGATAGCTGTCACCACAGTCTTTAATACTTTAATACTTTCTCAGTATTATTTTCCCTGAAGGTATGTTTTGGGATAATTAACAATGACTAATACTTAAATTTTCACCACAAGTATAGCCTTTTTGGTGATCATTTATATTCTGTGTCTGTCTCTGTTTCCCTAGCATCACCTAATTATTTCATAACTTGAAAGTATATAATCTTGATTATGTAGAAATGTATAGATCAAAATTAATTCAAGTATATCTTTGTCACGCATAAGTCCTTTGTCTGCTTTGTAAGTAATATGGGAGAACTGGACTAAACTTCATTGTCCTATTATATATAGCTCTCAAAAGGAGACAGCCTTTTTGGTTGTTTGTTTAGTTTTTTGTTTTTAGGATCTAGATCCACTAGATTTAAACAGTAAATGTAAAATAGAGAATTCGAACTTGGCTTGGGTTCTCCAGTTCTAGGCATGGCACTTATGCTGTTTTGGAGACTTAGGTGCTGGTCCAGGTGAGGCACGTTCCCACTTGTGCTCCCTGCCAGCTCAGTCACCATCCACACTCCTGTGCCAACTCAACCATAACTTTAACTGAGACCAAATCAGTGCCTTCTGGTTCAGTGCCAGGAGACTCTGGCCTCTTTAGTCAGCCTGATCTTCCATGCTGGGTGATGGAGGGAGAAGATGTTTCCACGGAGGGTGTAACCAAGCCTGGCCCTGACTCTGCCCACTCTCCTCCACTCACCTGCCCCTCTGTGCTCTCAGCAGTTACGCTGTCACCACTGGGCTGGTTCCGAGGGGCTGCTCTCCTAATGCTCTCCCCCACGTGGGGACACAAAATACTGTTTCAAATTTCCAGTAGCATAGCTCATAGCAGGGTGAAGCACTTACACATGGGGGAGGTAGGGTTAACAGATTGGAAACCAGAAAGGGGAGAAAATGCAATAGACGATTTGAGCCCTTCCATGTAACTTGCTTCATTTCCACTGCTCCAAAACACTGTTCCATTCCAGGCCTTGCACGTGCTGTTTCTTTTGCCTAGACTACTCTTCCCACCATTGTCTGACTAGCTTCTTCTCATTCTTCAGATTTCACAGTCAGTAAGATGCCCCCAATTCCCAAGGCCTGGCTTAGACTGACCCCATAAGCTCTAGTAAACCCACAGCTGCCTGCTTATCACTCTCTTTTGCAGTCACACATCCCATTAGGCCTTCCATTTGGAGAGGTGGGCACTTTGTCTTTTCCAGCACTGTATCCTCAGCACCCAGAACAGTGCCTGATGCACAGTGGGCATTTAATAAATAGGACGAGAAAAGTCAGAATCATAAATCATTTTTTGTTCAGTATTAGCAAAGTCTGACTTTTTTCCCCCCGTGATTCTGTGTAAGGGGCATTTCACTGAATGTAAATTATGAAGGACTTCAAGGATCAAATTCAAGTGCTACTGTTACACTCACTGTTGGAATGAAATTCTGAGAAGAACTGAGTTTCTTGTCCTCTACACCTTTACTCTAAGATGGAGGATTCCAGGACTTCACTGGTGGTCCAGTGGCTAAGACTCCATTCTCCCAATGCAGGGGACCTAGGTTCGATCCCTGGTCAGGGAACTGGATCCCACATGCCGCAACTAAGGGTTCACATGCTGCAACTAAAAATCCTGCATGCCACAACTAAGCGTCCGAATGCTGCAACTAAAAGACCCTGCATGGATCAACTAAAGATCCCACATGCCTCAATGAAGATCTTGCACATGACAACAAACATCCTGCATGCCTCAACTAAGACCCAACTCAGCCAAATAAATAAATAAATATAAAAAAGATAACAAGACAGCATACCAATGCAGCAGTCGTTCAGAATAATAGATACAGGAATTTAATAAATGTGTTGGCTTAAAACGCAAGCATCATCAGCTGGCAGCAAGGCAAACACATTTTGTGTGAATGAGAGCTTAGCCCATTGATTGACATTCAAAACCCACTGGAAAAACCAGGAACACATGAGTACGAAGAGCTGAGACTTGATCAGACTGCAGCAGCTCTCCAAAAATACAGAAGGCCAGGAGGTGGTGAGAAAAATGCCAGACAACAGACTGTGCAGAAAAGGAAGCAAGCCAAGAAATGTTCTATTTGGCCTTAAAAGAGGCAGAGGGTGACAGGAAGTATTCAGTGAGCAGTGATTGTGCTAAAAATCACAGACTATAAAATTATCCATCGGTATTTTGAAGTTTTGGGGAAAAGTTAAAACTCTTGGCTAGTATTTATTACAAGAAAGGGCGATAGTACAGAAACAGAATATTAAGTGTGTATTTGTGTCAGGATGCATTATTCCATTAGAAGTTTTGTTTACTTAGAGATTGTGACGAAAATTATTTTAAAAGTTTTGTGTTTCATAAAAGGAAGGACTGATTTGTATTAAATCTGTCCCTTTCACATTTTTGATGTAAGAAACAATTCTCCTAAGAATGGTAATAAGTTGCTAGGATGGCAATAATAATTTTCCAACTGAAAGAATATACAAAATATTTTTTGATTTTTTTCCCCGTAGAAAGGTCTTTGGTGTGGGATATAGAAAAGGAGAAATAAAAATGTTGAGACTTAAGGTACAGAATTTTAATTAGAAAGTTGAGGAAAAAATATAACAGTGAGAACCGATCATTTTGCATTATTGGGAGAATTTGAAAAAAAATTCATTGTCAATATTTTAAGGCAGATGCAGTCAAAAAACATTTAGAATTAGGATTTGTTTTTAAGTAAATTAGGACCTAATTCTCTATGCTTCAATTTTTTATTTATTTATTTATATTTATATTGCTTTATTGTCTTATTTTTGATTTTTCTGTGGACTTTCCCCTCTTTTCTTGACTTCTTTTTGTTTTGACTTTTATTTATTTTATACAGCAGGTTCTTATTACTTATCTGTTTTCTACATATTAGTGTATAAATGTCAATCCCAATCTCCCAATTCGTCCCCCCCCACTCCATTTCCCCCCCTTGGTGTCCATATGTTTGTTCTCTACATCTGTGTCTCTATTTCTGTCTTGCAAACTGGTTCATCTGTACCATTTTTCTAGATTCCACATACATGCGTTAATATACAATATTTGTTTTTCTCTTTCTGACTTACTTCACTCTGTACGACAGTCTCTAGGTCCATCCACATCTCTGCAAAGGACCCAGTTTTGTTCCTTTTTATGGCTGAGTAATATTCCATTGTGTATGTATGCCACATCTTCTTCATCAGTTCATCTGTCGATGGGCATTTAGGTTGCTTCCATGACCTGGCTATTGTAAATAGTGCTGCAGTGAACACTGGGGTGCATGTGTCTTTTTGAATTATGGTTTTCTCAGGGTAATGCCCAGTAGTGGGATTACTGAGCCATATGGTAATTCTGTTTTTAGTTTTTTAAGGAACCTCCATACTGTTCTCCATAGAGGCTGTATCAATTTACATTCCCACCAATAGTGCAAGAGGATTTCCTTTTCTCCACACCCTCTCCAGCATTTGTTGTTTGTAGATTTTCTGATGATGCCCATTCTGACTGGTGTGAGGTGATACCTCATTGTAGTTTTGATTTGCATTTCTCTAATAATTAATGATGTTGAGCAGCTTTTCATGTGCCTGTTGGCCATCTGTGTGTCTTCTGTGGAGAAATGTCTATTTAGGTCTTCTACCCATTTTTTAATTGGGTTGTTTGTTTTTTTAATATTGAGCTGCTTGAGCTGTTTATATATTTTGAAGACTAGTCCTTTGTCCGTTGATTTGTTTGCAAATATTTTCTCCCATTCTGAGGGTTGTTTTTTCATCATGTTTTTAGATTCCTTTGTTGTGCAAAAGGTTTTAAGTTTCATTTGGTCCCATTTGTTTTGTTTTTATTTCCATTACTCTAGGAGATGAGTCAAAAAGATCTTGCTGTGATTTATGCCAAAGAGTGTTCTGTGTATGTTTTCCTTTAAGAGTTTTATAGTGTCTGGTCTTACATTTAGGTTTTTAATCCATTTTGAGTTTATTTTTGTGTATGGTGTTAGTGAGTGTTTTAATTTCATTCTCTTACATGTAGCTGTCCAGTTTTCCCAACACCACTTATTGAATGGGCTGTCTTTTCTCCACTGTATATCCTTGCCTCCTTTGTCATAGATTATTTGACCATTTGACCATATGTGGGTTTATCTCTGGTCTTTCCATCCTGTTCCATTGATCTATATTTCTGTTTTTGTGCCAGTACCATATTGTCTTGATTACTGTAGCTTTGTAGTATAGTCTGAAGTCAGGGAGTCTTGTTCCTCCACCTCTGTTGTTTTCCCTCTAGGTTGCTTTGGCTATTCGGGGTCTTTTGTGTGTCCATACAAATTGTAAGATTCTTTTGTTCTAGTTCTATAAAAAATGCCATTGGTAATTTGATAAGGATTTCATTGAATGTGTAGATTGCTTTGGGTAGTATAGTCATTTTCACAATATTGATTCTTCCAATCCAAGAATATGGTATATCTCTCCATCTGTTTGTGTCATCTTTGATTTCTTTCTTCAGTGTCTTATAGTTTTCTGAGTACAGGCTTTTTACCTCCTTAGGTAGGTTTATTCCTAGGTATTTTATTCTTTTTGTTGCAATGGTGAATGGGATTGTTTCCTTAATTTCTCTTTCTGATCTTTTGTTGTTAGTGTATAGGAATGCAAGAGATTTCTGGGTATTAATTTTGTATCCTGCAACTTTACCAAATTCACTGATTGGCTCTAGTAGTTTTCTGGTAGCATCTTTAGGATTCTCTATGTATAGTATCATGTCATCTGCAAACAGTGATAGTTTTACTTTTTCTTTTCCAATTTGGATTCCTTTTATTTTTTTTTTCTTCTCTGATTGTGGTGGCTAGAACTTCCAAAACTATGTTGAATAATAGTGGTAAGGTGGACATCCTTGTCTTGTTCGTGATCTTAGAGGAAATGCTTTCAGTTTTTCACCATTGAGAATGATGTTTGCTGTGAGTTTTTCATATATGGCCTTTATTATGTTGAGGTAGTTACCCTCTGTGCCCACCCTCTGGAGAGTTTTTATCATAAATGGATGTTGAATTTTGTCAAAAGCTTTTTCTGCATCTATTGAGATGATCATATGGTTTTTATTCTTCAATTTGTTAATATGGTATATCACATTGATTTATTTGCATATATTGAAGAATCCTTGCATCCCTGGGATAAATCCCACTTGATCATGGTGTATGATCCTTTTAATGTGTTGTTGGATTCTGTTTGCTAGTATTTTGTTGAGGATTTTTGCATCTATATTCATCAGTGATATTGGTCTGTAATTTTATTTTTTTGGTATCTCTGTCTGGTTTTGCTGTCAGGGTGATGGTGGCCTCAGAGAATGAGTTTGGGAGTGTTCCTTCCTCTGCAATTTTTGGAAGAGTTTGAGAAGGATTGGTGTTAGCCCTTCTCTAAATGTTTGACAGAATTCACCTGTGAAGCCGTCTGGTCCTGGACTTTTGTTTGTTGGAAGATTTTTAATCTCAGTTTCAGTTTCATTACCTGTGATTGCCCTGTTCGTATTTTCTGTTTCTTCCTGGTTCAGTCTTAGAAGATTATATCTTTCTAAGAATTTGTCCATTTCTTGCAGGTTGTCCATTTTATTGGCATAGAGTTGCTTGTAGTAGTCTCTAATGACGCTTTGTATTTCTGTGGTGTCCATTGTAACTTCTCCTTTTTCATTTCTAATTTTATTGATTTGAGTCCTCTTCCTCTTTTTCTTGATGAGTCTGCCTAAAGGTTTATCAATTTTGTTTATGTTCTCAAAGAACCAGCTTTTAGTTTTATTGATCTTTGCTATTGTTTTCTTTGTTTCTATTTCATTTATTTCTGCTCTGATCTTTATGATTTCTTTCCTTCTACTAACTTTGGGTTTTGTTTGTTCTTCTTTCTCTAGTTCCTTTAGGTGTAAGGTTAGATTGTTTATTTGAGTTTTTTCTTGTTTCTTGATGTAGGATTGTATTGATATAAACTTCCCTCTTAGAACTGCTCTTGCTGCATCCCCCAGGTTTTGGATCATTGTGTTTTTGTTGTAAATTGTCTCTAGATATTTTTTGATTTCCTCTTTGATTCCTTCAGTGTTCTCTTGATTATTTAGTAATGTATTGTTTAGCCTCCATGTGTCTGTGTTTTTTTTTCATTTTTTTCCCTGTAATTGATTTCTAATCTCATAACGTGGTTGGAAAACATGCTTGATATGATTTCAATTTTCTTAAATTTACTGAGAGTTGATTTGTGATTCAAGATGTCATCTATCCTGGAGAATGTTCATGTGCACTTGAGAAGAAAGTGTAATCTGCTGTTTTCGGATGGAATGTCATAAATATCAATTAAATCTATCTGATCTGGTCTATTGTGTCATTTAAATCTTTTGTTTCCTTATTAATTTTCTCTCTGGATGATCTGTCCATTGGTGTAAGTGAGGTATTAAAGTCCCCCACTATTACTGTGTTAACTGTTGATTTCCTCTTTTATAGCTGTTAGCATTTGCCATATGTATTGAGATGTTCCTACGTTGGGTGCATATGTATTTATAATTGTTACATCTTCTTCTTGGATTGATACCTTGATCATTATGTAGTGTCCTTCCTTGCCTCTCATAACATTATTTTAAAGTCTACTTTATCTGATATCAGTATTGCTACTCCAGCTTTCTTTTGATTTCCATTTGCATGGAATATCTTTTTCCATCCCCTCACTTTCAGTCTGTATGTGTCCCTAGCTCTGAAGTGGGTCTCTTGTAGACAGCATATATATGGGTCTTGTTTTTGTATCCATTCGGCGAGCTTGTATCTTTTGGTTGGAGCATTTAATCCATTCATGTTTAAGGTAATTATCCATATGTATGTTCCTATGACCATTTTCTTAATTTTTTCGTGTTTGTTTTTGTAGGTCCTTTTCTTCCCTTATGTTTCCCACCTAGAGAAGTTACTTTAGCATTCGCCGTAGAGCTGGTTTGGCAGTGCTGAATTCATTTAGCTTTTGCTTGTCTGTAAAGCTTTTGATTTCTCTGTCAAATCTGAATGAGATCCTTGCTGGGTTGAGTAATCTTGGATGTAGGTTCTTCCCCTTCATCACTTTAACTATATTGTGTCACTCCCTTCTGGCTTGTAGAGTTTCTGCAGAAAAGTCTGCTGTTAACCTTATGGGAGTTTCTTTGTATGTTATTTGTCATTTTTCCCTTGTTGCTTTTAATAATTTTTCTTTGTCTTTAATTTTTGTCAGTTAGATTACTGTGTGTCTTGGCATGTTTCTCCTTGGGTTTATCCTGCTTGGGACTCTCTGTGCTTCCTGGACTTGGGTGGTTATTTCCTTTCCTATGTAAGGGAAGTTTTCAACTATAATCTCTTCAAATATTTTCTTGGGCCCTTTCTCTCTCTCTTCTCCTTCTGGGACCCCTCTAATACGAATGTTGATGCGTTTAATGTTATCCCAGAGGTCTCTTAGGCTGTCTTCTTTTCTTTTCATTCTTTTTTCTTTATTCTGTTCCGTGGCAGTGAATTCCACTATTCTGTCTTCGAGGTCACTTATCCGTTCTTCTGCCTCAGTTATTCTGCTATTGATTCCTTCTAGTGTAGTTTTCATTTCAGTTATTGTATTGTTCATCTCTATTTGTTTGTTCTTTAATTCTTCTAGGTGTTTGTTCTTTAATTCTTTCCATGTTTGTTAAACATTTCTTGCCTCTTCTCGATCTTTGCTTCCATTCTTTTTCCGAGGTCCTGGATCATCTTCTCTATTGTTATTCTGAATTCTTTTTCTAGAAGGTTGCCTATCTGTACTTCATTTCGTTGTTTTTCTGTGTTTTTCTCTTGTTCCTTCTTCTGTTACATAGTCCTCTGCCTTTTCATTTTGTCTGTCTTTCTGTGAATGTCGTTTTTATTCTACAGGCTGCAGGATAGTAATTCTTCTTGCTTCTGCTGTCTGGTGCCTATCTAAGAGGCTTGTGCAAGCTTCCTGATGGGAGGGACTTGTGGTTGGTAGAGCTGGGTGTTGCTCTGGTGGGCAGAGCTCAGTAAAACTTTAATTCACTTGTCTGCTCTTCAGTGGGGTTGAGTTCCCTCCCTGTTGTTTGTTTGGCCTGAGGCAACCCAGCACTGGAGCCTAGAGGCTCTTTGGTGGGGCTAATGGCAGACTCTGGGAGGGCTCACACCAAGGAGTACTTCACAGAACTTCTGTTGCCAGTGTCCTTGTCCCAGTGGTGAGCCACAGCTGCCCCCCACCTCTGCAGGAGACCCTCCAACATTAGCAGGTAGGTCTGGTTCAGTCTCTTACAGGGTCCCTGCTCCTTCCCCTGGGGTCCTCACGATGAGCACACTACTTTGCGTGTGCCCTCCAAGAGTGGAGTCTCTGTTTTCCCCAGTCCTGTTGAAGTCCTGCAGTAAAATCCCACTGGTCTTCAAAGTCTGATTCTCCGGGAATTCCTCCTCCCGTTGCCAGACCGCCATATTGGGAAGCGTAACATGGGGCTCAGAACCTTCAATCCAGTGGGTGGACTTCTGTGGTATAATTTTTCTCCAGTTTGTGAGTCACCCACCCAGTGGTTATGGGATTTGATTTTATTGTGATTGTGCCCTTCCTACTGTCTCATTGTGGGTTCTCTTTTGTCTTTGGATGTGGGGTATCATTTTCGGTGAGTTCCAGTGTCTTTCTTTCAATGGTTATTTGGCAATTAGTTGTGATTCCGGTGCTCTCACCAGAGGGAGTGAATGCACGTCCTTCTACTCCACCCTATGCTTAAATTTTTTAAATTGAAATATTGTTGACATACAGTATTATGTTAGTTTCAGGTATACTACATAATGATTTGACATCTCAGTACCTTATGAAATGATCACCATGATAAGTCTATTTACCACCTGTCCCCATACAACATTATTACAATATTATTGACTATATTCATTATAGTGTATTTTACATCTTAGGATTTGTTTATTATATAACTGGAGGTTTATACTCTTAATCCCCTTCACCAGTTTCCTCCACCCATTCCCACTGCCCTCACTTTTGGCAACCACATTTGTTCTCCAGATCTATGAACCTGTTTTCATTTTTTTTGTTTGTTTGTTTTGCTTTTTAGATTTCACATATAAGTGAGATCACGCAGTATTTGTCTTTCTCTGTCTGACTCATTTCCCTTAGCATAATACTCTCTAGATCCATCCATGTTGTTACAAATGGCAAGATTTCATTTTGTATGACCGATTAATATTCCATTGTATATATACACCATATCTTCTTTATCTATTTATCAATTGATGACCACTTAGGTTGCTTCCATATCTTCGCCAATGTAAATAATACTGCAGTGTACATAGGGGTGCATATATCTTTTTGAATGAATATATTTTTTTTCTTTATATAAATACCTAGAAGTGCAACTGCTGGATTGTGTGGTAGTTCTATTTTTAATTCTTTGAGGAACCTCAATACCGTTTTCCATAGTGGCTGCACCAGTTTACATTCCCACGAAGAGTGTATCAGGGTTCACTTTTCTTCACATCTTCACTAGCACTTGTTATTTGTTTTCTTTGTTGATAGGTGTCAGGTGACATCCTGATAGGTGTGAGGTGGTATTCCGTGGTTTTGATTTGCATTTCGTTTTTGGTTAGTGATGTTGAGCATCTTTTCATGTGCCTGTTGGCCATCTGTATGTCTTTCCTTGAAAAAATGTCTATTCAGATCCTCTGCCCATTTTAAAATAGGGTTGGTTGTCTGTTTGATGTTGAGTTGTGAGTTCTTTGTGTATTTTGTATATTAACCCTTTATCAGGTATATAGTTTGCAAGTATCTTCTTCCATTCACTAGGCTGACTTTTCATTTTGTGGTAGTTTCCTTTGCTGTGCAGAAACTTTTTAGTTTGTTGTAGTCCCATTGTTTATTTTTGCTTTTGTTTCCCTTGCCTGAGGAGAAAGATCCAAAAAAATATTGGTAAGACTGACATCAAAGGGTGTACTATCTATGTTTTCTTCTAGGATATTTATGGTTTCAGGTCTTACATTTAAGTCTTTAATCTATATTGAGTTTAATTTTGTGTATGGTGTGAGGAAGTAGTCCAGTTTGATTCTTTTACACTTAGCTGTCCAGTTTTCCCAATGCTGTTTATTGAAGAAGGTTTCTTTTCCACATTGTACATTCTTGCTTGCTTTGTTGTAGATTACTTGACCATATACATATGGCTTCATTTCTGGGCTCTCTATTCTGTTCCATTGATCTATGTGTCTGTTTTTGTGCCAGTACCATACTAGCTTGATTAAAGTACCATTGAAGTAGAATTTAAAATCAGAAGTTTGATACCTTCAATGTATTTTTATTTCTCAAGTTTGCTTTGGCTATTCAGGGTCTTTTGTATTTTCATACAAATTTTAGAATTATTTGTTCTAGTTCTGTGAAAAATGACTTTGGTATTTAGATAGGGATTGCATTGAATCTGTAGATTGTATTGGTTAGTATGGTCATTTTAATAGTATTAATTCTTCTAATCTACAAGCACAGTATATCTTTCAATTTGTTTTATTGTCTTCAGTTTCTTTCATCATCTTATAGTTTTCTGAGCACAAGTCTTTTACCTCCTTGGTTAGATTTATTCCTAGGTATTTTATTCTTTTTGATGTAATTGTAAATGAAATTGTTTTCTTGATTTCTCTTTCTGATAGTTTGTTGTTAGTGTGTAAAAATTGAACAGACTTCTGTATACTAATTTTGTATCCTGCAACTTTACTGAACTTATTGATGAGTTCTAAGTTTTTTGGTGATATCTTTAGGACTTCTTATATATAGTATCAGTTGTGTGCGAACAGTGACAGTTTTACTTCTTTCCAATTTGGATTGCTTTTGTTCCTTTTTCTTGTCTGATTGCTATGGCTAGGACTTCCAATAATATACTAAATAGAAATGCCAAGAGTGGGCATCCATATCTTGTTTTGTGATCTTAGAGGAGATGCTTTCAGCTTTTTTCCATCGACTATGATATGGCCTTTATTATATTGAAGTATGTTCCTTCAGGTGTAAGCTTAGAATGATTATTTGAGATTTTTATTGTTTCGTGAGGTAAGCTTGTATTGCTATAAATTTCCTCTTAGAACTGCTTTTGCTGCATTCCATAGATTTTGTATCATTATGCTTTCATTTTCCTTTGTCTTCAGGCATTTTTTATTTCCTCTTTGATTTCTTCAGTGACCCATTGGTTGTTTAGTAACATATTATTTAGCATCCACGTGTTCATGTTTCTAGAATTTTTTTTTGTAGTTAATTTCTATTCTCATTCTGTTTTGGTAAGAAAATATGTTTGATATGATGTCAGTTTTCTTAAATTTGTTGAGCCTTGTTTTGTGTCCTAGCATGTGATCTGTCCTGGAGAATGTTCCATGAAAACTTGAGAAGAATGTGTATTCTGCTGCTTTTGGATGGAATGTTATATATATACTTATTAAGTTTATCTGGTCTAATGTGTCATTTTTTAAAATTTATTTTTATTTATTTATTTTTTTGTGATACGCGGGCCTCTCACTGTTGTGGCCTCTCCCGTTGCGGAGCACAGGCTCCGGATGCGCAGGCTCAGCGGCCATGGCTCATGGGCCCAACCGCTCCGTGGCATGTGGGATCTTCCCGGATCGGTACACGAACCCGTGTCCCCTGCATTGGCAGGCGGACTCTCAACCACTGTGCCACCAGGAAAGCCCTAATGTGTCATTTAAAGCCAGTGTTTCCTTACTGATTTTCTGTCTGAAGTATCTGTCTATTGATGTAAGTGGGGTGTTAAAGTCTCCTAGTGTTCTGGTACTTCTATCAATGTATCCCTTTATGTTTGTTAATATTTGCCTTATGTATTTAGGTGCTCCTATGTTAGGTGCATATAGTTTACAATTTTATATCTTCTTGTTGGATGGATCCCTTTATCATTATATAATGTCCTTCTTTGTCTCTTATTACAGTCTTGTTTTAAAGTCTGTTTTGTCTGACATTAAGTGTTGCTTCCCCAGCTTTCTTTTCATTTCCATTTGCATGGAATACCTTTTTCCATCCTCTTACTCAGTCTGTGCTTGTCTTTAGATATGAAGTGTGTCTCTTGTAGGAAGTATAAAAATGGGTCTTGTTTTTTTAATCCATTTACCCACTCTGTCTTTTATTGGAGTCCTGTTACCTTTAAAGTAATTATTGAAGGTATGTACTTATTGCCATTTTGTTAACTGTTTTCTGGTTGTTGTTGTAGTTTTCTATTTCTTTTTCTTCTTTTGTTCCCTTCACATGTGATTTGATGAGTGTCTTTAGTGTTATGTTTGGTTTCCTTTCTCTTTTGTGTGTGTGTGTGTGTCTATTATGGGTTTTTGTTTTGTGATTACCATGAAGTTCATACATGTATGAGATTATTTTAAATTGATCTTCTCTTAAGTTTGAACACATTTTAACAACTGCATTTTTACTCCCTCATTTTCATTTAATATTTTTGATGTTATATTTTACATCTTTGTGTTTTTTGTATTCTTTGACTACTTATGTAGATATAGATGATTTTACTATATTTACTTTTTTACTATATTTACTTTTTACTATATTTACTTTTGTCTTTTTAACCTTCCTACTAGCTTTACATGTGGTTGATTTACTAGCTTTATTATATTTGCCTTTACCAATGAGATTTTTCATTTTGTAATTTTCATGTAACTAGTTATGGTCTTAGAGAAGTCCCTTGAACATTTCTTATAAAGCTGGTTTGGTGGTGCTGCACACTTTTAGCTTTTGCTTGTCTGTAAAACTTTTGATCTGTCCATCAAATCTGAATGAAATCTAAATGAAAGCTTTGCCAGGTAGAGTGTTCTTGGTTGTAGGTTTTGTCCTTTCATCATTTGGAATATATAAAGCCATTCCTTCTGGCCCACAAAATTTCTGCTGAAAGGTCATCTGAAAGCCTTATGGCAGTTCATAAGGTTTTCTCTTGCTACTTTTAAGATTCTTTCTTTATCTTTAATTTTTGCTGTTTTAATTATAATGTGTTTTGTGGTGGACTTCTTTCAGATCCTCTCATTTGTGACTCTCTGTGCTTCCTGGACCTGGATGTCTGTTTCCTTTCCCAGGTTTGGGAAGTTTTCTGCTATTATTATTCAAACAAGTTCTCTGCCCCTTTCTCTCTCTCTTCTCCTCTGGTACCCCTGTAATGGCAAATGTTAGTACACTGATAGTGTCCTAGAGGTCTCTTAAACTATCCTCATTTTTAAAAATTCTCTTTTCTTTTCAGCTTGGGTGATTTCCACTACTTTATCTTCAAGTTCACTGATCCATTCCTATGTATCATCTAATCTACTGTTGATTCCTTCTAGTTTATTTTTTATTTCAGTTATTATATTCTTCAGCTGTTTGGTTATTCTTTATATTTTCTAACTCATTTTAAAATTCTCACTTCCTTTCTTCTCCTGAGTTTATTGAGCATCTTTATGATCATTACTTTGAAATCTTTATTGGGTAGATTGCTTACCTCCACTTGATTTGGTTTTTTTTTCTGAGGTTTTGTCTTGTTCCTTCATTTGAAACATATTCCTCTGTCTCCTCATTTTAATTCTCTGTGTTTATTTTTATGTGTTAGGTAGGTTGGTTATGTTTCCTGATTCTTGGAGTTGTGGCCTTATATAGGAGCCATCCTTTGGAGCCCAGCATCACTCTCCCCTCTGGTCACCAGAGCTGTATGATCTAGGCATGCCCCCTATGTGTGCTGAGTGGACCCTTCTGTTGGGGCAGGGTTAACTACTATGGGCATGCTAGTAAGCAGAGCTGGCCACTGGCATACTTAGCTGCCAGGATCTGGTTCATGCAGTGGCTGCTGGCCCACTGGTGGATGCTGCTGGGTCCAGGGACAGCTGGCTGTGGGGCTGGGTGCCGAGTGGTGGGCAGGGCCAGGTCCTGGGGTGGCTGCCTGCCAGGGCTGGGGGTCCCATGCTGGTTTTGGCTCACTGGTGGGTGGGCCCCAGTCTTGGAGTGATTGGATGCATGGGCTTGGGGGTCCATCCTTGCCTCCTTGTGGGTAGGTAAGCCTCCAGTGCTGATAGGCTACAGGGATGATTCTGAAATGGCACTTGCCAGTGCCATTGTCCTCATGGTAGAATGAGATCCTTAAAATGGCTGCTGCCAGCATCTGTATCCCCAGGGAAAGTCCCAGTTGCCTCCCACTTCTCTGAGAGGTTCTCCAAGATCAGCAAGTGGGTCTGACCCTGGCTCCTTTCAAAATGCTACTTCTGCCCCGAGTCTCAGCACATGTGAGATTTTGCACACGCACTTGAAAAGCTGAGTCTCTGTTTCCTACAGCCCTCTGGCTGTCCTGTACAGAAGCCCTGCTGCCCTTCAAAGCCAGACATTCTGGTGTCTCATCTTCCTGGTGCAGGACCTCTGGGATGGGGAGCCTTATGTGGGGCTCAGATGCCTCACTTCTTGGGGAGAAACTCTGCAATTGTGATTATCCTCCTGTCTGTGGGTCACCTACCCAGGGGTGTAGGTCTTGAGTATACCATGTCTCTGCCCTTCTTTTCCTTCTTGTTGAGGTTCCTTCTTTATGTCTCTAATTATGGAAAATCTTTTCTGCTAGTCTTCAGGTCATTTCATAGGTAGTTGCTCTGTAAATAGTTGAAATTTTGCTGTGTCCACGGGAGGAAGTGAGACCAGGTCTTCCTACTCTGCCATCTTGGCCATGCCTCCTTCTATGCTTAAATTTTAATTCAAACCTACTTATTTCATTTTTTTGGGGCAGTATCCAATTTAAGGAATCAAAGAAGTCTGAGTTTTTATAGCCTTCTTCTAGACCACCTAAGCATTTCTGCTGTGTGCTTGAACATGTCTTTGATTTCATATGTAAGAAATATTAGATGCTTCACTCTCCGTTTTTAGAAGAAATTATTAATAATTTAATATATTGGATTCTTATCTATTTTTGTTGATTTGCTCTTGGATTTTTAACCATACTGACCAGTAAGTTTTGTGTTTTAAGTTTAAATGGCTACAGTGAAAAGCTGGGGGGTGGATTGTATAGTGGTGCTTCTGCCTTTTACCTTGAGAACTGAAGGCAAAAAAGCATATATAAAGTTGACCCTTGAACAACATGGATTTGGACTGCATGGATTCACCGATAGGCAGTTATTTTCTCAACAGTAAGTACTACAATACCTCTTGGTCCTCAGTTGGTTGAATCTGCAGATACAGAACTGCAGACAAGAGGAACTATGAATATGGAGGAACTTCGCATACGGAGGGCCGACTATAAGTTGTACATGTATTTTTGACTGTGTGGAGGATTAGTGCCCCTAACCCCTGCATGGTTCAAGGGTCAACTGTATCATGAAAATTTATTTTACTTTTTAAATACATGGTTTTCCAGACAGAGAAACAAGCTTGTGTATTGGTATATTTTTAAATGAACCAGAATCATGATATCTAGACACTTTACGTAAGTTATTTAATCCTCAAAATAACATTTTAACAGTTATTATCTTCCCTACTTTATAATTGAGGAAACAAAGGCTCATAAAAACCAAGTCAATGTCTTCACCTAATAAGCGACGGAGTCAGGATTTGAATTCAGTTTTGTTTGTCTCCCAGCTCTTTCCATTGGTAGTGCATCTTAATAGGGGGAGGGGTTTTGCAAATAAATCCCATTGTCCCCTAGACTGCCTGTCCTTTACACTTGTCCAGGGTAGAGCCTAAGCATATGTATATGGAAAACGTTTCAGAGGAGGTTCTGATTCCAGCCTTCAGTTGGGAAATGCTAAAGTTCAAAGTTTCCAAACCAACCAACCGACCAACCCACCCATCCACCCACTAAGTCTTTATTGTATGGTGGTAGGTGCAGACCTAAACATTATTTTCTACAAGTTGCTAGCCAATTGATCCAACCTCCTTTATTGAATACTATCTTTAAACCACAGATTTAGAATGTCTTTTTATCAGGTATTAAGAAATGTAATAGGTTATTTCTGAGAGATATATGTACATATACACATAATTGTTTCTCTCTTGTGCCCATATTTTTTTCACTTTTATGGCTTATATGTGTGGGTATCTCATAATATCTTTCAGGATTAGTGCTTTCCTCACCCTCATTCTCAGATCTCATCTCTTTAATTATTTTCTTTGTTTTGTTATTCTCACCATTTCTGTTCTATAAGAGAACTTCAGAATCATTTTATCATGTAACAAAAATATCCTCTTTTATACTGACTGAAAATGCATCAAAGAACGAATCTGGAAAAAATGAAAATATTTTATACCTTTTGTTTCTTAGAAAATTCTAGCAGTTTATTAATATTGGTAATATACTTTTCATTATAGTCATTCCTATATAAACAATATTTTTATTACTACTGTGGATGAATTGTCTTTCAATTATATTTTAAAGTTATTGCTGGAGTATAAGAATTATCGATTTTTTGTATATGTATCTTATTTTGGGCCATTTTGCTGAACTCTCAAGTCTAATAGTAGTCCAGTTGATTCCTTTCAGTTTTCCTGAATATATGATATAATTTGTATACAATGTTTACATTTTATTTGTCAAAGTTTATATATCTTAATTTCTTCACGTGTGTATATTAAAAGTTAAGAATTTCTAGTGCATTGTTACATAATAATACCATTAGGTGTCTCTTTCCTCTGGCTTTTGAGAGAATCGCCCTTCTGTGTCACTGCATGATGGTCCACATGCCTACACTTCTGTACTTGCAGATTCAATATGTTAAGCCTTTACAATAATTAATTAGTTTTATCAAATGTTGTTTTGACTTGAAATGAGTTTTTATTTAAAAGATATTAAAAACTCTGGGGCAGATTGTTCTTCTAATATATTCTGTTTTCTGATATTTCATTTAGATTTTTATATCTATTTTCATAAAGGAGATTGGCCTTGTCAATGAAAAAATGTTGCCTGCCATATCAGTAAACAAAGGGTGTTGCAGCCTTCAAGCCATCACATAACAGCCACCCTGACAGTGTGCACTGAGGGGACTCAGGATAGAAACAGGGTGCCCTGCCATCTGACAGTCAGACACTGCAGCCAACCCCCACCTGTGCACCTGAGGGGATTCAGGATGGAGAAAAGCAGGATATGGCCCTAGATAGCTAAGATGTGTATCAAAGGAATGATTTCAATGAGACCAGACTCTTGAATCTTCCCATACAAAGAAAAGTGCTAAACTCATTAACTTGAGATGTCTGGTTGTCTTTAATTAACAGTAATCTTTTGATGTTCCGACTGCCTGGTCTTTGTTGCAAAAACTCCTGTGTAACCTGGCTCCTCCCTGACCCCTTCAGAGCCATCTTCAGAGCTGCTGAGACCTGTTTCCCCAGCTTAAGTCCTCAGTTTTGTCTGCCAAATAAAACATAATTCTCAACTTTAAGGTTGTGCTTTTTTTTTTTTTAGTTGACAGCCTATACTTTTCTATTTTATATAGTTTTTGTCAGATTTGGAATTAGAGTTGTAATTTATTTTCAGAAAATTATTTAATGGAGATCTACATATTTATTAATGTAATGGGAAATGTACTTAGGTCTGTATCATACAGGAAAATTACATAAGTATTACAGTTCTTAATACTCTGCTTTAATTGCCTAAGACTGGTCAAATTAAGCATGATCTTAAGGCAGACATTTAAGTGCAGTAGTAAAGTAAAAAATATTTTATCATCTAAATCTGTTTTTTTCTACTCTCCCTGTAGTAGGATTTGGAGACTTTTCATTGCTGTGATCTGTAGGCTGATGGTTTCTTCAGGGCAGAAAACAACAGGTATATTGAAAGATTTACTTTCAGGATGTGCATGCCTGGCTCCTTTTCCTCCAGTGGGCAGAGAAGGGATTGAATCTTAATTTTTATGTCCCTTGTGTGGCTGGTCAGCAAATAACCTCTGCCCCTATTCCATTCCCTGAACTTGGCAGTTTAAAGCTCCCGTCCTGGTGTCTCACTGTCTGAGGTAGGGCTTATTCCCAATGGGCGAATTCCCTTTTCTTCTCCAAGTTTGACCAAAGTACCCCTAACATTTGCCTAACAAATCCCCTATCCTTGCTTTTAAAAGAGGAACACTTGAAGCTTCTTTGTCTCCCTTCAAATAGCCTATCTTTTCACCTGGGAAAGGACAATTTGAACTGCAGTTATAGAATGCTCACTTAAAATTGGATTTAGGCTAAATATTTTGTGCTCACATTTTCTTCCATCTTATAATCCTAATTAATATCATGTCCTGATTTAAAACAAAAGTTAAAATGAGAAGGCAATGCTTTCTTAGTGTGTTCTCCCATTTTAATTAATGTGTGTGCATAGTACCCCATTTTAACACATTTTTCTCTATATATTATTTCCATTTTATTGTTTCTAATCTAATCATTTCTGCTTTTTTCATTAATAGTTTTGCTAGGGGTTTGTCTAGTTCAGCATTTTGCAAGCTATTCTCAGAATACTAAAAAAGAGGGCAAATAAGCTTGGGAAATTGTAGTAAATACCCTTCTTAAGGATTCAAAGTACATATTAACATAAGAAAAGATCTGAGAAGTTTCAAAGTAAAAGGGAAAACTTGTGAAGTCTATTTAATGTTTTAAAGAACTTAAAAATAAAGAACTTATTTGTGTAGAGGAAGACTTTTTCTTGGCACAGTTATTGACTTTTTCCTTAACACCAATTTGGCAAGTGTTAGTCTATTTCATCAACATCATTATTTCTTCAAGTGAGGAGTTTTGGAATTTGTTTATTCAAGTCATAGTTTTTCTCTCTAATTTTTTTTACTTTTAATTATTTTTAAAGGAATTTTTCTATCATTTCATAATTTAAAAAGTTTTGTCCATTTATTTTAATATTTAAATATGAAAAAAATAATGGCAGTGTCTCTGAGTACATATACTTTTGACCAATCCTAAAGGTTTTGATAAAACAAACTCATTATTGCTATTTGATTTTAATTTTTTCTTTAATCTCATTTTTTAGGAAAACGTTTTAAAATTTCTAATTATATGCCTCTTTTCAAACTTTTATTAATTTCCAGTTTTATTGTATCGTTATTAGAGAATGTGATCTATAGTCTTATTTATACAATTTTGCCTTTTGAAATTTCTCAAAAATGTCTTTATGACCAATTATGTAATTAGTCATTATGTTTCATTTGTAAGTTAGAAGGTGAATTTCCCATTTCTAGATTATCAAATTGGATATGTTTTGATTAATTTTCATCTTTCTTTTTAAAATCTCCCCATCCTTCTTTTTGTCTGCTTGACCTACTGAAAACCGGTGGAGGACAGTTGGTCTCTTATGTAAGTGTACTTTGACCACTTTCTACTTATATCTCCAAAGGTTTTTGTGTATATACTTTTCTTGATGCCTTATTCAGAGTTATATGTACTCAGTAGATATTGTAACTTCAAAATATTACTTACTTCTTAGAAAAAGATAAAGTCAACTTTGCATAATTAGTTCACTTTTTTATTTTTGGGTTTGCTTTATATGCATTATACATATTCTTTTTAAAAAAAAAAATTTCCATGTTATTTTATTTTAGGTATATTTACCAGAAGTTGTAGAATTAGGCTTAGGCCTTTATCGTTTTGATAGTAAAATATAAAAGATTTATAAAAGTAAAATATAAAAGATTTATATTGATTGCCATAATTATTATGTTTGATTTTATTATTCTTATGGTTTTATTTTTCATTACTATTTACTTTCTATTTTGCATTTTACAACAAAGGCCATCATCTTTATTTTTAGCTTATATAATGATTTTAAAAGTAGAAGGCTCTTTTTAATTTCACTGTTGCTTACCATAAAGATAATATAGATTTATAATCTTTTTATTCTTATAAAAATATAAATCTTTCAACATTGGTTGGTTCTGTATATTTGTTAGGAGTTTTTACTCTGATTTTTTTAGCTTCTATAGTTTTATCTTGTTAAAAAACTGCTACAGGTCTTTTTTTACTGCATCTTCTGGTTCTTGAATTAATCTCCTGAGTATAAGGAATTTGTAGAACTCTGCTCAAGAAATATTTTGGATTAATATTCCCTTTATGTGCCTACAGATAGAAGATAGGGTGAAAGCTTTGCCTGATTCTTGTTTAGGAAAATAGAAAATTCAACCTGCCTGTTTCTTAGTTGGATAAAGATGAGCCAGAAACAAAAGATAATCTGTCAGAGTTGCTAAGATATTGATAATGCACTCAAAATCATACAAAGATTGCTCAAAGTCAGATATGTTTACAAGCAAAATATTCCTCTAAAAACTACTTAATACCAGTAAGTTCAAGTAGATGTTTTAGATTAGTGGTTTTCAAGGGGAGATTTTGCTCCCCAGGGAACATTTAACAATGTCTGGAGACATTTTTCATTGTTACAGCTCATGGAGAGGTGTTACTGGCATTTATTGGGTCGAGGCCTTAGGTGCTGCTAAACATCCTACAGTGCATAGGACAGCCCCACAATGAATAATCTGATCCCAAAGGGCAATAATGCCGCAGTTATACCTCCTTTAGCTTAGGTGATACCTTAGATTAAGTGGTTATGTATGGTAGTAGATGTTGTTTTTTTAATAATGTTAATGTGCATTGTATAACTTTTCTAAGACAGAAGCAAAAATCCAAATATCTATCCATGCCTGAATGAATTGCATGAAGACGTCAGCAATAAACTTTTCTGTATTCTCTGTATTTTGGATTTCAGGACTCTTACTGGCTATGATCTAGAGTTTTCAGCCAAGTCAAAATAACTGGTAATTTTACCACACTGAAAAAAATTCTCTTGGAGAATGCCTTTCAAGAGTAGAAATTTAAGGCTTTATTTTAGTGGCTCAACAAAAGCCTATGTAAATCTATAAATACTGTTTCTTCAAGAAGGATGTGAAGCAAACTTCTGTATTTTTAAATTTTTTTTATTTTTTTATTTTTTTGCGGTACGCGGGCCTCTCACTGTTGTGGCCTCTCCCCTTGCGGAGCACAGGCTCCAGACGCGCAGGCTCAGCGGCCATGGTTCACGGGCCCAGCCGCTCCGCGGCATGTGGGATCTTCCCGGACCGGGGCACGAACCCGCGTCCCCCGCGTTGGCAGGCGGACTCTCAACCACTGCGCCACCAGGGAAGCCCAAACTTCTGTATTTTAAAAAAGTAAAATTGAAGGCTAGGTTATTGGAAAATTTCTTTTTACTGAGTTAGTTTCCAAGGTTAGCCTTTGTTACGTATGGTGATTCATTCTGTTTAAACAGGTAGGAAAAGTGCTAAATCCCACATCCAGTTATAGCGAGTAAGTCATCTCAGGTGCTCCACGCCACCTGCTCCCTGTTTCTTTCCTTGCTGCCTAAAGTGTGGTGCCCACCCCGCCCCCTCTACCAGCAGCACTGACAACACCTGCCTTAGAAGTGCAGGCTCTCAGGCCTTAGACAGACTCACTGGATCAAAGTCTCCGTGTTAACAAGGTCCCAGGTGATTCCTATGCACAGTAAAGTTTGAGACACCTTTTGTTGGTCTTGGTTTTACTTTTCAATTTCAGTGTCTAGTTTATGTAATGTTAAATTATGTAAGCTGCCTCAAATTCTTTTAGAAGTAGGAAGAAGTAAAAATCTCCTGTGTCTATCTGAGGTGGACCATTTCTGGTTTATAAAAGAAAGACATGCACACACATTTGGGAAAATTAAAAATATAAATAACCACAGTAGTGCTTTGGCATTACTCCTTTTTTTGTCCTCTTTCCATGCATATGTGTATGTAGATATTATAGTTTTGTGTATGTAGGTGTTACAGTTTTGTCTTGCCTTTTTAAAGCATTTTATCAGAAACATCTCCTCAACCATTTCCTATAGGGATTTGGAAGACATATTAATGGTTGCATAATACTCCATTTTATGGATGTAGCATAGTTTACTTGTTTTGTGGAGAATATTTTCTGAATTAAAAAGAAAAAATTATATGGACATTGGGTAAGAACCTACAAAATTTTTTGATTCTTTCTTTCTGAATATTAGATCCTCTAAAGGAGATCCTGTCTTCTACAGAATGGACAGAACTCCCTGCTGCTGATGCTTTACATCTCTAAGACTCTGTCAGCAGTATCCATTATCCTTGTTACATGAATACAAGTGGATATAACTCATCTCAGTAGTTTTCATCGAATTTCCTCTAGCAATAGGGGGTAGTGATTTAGAATCTCCAACAGTCTCAGAGTGTATTCCTAAGCACCCATACCTTGTACATTTGATATTTATTTTAGGTGTAATTTTCTTCTTGAAAAAAATCACATGAATTTGTATTGCATTCTATAACATAAAAATAATGTGTTTTAAAAAATTTATTTATTTTTATTTTTGGCAGTGTTGGGTCTTTGTTGCTGTGCGTGGCCTTTCTCTAGTTGCGGCGAGCGAGGGCTACTCTTCATTGTGGTGCGCGGGCTTCTCATTGAGGTGGCTTCCCTTGTTGCGGAGCACGGGCTCTAGGCGCGCGGGCTTCGGTAGTTGTGGCACGTGGGCTCAGTAGTTGTGGCGCACGGGCTTAGTTGCTCCGTGGCATGTGGGATCTTCCCGGACCAGGGCTCGAGCCCATGTCCCCTGCATTGGCAGGCGGATTCTTAACTGCTGCACCACCAGGGAAGCCCCCAAAATAATGTTTTTATTACTTATTAGTGAAGTGGACTCTTTCCTTAAGATTATGTACTTTATGGTACTTTCTTACTCCTTGGCAAGTTTTAAGTATTCCAAAGTGAAAACACTCAAAGAGTGACCTGCTGCTCAAAGAAAAAAGATTTATCTGTAATGGCAGATAATTTTTCCTTTGACGTCATGCATAAAGACAGCCTGTCTCCCATATACATGCATTACCCATTGTATTAGTTTCCTGTGGGTTCTGTAACAAATTACTTGGTGGTTTAAAACAACAGAAATTTATTCTCTACAGTTTTGGAGTCCAGAATTTCAAAAT
The DNA here is from genome assembly GCF_011762595.2 of Tursiops truncatus. Classification (NCBI taxonomy): domain Eukaryota; kingdom Metazoa; phylum Chordata; class Mammalia; order Artiodactyla; family Delphinidae; genus Tursiops; species Tursiops truncatus. The sequence continues at coordinate 102,775,931 of NC_047038.1, forward strand.
TAGCATCACTGGGCTGAAGTAAAGGTGTTGGCAGGGCCATTGCTCCCTACAGAGGCTCTAGGGGAGAGCCCCTTCCTTTCCTGTTCCAGGTTGTGGTTGCTGCCAGCATTCCTTGGCTTGTGGCCACCTCACTCCAGTCTCTGCCTTTGTAGTCACACTGCTTTCTCCTCTTCTGTATGTGAAATCTCCTCATAACATATGGAGTCACTTTTGCTGAGCCCCATATCACCAAACCAAGACTTAATTACAGTTTCAGCTCTCCCAGAAGTGGAATCTTAACCCAGTCAATTAGGAATCACCTGATCAGCACTAGTAGCACTAGTAACCTGCCTGATAGACCCCTGCCATCCACTGAAGGAAAGTAACCTTGCAATAAGCAACCTGCTTCTTTTGCCTATTATAACTTCCTCATTTGTGCTCCCTTCTGCCTGTAAAAATTTTCCATTTTGTACAGCTTCTTGGAGCTCCTTTCTATCTGCTAGATTGGATGCTGCCTGACTTGAATCGATTTTTGCTCAAATAAACTCCAAAAAATTTTAATATGCTTCAGTTTATCTTTTAACAACATCAGTCTTTACTGTTTCTCTTAACCAGTGTTGTCACTCTTCTCTCCTGTATTAGTTCGTTATCTATTGCTGCATAACAAACCACCCTCAATACTCAGTGACTTAAAAACAATCATTTGATTTTTTTCATAAATCTGTAGGTCAGCAGTTTGGGCTGGGCTCAGCTGGGCAGTTCTTCTGGTTTGCCTGAGTTCACATAGAAGCTGGTGGGTTCATGGCTGCACTTATATCTGCCTGCGCAGGCTGTGGGTTATCAGCAGGCCAGAGGGGATGGCACAGGATGTGGACTCAGGCAGTTGTGATTCTTTGAGAGCCATTAATTTAACAGTTTCTAACAATTCCCTGCATCTCCCATATTTAATACTTTTGGAAATCCAAGTTTGTACAAAAGCATTACCAGGGTAAGTATATTCGGAAGATTCTTTGTTCTTTTACACACACTTTAAAAATTATTAAGCTTCTGTCATGTTACCAACACTTTAAATTTATGAGAAAGATTAAATATACGTACATATAATGTAAAAACAATAAACCACCATGACAAACCATAAGGGATTACAAATTCTTGTTTATGCTGTGCTTGTGGTTCTGGATTATTTTTCATGCTGTATATATGACTAATGGTTAGGTATAAAAGGTTTTATGCTTAACTTCTAATCCCTGGGGAAGTCATGACCTCATCTGGCATGAGTCCAGCCAGGATTGTGTTGGGACTCATTATAAAGCTGAGTGTAAATATCAAAGAAAAATAGAAATAATGTTATTATTGCTACCATACTCTTTACAATGGATTGATTTTAGTCTTTTTATCTTTGTATCAGTTTTTAATAGATATAGATATCACATAGCCTAGAGGTAGTTTTCATTTAAAAAAATTAACTTATTTAATATAAGTAACCATATGTGGCCACGTTGATTGCATGTGCTGACTCAACTTTGGGAAGAAGTAATCTTAGTCATACTTGCTACAAGACTTCTTGTTCCTGAAGAAAATGTCACTTTGGGAAGTTCGCACAATTTTTTTTTGAAGCAGTGCAAAACAGTGTGTGACAAATTAACAAAAATATTTTTGGGGGGCCTGATTCCAAACCTAAGTGCTTGTGTGGGATTTCAGAATGATGTTTATAGATATATTCTGCAAGATCCCATTTCAGTGACATTTTGAATGATGTTTATACATATATTCTGCAAGATCCCATTTCAGTGACATTTTGAACAGACTAGAACTGTTGTCAATTAATATTAAGCTTCATCATTTCTAGCACAGATCCCAAAAGGAAGATGATAAGAGCTGTCTGAAATTCACAGTATGATTGATGGTTGAAACTGTGTGCTGGTAAAATGTATAGTTTTCATTCTATGTTGGAGTTTGAAAAAAATATAGATCTGTATGAAAGTGATTTTTATTTATATCTACTATATATGCCTTACAAAAGAAATGTAAACAGAAAGTTATTTAAGGATATATACTTTTCAGGCTTACTAAGGGAGAATGAAATTTAGAGTGAGGAAGTTGTATTTCAGAAAAAGCAAAAGGAACAATCAGAAAATGATTTCAGTTAAATATTTGGATTTAGGTTGAAGGATGCTGACACAGTCCAGAGGAAACTAAGGACTGAATGGGACTCTGGGCAAGTCCAATGCAGCACCTGCATCCTGTTACTGATGCAGCACCTTCCCTATTAGAGGAAACTCTGGCTTTGGTGGTTGCTCCTGACCAGCCCTGCACTCTGGCCTTTTCCAGTAAACTTGCCTCCAAAGATAGCCCTTCAGCACGTGGCCTCAGCCCCCTGCTGCACCTGCTCACTCTGGAAAGATGGAGCCCCAGCCCCATTTCCTAGTGAGTTTCCCACATGTCCCCTGCCTTTTCCCAGCCTCCTGGCTTTTTTCCCTTAGATCTCCTTATATTGATCTATGAGCCATATTTCCTCTGAGCTCAGGAGCTGTAGTGTTGAGTGACATCCATACCTGTTATATCCTGCTCTGGTACGACTCCCTCGTCCTGAAGGGACACCTCTGTTGCCCACTGTCCATGCCTACATTACGCCACCCAGGTTAGCATCAGCGTTTGTTTTTGCATCTGCTCCCTACCTGTCTGGCTGTGCTTTAGGTGTGTTAAGACTACAAAATCACCCTTACACAAAGGGTAAAGGGCTAGCAGAACTGATTGTCTTTCTGTATAAGAGAGAGGAGGGGAAGGGAAGAAGGGGAAGAAGATAACTTGGGGGCACTTTCCATATGTAATCTCTGTATTTAATTCCCTCAGCTCTCTATGAAGCCGGCGTTCATAGCCCCATTACATCAGGACACACAGTTAATAATAGGAGGAATTTTTCTGACAAAAATCATTCTTTTTCCACCACAACATGCTGCTGCCTTACAAGTTTGAAACATTTGAAATGGAAAGTTTCTGCTTTTTCTGTATAACATACAATGGTGATAACTGAAATTAAGTACTTGAAGAACTTGGAATTTGGGGTAGAGACTTGTGAAAGCTGATTAGGCTTCTGTTTGAACATGAAGGCATTAAAATATGGTAAAGGATGATAAAGATCCCAGAGTCATAAGAACAGTTAAATATATGAGAAAAGATCTGAAGGGAAGGGCATATATTTAGGGCTTCACAGAATAAAGTAGATATTCCCATCCATGGCAGAGGCTAATAGAGAACATAGGTAACAAAGGCAAGAGAGAAGAATGTGGTAGATAGAAACACAGAACAAAACACATCCACAGGGTTTGGTGTCCTAGCCATGGTTTGCTGAGGATCCTGCTTTACACTGTGGCTAGTGATGCTTCTTAAATGCAGAGTGAATGGTGTCAGGCCCCTGCTTAACGCTGTTTAATTGCTTCTCGCAGCTCATGGGAGTAAATTGGAAATGCCCGCGTCTTTGTTCTGCTTATGACCCCCTTCCTTCAGAGCATTTTGAGCCAGTCCTTTTGGCCTTATTTCACTGAGGTCCTTGAAAGCTCCAAGTTCCTTCCTGACTTGGGGTCTTTATACAAGTTGTTTTCCTTTCCCTGGAAACCTTCGCTTTCCTAACTCTCACTCAACTCTCAGCTTACATGTCACTTTCCCAGGGAAATCGTCCCTACCCCCTTCCAGACTAATTTAGTTTCTTTCTGCTATATCCATACCTTTTTTTCATAGTTTTAAACTCAATTTAATTAAATAAATACTTGTGTCATTGTTTTTTGTTTTTATTTTTTGGTTGCACTGTGTGGTATGTGGGATCTTAGTTCCATGACCAGGGATCGAACCAGCACCCCCTGCATGGGAAGAGTAGAGTCTTAACCACCGGACTGCAAGGAAGTCCCAATTGTGTCATTGCTTGTCTAACATTTAGCCCCTTACTAGACAGTAAAGCCTGAGGGTCAGGAAACATGTCTGGAGTTTCACCTATGAATTCTCAACATCAAATCCTGTGCCTTTATAGTAGGCACTTAGCAAATATTTGCTAAGTAAATAAATCTATAATTGCTATCTGTAATGTGAAAATTGATATTAGAGAAACTGTTTCTAGTTTCTATTATCAAGGTGAAATGGAGATTGTTGCAGTGTTTGGCTAGCAGCTATGGAGGACATACAGATTTTGCAAGAAAAACTTTTTCTGCAGAGGCTGAACCATATGAAACTGCTTATTTGACTATCCTTGACCTATAAAAAAGGCAATTTCATGTGCCTCAATCTGATACTAAATATTGTGTGCCCTCTTTCTTATAGCTTCTTACTTCCAGCACCTAAAGGACTCATTGGAACCAACAAACACCAACATAGGGATCACAGTGCCCACCTGGACCATATTGCCTTGAACACTGGGTTTAATGAGCTATTGATGGAGATGAAATCCTGGAAGTAAGAGTGAGGGAAACTGCCTGTGAGCAGGTACAAGAGCTGTAGCAACACCTGGTGATTGATGTGTGATAACAAAAGATCCTTGGAGCTAGTTGGTCAAACCTATAGGAAAAAAGATGGAAAAGTTATAGCCTCAAATACTGTATACAGCCTCCATGAAATGAAAAGAGACCGTGATTTTGCACGTCATGACTTTCTGGGAGAATTGAAATGCTAATGCTTTTTGGGCTATAGGAGAAAACATACCTTGAAAAATAATTCACAGATGCAAAGGAAGAAAGGATGAAAGCTTGAGTTTGTGTTTTTATAAAGAATAGATATATAATTAACTCAGTGGAATATGTTATGGGTTGTTTAATTATAGGAAATAATTATAACTATGATGTGAAATATTAACAATTCCTGAAAGTTTTGGAAATATGAGGACTATGACCTCTTGTGTGCCCTCTTAGCTTTATGATTCATAAAAGGTATAGAAAGGGAGCAAAAAATAATATGACATATACATTTGAACATATTTTATATACCATGATTGATACCATGTGTACTGACATTTACTCACTTCATTGGTGTCATGTCCCTCACACATTTTAAATATCAATCTGTGCCATTTTACTGCAAAACCTTTGTGTTGGAATCTTGGCTTTCCTTCCTGTTGAATAAATTCCAGTTAAGCTTTTGCTCCCTCAACCCCAGTGAAAGTTACCATCTCCATCACTGTCAATACTGTCATTGCCCACGTTGCTGATACGGTAGTAATTGAATTAGCAGTTGACCTTGCTGGTCATTTCTTACTTCTTCAAACAAACACTTTTTTAAAAAAATTAATTAATTCATTTTTGGCTGCATTGGGTCTTCGTTGCTACGTGCGGGCTTTCTCTGGTTGCAGCGAGCAGGAGCTACTCTTCATTGTGCATGGGCTTCTCATTGCGGTGGCTTCTGTTGTTGAAGAGCATGGGCTCTAGGTGCACGGGCTTCAGTAGTTGTGGCATGTGGGCTCAGTAGTTGTGGCTCGTGGGCTCTAGAGCACAGGCTCAGTAGTTGTGGCACATGGGCTTAGTTGTTCCGTGGCATGTGGGATCTTCCCGGGCCAGGGCTCGAACCCATGTCCCCTGCACTGGCAGGCGGATTCTTAACCACTGTGTCACCAGGAAGCCCAAACAAACACTTTTTGACTTGGCTTCCAGGACTTGGTTTCTTAGTTCTCCTCTTTCCTCCTTGGCTGATTCTTCTCTATCTACTTTATAGTTCCCTTCAACTCCCCAGACTCAAATACGTAGGGTATCTGGGAATTTGTTCTTGAGCCTTTTCTCTGTCTGTATACATTTCCTAGTTCAGTGACTTTCAAACTTATTTCGATTCCTAGGTAGTTAAAAAAAAATACATTTTATGACATTCCTGAGTACACACACGCACACACACATACACACTGAGTCAAAGTCCTCACAAAACAATGCACTTTGATTTATTCTTTTTTCTATTTCATTAAAAATTCTCTTCACATCCACTAAATTGATTGCACTACCCGCTTATGAGTCACAACTAGCGGTTGAAAAAACATTTTTCTTAGTAGGTCTCACACAGTCTCATAGCTTTAGATGCCACTTTTGTGCTGATGATATGTAAATATATAGGCAGTTTTCACTTTGTGTGGCAGTATAGGATCATAAAAATAACTGGTCATGCAGAACAGTCTTCATGATCAATGGGAAAACTTACAATCTTTAAAACTTTTTTGTTAAAACATTAAAAACTCTTACTCCTGAAATATATAGGGAAATGAAAAAGTAGTAAGCTTGCTATTATTTAGCATGAAGACTGGGAAGAGGCAGAGATGCTTGGACTGACTCCAGTGCTAAGACTGACCCCTTTCACACTGAGCAATCTGGCATAAGACACTCCTGTCTAATAATGTGTCCTGGTGTTTTAAAGAGTAAGTGTATTTTTCAGAGGTGACTGATTTGCAGTCAGGAAGAGACTTAAACCTTCAGAGAATCTGGCTCGTATAATTGACACAGAAAAAAATGAATAATGAGAAACCCTTCATTTGCCTGGTTTACTAAAGATGTTTTTGGATAAATAGTCCAGCTTCATGTTTGAGAAAAACCAACCCAACCAACTCAGTTAACAACCACCACCAAACAACCCCACCCCCAAATAGCAAAAACATAAAAACCAGTTGTCTGGTAATTGCCAAAAGTGGCCTTGGGTTAAGCCAACTTTAAAATTTGGCAAGGCAACAAAAAGATCATCTGAAAAGGGAAATAGATAAGGTAGAAGAGGGGGAAAAACATAGAATTAACTGGGGAGGGTTAGGGTTAGGGAGGACAGTAGACCGTGACTTTGTTGTTTATTTTATTTATTTTTTATTTATTTTTTTAAAATTTATTTATTTGTTTTTGGCTGCATTGGGTCTTTGTTGCTGCGCGTGGGCTTTCTCTAGTTGCGGCGAGCAGGGGCTACTTTTCGTTGCGGTGCGCGGGCTTCTCATTGCAGTGGCTTCCCTTGTTGCGGAGCACAGACTCAAGGCATGCGGGATTCATTAGTTGTGGCACGCGGGCTCAGTAGTTGTGGCTCACAGGCTCAGTAGTTGTGGCGCATGGGCTTAGTTGCTCCGCGGCATGTGGGATCTTCCCAGACCAGGGCTCAAACCTGTGTCCCCTGCATTGGTAGGCTGATTCTTAACCACTGCGCCACCAGGGAAGCCCTGTTTATCATTTTGATTTATAAGTCAAGAGGTGGGTCATAAAAGATCTTGCTGTGATTTATGTCAAAGAGTGTTTTTCCTATGTTTTCCTCTTAAGAGTTTTATAGTGTCTGGTCTTACATTTAGGTCTTTAATCCATTTTTATAATAATCCATTATTTTTGTGTATGGTGTTAGGCAGTGTTCTAATTTCATTCTTTTACATGTAGTTGTCCAGTTTTCCCAGCACTATTTATTGAAGAGGCTGTCTTGTCTCCATTGTATCTTCTTGCCTCCTTTGTCATAGATTAGGTAACCATAGGTGCGTGGGTTTATCTCTGGGGCTTTCTATCCTGACCCACCTCCTAGAGTAATGAAAATAAAAACAAAAATAAGCGAATGGGACCCAATTAAACTTAAAAGCTTTTGCACAGCAAAGGAAACCATAAACAAGATGAAAAGAGCACCCACAGAATGGGAGAAAATATTTGTAAATGAAGCAATGGACAAAGGATTAATCTCAAAAATATACGAACAGCTCATGCAGCTCAATATCAAAAAAACAAACAACCCAATCAAAAAGTGGTGGAAGACCTAAATAGATGTTTCTCCAAAGAAGACATACAGCTGGCCAAGAGGCACGTGAAAAGATGCTCAACATCACTAATCATTAGATAAATGCAAATCAGAACTAAAATGAGCTCTCACCTCACACCAGTCAGAATGGCCATCATCAAAAAATCTACAAACAATAAATGCTGGAGAGGGTACAGAGAAAAGGGAACCTTCTTGCACTGTTGGTGGGAATGCAAGTTGATACAGCCACTGCGGAGAATAGTATGGTGGTTCCTTAAAAAAGTAAAAATAGAACTACCATATGACCCAGCAGTTCCACTACTGCATATACCCTGAGAAAACCATAATTCAAAAAGACACATGTACCCCAGTATTTATTGTAGCACTGCATGGAAACAATCTAAATGTCCATCGACAGACGAATGGATAAAGAAGATGTGGTACATATATGTAATGGAATATTACTCAGCCATAAAAAGAAATGAAATTGGGTCATTTGTAGTGATGTGGATGGACCTAGAGTCTGTCATACAGAGTGAAGTAAGTCATAAAGAGAAAAACAAATATCGTGTATTAACGCATATGTGTGGAATCTAGAAAAATGATACACATGAACCTATTTGCAGGGCAGGAATAGAAAGGCAGGTATAGGGAACGGATGTGTGGACACGGGGAGAAGGGGAGGGTGGGATGAATTGGGAGATTAGGTTTGACATAAATACACTACCATGTGTAAAATAGATAGCTAGTGGGAACCTGCTGTTTAGCACAGGGCGTTCAGCTCAGTGCTCTGTGATGACCTAGATGGATGGGATGGGGTGGGGGGAAGTCCAAGAGGGAGGAGATATATGTATACATATGGCTGATTTGCTTCACTGTACAGCAGAAAGTAACACAGCATTGTAAAGCAATTATACTTCAATTAGAAAAAAAAGAAAAGCCTGTGCTGGAAACCCTCACTCCAGAGGAGTGGTTAAGAGCAGAGTTTGGAGCCAGATTGCTTAGGTTTGAACATTGGTGCAGCTCTGACTAGCTGTGTTTCCTTGAGCAAGTCACTTAACCTCTCTATGTCTACTTCAAAGGGTTGTTATGGAGATTAAATAAAGCATATATGTGAAACATTCAGAAAAAATAAGGCAAGAGGAATTCATTTTGTAGTTAAATTGTTAGAAGTAAATTATTCATCTGTGTTCTCTATTGCTAATTTACCACATAGGAAAAACAAAGTATTGTGGCAGAAGTCTGCTGAAGCAATTTTTTATGTGACTTTGAAGATTTACTTCAGTTTTAAAATTATTTCTCATGTAACAGAAAATTCATGCTGCATTTCCTACTCATAAAAAATTCAGAGAGACTAACAATAAAAGGATACTATTACTAATAATATAAATCTGCAGTTGCTGCTAGAACTTTCCAGAAGATTGGGGCAGCCATCTGGTTAGAAAAGGGGAGCAGATTTCTTAAATTGAGAGAATGTCAGTGTAATAGGTAAAAGAATGTTGAGGTGATGGGGAACTGATGGAGTTATGAGTGAGCTAAACTATTCCCAAGATCAGCTCATTAACCCGATGAATGAACAAAATGCAATTTGCTTTGTTTGAAGATTTACTTCTCTGCTTTCTAGAAATTTTTAGATTTTTTTTAGATTTTTAAGATTTTTTTAAGATATTTTTTCTAGAAATTTTTAGATACCTTAGCTCAAAGACTATCATTTGCATAATATAATTAGGCTGTTATGTAGCTTCACATAAGACTTCCACATCAGCCTTTCTTGCTTTGTTTAGTTTTTCCTACTAAAAACACTGTGTGTATATGTGTGTTTTCTGTTTTTATTTTCTGTGTATCCTCTCCAAGTTTTCAACATGCTTCTCATGCTGTGATGTCTTTAACCAGAATGGCTCCTAGTTTTTTTGTCAGTGCTGAATTACTGGGCAGCAGGACTATTGGTGGTTTTAGAGTTAATCTTCACCATCACAGAAAAGAAGTTTGTCTCTTTAATTATTCAGAAGTCAGATCAGCTAAGCCCCTCTTATAACATACATGTTGGCAAATGGAAGTATTACCAAGGTATTCATTTGCAGCAGAAATGAACAAAGCATAAGTTTCAGAATTCCCCCAGCTACTGCCATACCTCTTCCCAAGCTGTGGCTTCTGGAGCAGTGGCATGACTTTCAGGGTTTTGGGAAATGTCACTGATTTTATGATTCATGTAAATACCATGCGAATGAACAAGAGTAAATTTTTATAATAATTTACATACTTTAAGCCTTATCCACTTTACAGGATATCCTCTTCATACCCTCCCAATTGAGCTCCTTTATAGTGTCACTATGACCTATAGTCCTTAGTAAATATAAGCATCAATGCTGGGGGAATTCCAAGGAGTGTGCAAGAAAGTATGGCCACCTGTGTCTCTGTATTTCCAATGGGGAAATGCTTGCCTTGAGGGGCTTGCCTCAGGGACCTGTGAATTTTTTTGTTTGTTTGTTTTTTTTTTGTTTTTTTTTTTGCGGTTCGCGGGCCTCTCACTGTTGTGGCCTCTCCCATTGCAGAGTACAGGCTCCGGACGCACAGGCTCAGCGGCCCAGCCGCTCCACGGCATGTGGGATCTTCCCGGACTGGGGCACGAACCCATGTCCCCTGCATTGGCAGGCGGATTCTCAACCACTGCGCCACCAGGGAAGCCCCAGGGACCTGTGAATTTTTGATAAGCACTGGCTACTGAATGTCTGATATCCCTCTCAGAGGTAGGGGCTTCTTGGTTCCCAGTGAGACTCCCATGCTCCTTATCGCATGGACAGCATTAGCAAACGTCAGTATGAGGTAAATCTTAAAAGTCCAGCCCCTACAATCTAATCTCATCAGTAAAAGAAGAATGTAAAATGCTGTTACCTTAAAGGAACTGCAGGATGTCACTGGATGGAAAATTTCTTCAGTACAAAGGAGACAAAGTGAGGGAGATACAGGTGCTGAAACATCTCCTGACCGCAAACTGAGGCCTTTGCACCAGATGCCCAGCATTGCTAGCATAACCACCTATCCTGGTTTGCTCAGGATGGGCTGGTTTATGACTGTTTCCCTGGAGTAATTAGTCATTGAGAACTCTTGTACTCTCAGGAGTCCCAGTTTGGTTGGTTATCTGCTGAATGTTGAAGTGTTTTTAATTGCTCAAATGCATAAGTATTGTTTATCCAGAGAACTGAAGCAACTTGGAGAAGAGGTGGCTTGTGTATATCCTGAACTCATAGAGAAGGCTGATCAGCACTTGGTGGATCTCAGCTTTCCTGTGACAGAGGACATCACAGTAACTCAACTCCATTTTGCTAAAGAATGATGCCATCATTTGAATGTCCTGTCAAGGCCTGCCTCTGGAGTAGGCCACTGTGGTCCTTTGAGTCTTCAGGGCACTCACTTGCAAGCCAGCTCCACACACGCACTAACTCTGTTTTCCAGGTAGCAGTCTAGAACCAATAATAGTAACTTTCAGGGTGGGCATTTTCCATAAGGTCCTGGTTTCAGTTACTCTCAATTATTTAACACATCATATTTGGGCTTTCTTTACAGATCCTTTTTATTTTCCTTTGGCTTCACTCAGAATCTTGGGTTTGACTTTCATCACGAGCTGGAGGGTGTGGGTTATGGTTGAGGACCTATGGATGTTTTGACCACACCAAAATGACCTCTATTGCTTCCATTCTCTCGCTGCTGCCCTAGGTTGTGGATGCAGATGTGTTCAAGGTGACTTTTGTAAATGGTTCTAATCATTGGTCATCTCTGCTGCTAAAAAAAGGGAGTAAATTCTTATTATTCAGATAGAATTTCTGGTTTGGCAGAACCTTTTAAAATTTCCCCCCTAAGGACAGTTTCTTTCTACAGCAAAACAATGAGTTTTTTATTCCAAAATATAACTGCAGCTTTTGCTTGTTTGTCCACAGTAGTGCTTCTGAGTTTCCTTCCAGTACTCCTCAAACCTTTCTTTTTGTAATGTAAATAAACTCAGCATACAGGGAATTCATACAAAAGTGCCAAATTCGGTTTCCAGATTTTAACAAACAAACAAAAAAGCTGTAAGGAGTTTAGTCTGTGTTCTTCAGTATGGTAGCCACATCTATTTAAATTAAAATTAAGTATAATTAAAAATCCAGTTCTCAGTTGCACTAGCCACATTTTGGGTGCCCTCGTGTTACTATACTGGACAGCACAGACGTAGAAGATTGCCACCAGTACAGAAAGTTCTACTGGATGGCGATGACAAAGAGGAATAGGCAGAGCTTGTATAAACAGTCCTTTTATTCTCTGGTGAAAATATAGTTGATCAACCTGCAGTGTGTCTTCAGTTCCGAGTCTGTGCCAGTGAGTCAGAGCTCTAGGAGACGCCCTTGTGTTAGTTTGAGGAAGAGCAATGAAACCTAAAAGTGGTCCCAGAACTCAGAACCTAAGGTCCAGGAGACTTGAAATTTCATGAACGTAAGGTCTACGTCTGCTTTGTTTTCCATTGTAATTCCAGGGCCTGGCTCATAGCAGACACTCGATAAACACTTCTGTGAGTGAATAAATGAAAGAACTCAGCAAAGACCAATTAAAGGGTCCTTAAGTACAAAGATGTGAGCATCTCTTGGGGTTTGGATCATTTTGAAGGTTCTCTAGGAATTATGAGAAGGAGCAGGTAAGAGTCATTGGAAGTGTCTTCCATGTAGAAGTCAGACCAAAGAATTTAGCAGACAGTTTTCTGAGTGCTTCCTCCTTTTTCCTCTCTTCCTTCTTCTCCCGTCTATCCTCCCTCCTCTTCGTCATCATCATCATCATTATCAAATAGTTAACCTTTTGGGGCATTTATTACATGCGAGCCATTATGCTAAGTGCTTTTAATAGATTTTCTAATTTAATCCTCCCAGTAGCCCTATGAAGTAGTAGTATTGTTATTCCTGCATCCGAGTTGAGGAAACTGAGGTACAGAGGATAAATACCTTGCCCAAAGTCTCCCAGCTGATAAATGATGGAATGCAGATAAAAATCTAGCCTGTATGCCTCCAGAGCTTGCATTTTTAACCCCTTGGAGGAGTACTGCATTTTCTTAAGCTGGCAACCCATTTGGATTTGAAATGTATTAGAAAGAGAAATAACTGTTGATTGAGGTGGAGCTTTGGGGGTGATGATGACCAAGTGGGGAAAACAGGTCACAGGTTAGATGTAGTCCCACTTATTTATTTATCTTTTGTTGCTTTGGTTTTTTACTACTAATAAAAGTTATTTTAACTTTGTCTACATTTATAGTTCTTTTTCCTTTTTTCTAATAGTATGTAAATTTCTTTTATCTTTTTTTGTTTCAGACTCAACAGAATTTATATTTTATTAATATTTCCTATCTTAGTGGTTAATTTTTGCTTGTAGCTTTGAAAATTCCCTACCTTCTTTTGTTGATTTTGACATTTTCTTTGCATTTGAAAAAATAAAAGAAACAACAAAAAAGTTAACAGTTTTTTAAAAATAGTAGCAATAATAAGTTACATATCGTATTGGAAAAATATTCCTTTCACAGTTATATATCCATGAATAGATTTAACAAGAAAGGCGCAGCTTCTATGTGAAGAAGGATGTACAGTTTTATTGAGAGGAGTTGAATAAATGGAAACTGAATTCACAGAAATACTTAAAATCGTGAAATAGTAATTCTGAAACTAGTAATCGCGAATATAGTAATTCTTCCAAAATGAATGTGCATTTTTAATGAAATTCCAGCCAGAGTCTTATGTTCCTTATGAAGGAAATTATTTCCACTTTTACATGAAAGAATGAATGTATCAGAATTCTAGAGAAAATCTTGGAAAAGGAAAATTATGTTGTCTTACCAACTGTTAAAATATACTTTTAAGATTATCTAATCAAAACATCATGGTGTAAAGTCCAGAAAGAAATAACTAGTAGTATAGAAAGATATCCAGAAATAGACTAAAGTATATATGGAAATCTAATTTGTGATAAATGTATAATTTAAATTCAGGGGGAAAATGATGTTGGTGTAATTGGCCTCCATCTGGAATAAGATAAACACTACCTCACATCATATTCATATATGGAAGTGGAATAAAGATCTAAATGCAAAAATTAAAATGATACAGTAATAGAAGAAAATTTAGGATTACATTTGTTTAATTTTTCTTAAAAGAGAAGAAAAATCTAGATGCCATTTAAGAAAAGAGTTGGATAGTTTTTGACTAGCAAAATTAGGAATTTTTATGTGGGAAAATATATGACAAAAAGTAAAAAATTAAAATTATAGACTGAAAATATTTACAAGACTGCATGATAAACTAGAAACTTGTACTTAATGTACTATGAGCTTCTATAAAAAATAAGAGAAACAAACATGATAGAAAATAGGCAAAGCTTACAATTAAGCAAGATACATATGATGGAATGCAGATGGCCAATACAAATGAATGAAATATAGGAAAAAGGTTCAACTTCTTTAATAAAAGAAATACAAGTTAAAATGAAATTGAAATTATTATTAAAATTAAAAACAGACAATAAGCTCCATTGCTGGCCATGGTATGGGTAAACAGATACTGTCTTACATTGCTTATGGGTGTGTGAATTGCTATAACCTTTTTGGAAGAAGCTATTGAAATATACTTATCTATCTGTGTAGATAGAACTATATACATTTTTGTTTGTTTTGATTTCATGCAATTTCATGTGCAATTTTTCTGTTTTTTTTTGGTTGTTATTTAATTATGTTCCCAGAAAAGAAATTCTTTCTCTTGTTGGGCTTGGGATACAGTTATTTTTCTTTTTCTGAGCTGTTAAGCAATTAGAAAATCTTTTTAAATGGAAAATTTTGATACACATGATGATTTGTATCATTAAACTTGAAAGCAGACAACTTTATTTTGTTCACCAAGAAATGTTTCAGTAAGACTGTTTTTGACAAGATATCTCAAACCATCCAAATACAAAATCTTAAATAGCTTTAAAAGAATTGTGAATAAAAACAATGATAGCAAAAACAATAATAAGGTTCAATATAAAACTCTTTGTTGACATTTTGGGATTCTAGATATGGTTTATTTGTGATCACATGAAATTAAAGATGATTAGTTAATATTTAGGACATTATTTCTTCATTGTCTTTATTTCTTCATTGAAGCCATGTGGCTTATATTTTATTTAGCAGAACATTTCAATATTATTTTTACTTTTGAATACTTGTAGAACATTTATTTAAATTAACATAAAAGAATCCCTAAGGGAAGGAAAAGTTAAAATACTAATATCGATACAAACTAATATAAAATATTACAAGATCAGAAATCTCTAGTCTTTTGGGGGCCACGTGTATCTGTTTAGTTGTCTACTTGACCTCGTATGAGATTTTGTCCCTTGTTTTACCTCTTCTCTTCATTGCAAAAAAACCCCCACAAATTCTCTATAGGTTTTATCTTAGTCTCCGAAGAAATAAAAAGGGTAGCAGAAAATGGGTGAGATGGAGTGGGAGGTAAAATTAGAATAGTTTCAATCAGTGAAAATCTTGAAAGTACTTTAGTGAGAGAACTATAAACAAAATAAAAATATGATAGTACATAATCCTATATGACTCTAATTACTCAATTTATTCATAACTATAATAAAAATTTAACCCTGTGTATAATTATTTAATGTATATTTAAAGTGTAAACATTGATATTAAAATCGAGAAGAGCAGTGTACTTTCCTATGATCTGAATAGTTCCGGAGCATTATAGGGTTATTTCAGTAAGCCCTGTAATAGTCTATCATCTTCCCACATCTAACATGGGGTTCAGTGTACACCAGCAGATACTTTTTTGGTCATGCAGTTTAGCATTTATTGTGAATCTTAGACCTAAGGCCATGTCATGGCCTCCAGAATTATGCTGTGTCCCTTTGGGGAGGTAGGGACACAGGTTGGTTGGAGTAACCCAACAATAAGAAGAAGCACTCAAGTTTCTAAAGGGTTTTTTTGTTATTTAAAAGTCAGTCTCTCTTGCTCTTTCTCTCCACTACTCTTGATTTTAGAGGTTTCAAATAGTCTTTCTACACTGAAAGAGTGGTCCATAGACCAGCAGCAGTATCTCTGAGGAGATTATTAGAGCTTCAGCCTCTCAGGTCCCACTGCAGACCTACTGAATCGGAATCTGCATTTTAACAGGATCTCCACGTGATTCACATGCACGTCCAAGCTCGAGGAGCCTGCCATATGGGATAGGTTGACACTAGGCTGAAATTATTATCTACACTCCTGGAAGGACTGGTTAGTTTTCCAAACCCATTTACATTCCATAGCTCTTTGAAAGATCCCAACGCACCTCATATTCCTGTTGGAAGCTTCTAGCTTCTATATGCCTTGAGTAGAGAAGATTGTTCATATTATAACAGCGTGGGTCATGGGCAATATTATTTCCATTTATTGGTTACCTACTATTTGTTGGGCATGGTGCAGAATGTCTTGTCTATATTTTCTCATTTAATCCTCAACAACTCGACAAAAGAGGTTTTAGTAAGCCAATTTATAGAAAAGAATACTAGGGCTCAGGGAAGGGGTTGCTTGCAGAAGTTTAGATATGTTAGAGCTGAAATTCAAACCCAAGTTGGTCTCACCAAAATCCATGCTCTGCACCTCCCCAACGTTTTAAAACAGTGCCAAGTTGCTGCTGTGCTGCCATGTTCCACGTGCAGGAAGGAAGTGCATGCAATAGTCTCCTATTTGTCTGGAACAGAAAAGAAACCTGTGTAAGAGATTGATATTTATGGTGGCTATGATTTCCCCTCTTTCTTGGCACATAACTGTTTAGTATAATATTCCTTAAGTTTGTAAGATCTTCGCATAATTTTGTGGATTTTTTTTCCTTGCAAATGTGAGGGAAGAGAATTCATAGTTTTGTTTAAATCAACTTCTCAAAAAAAGTCCACGACCCGCAAATTGTTAAGAACGAACACCCTACTCAGGCTGTATCCTGACGGAATTGGCTGTTGGAATTCCCACCTGTCTGCTGGCATTATCGACCTCCTCTCTACCTTTAGACTTTCCCTGCACCTACCTCCTTAACCACTCCTTCTCAATCCTGGAAGGGCATCAGAATCACCTCTAGATCCTTTAAAAAATACATGTGTTCAGGCCCCTTCTCAGACCTTTTGAAGTATGATCTTTGGTAACGGAGCTCAGAAATCTGTATGTATAGGAAGTCCACAAATGATTCTGACCTACAGAGCTGTTAAGTCAGCACACTTTTCTTTAAAATCTTTGAAAAAAGAGGATACTTCATGCATGCCCTGGTATGGAGTAATCTCCTGGAGGGAGACCTGGAGTAGACTCAGTCCTCCCACAGGTGAGTCATCACCAGCTAGGTATTGAGGCAGC
This sequence comes from Tursiops truncatus, assembly GCF_011762595.2. Taxonomy (NCBI): domain Eukaryota; kingdom Metazoa; phylum Chordata; class Mammalia; order Artiodactyla; family Delphinidae; genus Tursiops; species Tursiops truncatus. The sequence goes on from NC_047038.1 coordinate 102,792,993, forward strand.
ACAGAGACCAGACTCCATTTGGCCCTTTACTCATCTTTGAAGATTCTACTGTGTTGCCCACTTCTGCTGAGACTGGTATATATTTGGGACTGCAAGTCTTTAGTTATGATATTGCAAAAAATAACATCTTGAAGATGTTTTGACAAATAAATTTGACTTTTCAGTTATTCCTGAGAGAGTTAAAAAGAAAGTTCCAAGGAGTTTCTGGGGAGAGATTGTTCAGCTAAGCTTTTACATTGCTGATTTTGCTTTAGGTAGTTACTTGTGCTACTACTTTATCTGCTTATTAGCAAATTGAAGTTTTTCTTCTTCATTCATCCTTGTCTGCTAGAAATGCTTGTCATATTCCATCTGTACAGGTTCTGATGACTTCACTTTACTCATCCTCTCAAATATTCATCTTTGAAGTAAGATGAGCTCTTTATTCATGGGCATAAAGAGAGATGATTGGTAGAAATGGACTCGTGCTTTTCCATTACATTTCATAATCATGTCTTAGTTCACTATGATGATCCACCATTTTCTCTGTTTCAGAGAACTATCAAAATTGTCAACTATCATGTATTGAGGGCTATGATTTGTATAGGACAAGTTTAGAAGCTTGAGTACCAATAGTTTGTCAAAGGTCCTGTTTCAGTGGAATCATAGGATGTTTTAAGAGACCATCCAGTCCAACCTCTATACCGTATCTCTGAGATAGCTTTGTGCCTTCCAGGGGAATTAATGACTTCATTGCAACCATTCTGTCTTCCGAGAGCTCTAGCTGAAAGAAGGTTTGTTCTTCAGCTGTATTAAATGCTGTCTCTCTGAACCTTCTAGTTTCAATTCTAGTTTTGTCCTTGGACTTTTGCAGAGTCAAATCCTTCCCCACATAACAACCTTAGGAAACTTAAACTTCAACCTTCAGAAACTTGACGCTGCACCTAAATTTCTCTTCTCAAGCTACAAAAAGAGTTCCTCATAAGCATTGTTTTCCAGAATAAACATACCAGTCACAACCAAATACGTTAGTGAGAGAGTTGGCAAAGACCTGAATCATAATCACTTGTCTGAAACTGGGTCCTTTCCTGTTTCCTCTCTTCTAGTGCCAGTTCATTTAATTCTGTTCCTGGCCTCTTAGATAAATTTAACTTTACATTTTATTTTATTTGATAAGAATACTGGTGAAAGCAGAATCTTTTAAGAGAGTTATCTAAAATAATATATAACTAGAAATTAATAACTAGAAATTAATATTTCTGAAGGATGCTTTAAGGTCCAAAAGCCACCTTTAGTAAATGAGTGTACAAAGGCATCCTGCCAAGCATTTGGGGAGATCCATAACTGTTGCAGTGCTTTAAAGCAATTCTGTGATTAGTATTACAGAAAGATAATCTATCATGAAACTACATCATTAAAATAATCTCTGCCATATCTTATTTCTGTATTAAAAGTTCTCTGTGTTCACTTCAAGATGCTCTTAAAGATTTTTCTGAATCTAAAGGCTTTTGTAGGCAGTCTCTCCTCAGTAATTATAAAGTGTTTCATATTACTAATTTTAATTTAAAAAGTTTTTAAAAATTTATTTTATTTATTATTTTTGGCTGCATTGGGTCTTCATTGCTGTGCGCGGGCTTTCTCTAGTTGCGGCGAGCGGGGGCTACTCTTTGTTGTGGTACGCGGGCTTCTCACTGCAGTGGCTTGTCTTGTTGTGGAGCATGGGCTCTAGGCGCGTGGGCTGCAGTAGTTGTGGCACATGGGCTCAGCAGTTGTGGCTCGTGGGCTCAGTAGTTGTGGTGCATGAGCTTAGCTGCCCTGCGGCATGTGGGATCTTCCCCAACCAGGGCTCAAACCCGTGTCCCCTGAATTTGCCACAACTGTGCCACGAGGGAAGCCCCATGTTACTAATTTTAAATAACTGATTTCTGTGAGTGGGCACAGAAATTATATTACCTTTTCCACTGTAAAGATAGCCTTATAGGTCAAGACTGTAGGAAGAACAGAGGAACTTTGAAAATGTGAAACTGCTGATAAATATTTTAGAAAAACTATTGACTAGGTTAAATTTTTTGCATTGATTTATTATGGGCAGATTTAGAGCAAAGGGTGATATAATCCAGTGCATTAGTCCCTTCTGGGATAATTAACTCAACCAAAAAAATTCCCCACTTCTCTCTATCTTCCCTTCCTCCTAGAATGAATGGATGATGGTGCAGTGCTTAGGAAAACAGCTCTACATCAATACAAGAAAAAACCCAAACAAACCTCTTTTAATTCTTCCTGTATAAAATTAAACATAAAGAAAGACAGTAGAGTAGAGACTAATCTGATTATATTTCTTATCATGTGTTTGAAAAGTCTTCAAATATCCTAGACTTCAGATTCCCCTTCTGGAGAACTTATGAGGAAACTGGGAGCCATACATCCCAAATAATTGCTGTCCAGTGGTGTGCTAGAGTAGGCTTGTACTGGCTTAGGAGACCTATTTTTACTATTCAGTAAATTTGTGAGCTAATTGACCTCATATAGATAGCTTCAAATTGGCCATGGTAGGAATATTTACACCATGGAAATTGGCATATGCTACAGATCAGAGCTGGTTGTTAAACATTTACCAGCTTCTCACTGTATCTGACATACTCATATGAAAACAAACATTCTAATTAAAAAAAATTGAACGTATTCATTAATATTAGAACTCTTATATTGTTTTATGGACTTGTATGGCTAGAAATATCTTCTGGTCTTTTGTTTACCCTCTTCAAGTAGAATATTACTAGAAACATTCTGGATGTCATATGTAAGAAAACTTTAAAATTATGTGTAATGGCTAATACATAATATTTTCAAAAACAATTCTGTAATGCATCTCTACAGAATAATTCTGTAATGTATTCTATATTGACTGACCATTAAAAATCAGGTTTCCCTTTCAAGATGTCATTTAATTTAATTATTTAAAAATATTACTCTGAAGGAGGGAGTGAGGGGAGATAATATAATCTTCTAATTCTGTAATTTCTTCTGCAGCTGTTTTTTATACTTTTCCTTTCCTTGGTTTCTCTTTCTCCCTTCTTTATTTGCTCCTCATCTCTTCTGTAGAAGAGGAATCATTTTTTATAAGCGTACCCATCCTCTTCCATTGTTTCTTTGGACCCTGAAGATTTGCATTTCTTTTAGGAATTTGCTCAGCATTTAAGGTTGCTAAGATGTGCTAAAACAGGAACCAATTTATGACGTATTTGTCCACGAGTTCTAGGAAACTTGCAGGGTTCATTCTGCAAGAATGATTTACAGGCTATAATATGTTAGAATGTCAAACAAGTGGAAACCATTATCAGCACTAATGTCTTAACCCCAGTTTCACAACTGAGGGAGGAACGTCATCGATTAAAAGGTCCATCTGTTCCAAAGGTGTGTTTGACTTGCTTGCCCAGTGTTTTGTGAATCAAGTCAGTTCAGTGATTGTGCTGCTTGCGTAACTGCTTATCAGTTTCTCAAAATCATTGGTTATGAGAGCATTTTACCATGATATCTTTGAGAAATGGGGTTTTGTTTTTAGATGCTATAGTTGTTCAGCAATGTGTTTAGTATATTACATGTGCCAGGAACATATATTTTGAAATTGTCCCTAGCTCTAAGAATTATGTAATCAGTGAGTTAAGTATATACACTTCGAATGAGTTAGTGAACTTATATTTTGGCAATAATTTGATGTTGGAGGATTCATCTCAGTGTGAGTTTCATCTCTGTTTACAGGATGAAAGATGAAGGGTTCTGTTACTATGATCAAGTTCTTTCTTAAAATACCCTTAATCTACTTATATTTTCTAAATAATGATGCTATACCTCTTAGATAGAACTTCACAATTTACCACCCACTTTCACATTTATCTCATTTTCCATTAGATATTTTCCCTCTGCAGTTTTCTTCCCATATAAGGTCATTGAATAATTGACTCTGAGATGTGAAAGGGACCTTAAATTTATCTGATCAATTACTCTACCCAATAGTCAGCCTGTTTGTTAGCTATTTAGAGGAGGAGAAAATATTAGAGAGACTAATTGGGTCAAATAAGGAGGTGAAAGTAAATTTTGCTTTTTGTGGGAAAGGCAGACAGTATTATTTTTTTACTTTTGCCCCTTTATTTGATCATTTTTTTCAGGATCAACCTATTGAGTATGGATTCTGCTTCAGAGTCTCTGGTCACTTTGAGACCATTAATTCTCCCATTTGGGGGCTTTGCCAGTCTGCTGTCAGCTGCAGACTTGCCTCAAATGCTGAGCCTAAGGGTGTGGGGTTCTGGGGTGTAAAATACTTATGTTTTATTTTTAAAGCAATAGAAATTAATTCCTCCCTCCCTCCCTCCCTCCCTCCCTCCCTTCCTTCTTTCCTTCCTTCCTTCCTTCCTTCCTTCCTTCCTTCCTTCCTTCCTTCCTCCCTCCCTCCCTCCCTCCCTCCCTTCTTCCCCTCCCCATCTCCCTCCTTACTGATTTAGTTATTTCAAATTACATCAATACACAACGGGCAAATTAAGAGTTACAACAAGTATGGAATTTAAAATTATTTGCTTGCTCCAGGTGGGGATTTATTATTTCTGACTTCAATAAAAGTTTGGATCTTATGTTTAAAAAGTCTTATAAGTTATTCTTATCTTGTTCTGATGAAGAAAATACAGATCCACTGAGGTACATTGATTGTTCTACGGCACAGATGAGGAAGATAGAAACGCAGCCCAGCCAGGCTGAATGTGGTTTGTGAGTTGATTGTCTTTTAATGCTAGCTTGACTGATGACTGTGCGCCATGTGAAGTGACTGGAAAACTGATAGTTACACAAAACTGTGGAAAAATTGGTGCAACAGGGAAACTGTACTTCCTGAGCCAATGTGATGCAGGCTGTGCAAGTGTGATTCCTCAGGAACAGGGTAACTACTTCGTAAAAAGATAGTGAGGAAAGTAAGATGAAGGTAAAAACAACTGTCCCCCAGTGTACTAGGAAGAGTGCCTGCTGCCTTTTCCTCCCGTTGCCAGGAGAGAGATGAGCCAGTGCCTGGGTACATGTGCGTCACCAGTTATAAACACAAGGAATGACGTCTTGGTTAAACCTGGCATCTGGTCCACGCAGACACTATAAACAGGAATGCATATGTCATCCTGTTGTAAACTCCATCTTTATAGCCACAGAAAAGAAAATTAAGTGCTGAGGAAAAGCTGTCACCCCTTTGTTAAACAAATTGAAAGTAAATTGACAGCGAGAGGCTTATTCAAAAATCTTCCATTTTATCTCTATTTCTGGATTAAACATTATGAAGGCAAAGTCTTTTCAGAACCCTTTGTTTAGACCTTACAACAAAAATAGCCTTAGGGAAGTGTATGCCTGGAGAGCTTTATGGTTCTCTGTGACCATGGAGATTAATCTTTTTGGGAAATCAGCTATCCACAACACTGCTGCCTTCCTCCCCAAAGAATTTCCATTCCTGTCTGAGAATGCGGGATGGGGCAACAAGCACTGAGGACTCGGGGCGCAGCCTCCCTGACACTGCCTCAGGCCCCCTTCAGTTATTCAGTTATTCCCTTCACTGTTCCAGAAAGGAACATCTCAAGGGGAAGCTCTACTCTCAGCTATGCTGCTGGGAGCATGGGATTTAGGAAAAGACCATTCCTCTATTCATTTAGTCATGAATTTATTTAACTGATGTATCTGTGCTCTCACTGCATAGATGCCAGGCACAGGTGATACACACATGAGCTGACATAGACACCATCCCACTACATACAGTGTGGGATGGGGATTAAGCACATAATCACACTGATTAATGTACATTTTCCAACTGAGGTATTAAAAATAACAGAGGAACTGGACTTGGATGAAAGATACTTTAAGGAAACCATAGTTATCTGTTATCAGAGGGATGAGAGGGCAAAATATATGTGAGGAGTAGACAGCATCACAGAAGAGCCCTGTGCTGAAGGAGGTGTGGCTGGAAGACTGGAGAGGAGATGGTGCTTCAGGAGATGAGAGGTCCTCAGGCCAGGCCCCTTGGGGGTTAGAGATCCTATTGTTCTTGTGAAAGTAAGGTTCTTGTCTCCTCACAGAAAGAATTCAGAAAGGAGACAGGGAGGTTAAGAAAGTAAAGTGAGAATTTATATAAGCAAGAATACGCAAAAAAAAAAAAAAAGAATACGCTCTCAGAGGGAGAGTGGGCAGACAGGTAAGGAGCTGCCCTGGGTTTCTTTGGCAAGCCAGTTATGAGGGCCATACAAATGAAGGGGTGGAATTTCACTGGGGAAGGAGAGGTTTGGGGGTCGTCTTCCCTGATTTTCATCCCAGCTCCACCTTCCCAAGGGGAGGAGGGATTTCTGTCCTTATTTAGCTTTGATTGGAAGTGTCATAGCTTTGGTGCGTGATGGGAATTTCTTATCTGCAAGGCTAATTTTATTGTAATGAGAGCATAATGAGCAACAGGTTACATTCAGACACTGGAGATTCCTGCCTTTTCCCACCTTTCTTTGTCTGTTTCCAGGACACTTATAACCCCAAAATGTGTGGTTTCCCTTCAGTCTGGAAGTTCCTGCTTTTCTTTATCTGCCCGTGAACCCGCACTGTTTACAAGAGGCGTGGTTTCCTGCCACCTGGCCCCTGCCCCCCTTTCTCTGCTCACACCTAGTTACCTGCCTGCTCTAACACTATGGAGAACTTTGGTGTTTATGGTGAAGGCCAGTGGGAAGTTAACTGATGGATTTTCAGGTAGAGGGAACTATCTTTTGAAAAGATAGCTCTGGCTTTGGGAGGATAAAGGGCCAGAGAGAGGCCAGAGAGGTGGTGGTAACATTTCATTTTGGAGCCTTGAAGCTGGTTGGTTGTGGATCCAAAGTTCCTGCATGGTTGCCTCCCTCATAAACACTGTTCGCATGTCAGCGCCCTCCTCCAGACCCTGTGTTCCCTGAGTTCAGGAATGCTGCTTTACTTGCTTTCGGGGTCCCTATAGTGTCTGACACTGGGCTTTGCATACATTCAACAAAGGCTGTATTTAAACTGTGGCTCTTCCCCAACTCACAAGACGTGTCAGTCACCTTAAAAGATCACAGCCCTTCTGTATTCTGGTGACAGTATTATCTAGCGATCTAATTTGTTCCTTAAGACAGAGGAAGTGTATAAAAATACACTTTCCTTTTCTTTTGCTAACTCATATATGCCTTGTACTTTATTTCCACAAGTTAATATCTTCTATAAAATGACCTTTAGAGTCTATCTTTATGTCAACCTAAAGCATTGCTAGTGTCATTACTACCTCCTTACAAATATAATAGACATATTGGGGAGATTGGTTCCTGAGACTTCCTACAGAGCAGGAAGCAAAACCACATTGGAAATTTTCTGACTCTGGAAACATAAATAAATAAAGCAGTGATATGGAGTGGCACGGCCTGTGGCAGACTGGAAAAAGCACGCTCTATCCCAAGCATTCAAATTCAAACACAAGATAGTCTCTGATAGCCAAACAAAACACTGGGATGCTAAGTTTAGCTGCGTGACTATGAGTTTGCTATTCCTCCTTCAAGTGATTAAAGAATTTTAGTTTTTCAATCCAGAGGAATAATAGGAAATTTCAATGTGCTCACGTACTCATTATGAGTTGTGGGCCAAGCTCTTTTGAGTGACGAAAGCTCCAAAGTTGTGTTGGGGTAAAGCAGCAGGACCAGAAAGCCTCCAACACTGCAATCTTCTCTAATAACTTTGGGAGGCAGGCTTCTGAGACCCCACTGGCTTCCTGGTCTCTTACTTTCTTCCATAGTGGACTGGTGCAGTGTCCCCTGTGCCTCCATCCCACTAACACACACACTGAAGGGGTGAGTTTGACAGAAAGGAGGAAGATTATTATGACTTGAAATCAGAAACAAAGAAAACATCTCTTCCCACATGCATACCTTTGGCGCGTGTCTCTGGAGGTGGTTTAAGTGAGACTTTCTTTCCCTCTAAGTGAAAAATGAGGGACATATAAATACAGCCCTGACCCTGCTCCCACCTGATCCTTAGATTAAGATTAGCTTCAGCTCAGGCTGAGAGGTCACACAGGACATGGTCTCTGCAGCTGGCGGTCACTCAAATCACACACCCAGAAATCTCATACAAAGAATATTTAGGTAACATTTCTAAGAGAAGGATAATTCCAACTTCTTTTTTTTAACCAGGGGTGGGCAGTCCTAGTGATTTTGTAAATGGGAGGATCTTGTTCACTGCAGAAATTGGGTCTTTTGGGTGGATGAAGCAGAAAGGAGCAGAACAATAGGATTAATTAAGATTATTTTGGATTTTGGGGGCCGGGTGCGGAGGTGATTGCACACTCAGGAGAGCGCGGCGGCAGGGGTGGTATTGGCAGCGTTCGTGTGCTCGGGTGTGAATCGCCGAGGGAGGAGGCGGTGGAGGAAGAGGTGGCGGCGGTCGTAGTGGTGGCGGAGGAGGCGGGCACGAATCAGCTGCGGGCGGAGACATGGCCAACATCGCGGTGCAGCGAATCAAGCCGGAGTTCAAGGAGGTGCTGAAGAGCGAGGAGACGAGCAAAAATCAAACTAAAGTAGATCTTGTAGATGAGAATTTTACAGAATTAAGAGGAGAAGTAGCAGGACCTCCAAACACACCATATGAAGGAGGAAGATATCAACTAGAGATTAAAATACCAGAAACATATCTATTTAATCCCCCTAAGGTCCGGTTTATCACTAAAATATGGCATCCTAATATTAGTTCCATCACAGGGGCTATTTGTTTGAATATCCTGAAAGATCAATGGGCAGCAGCAATGACTCTCCGCACAGTATTATTGTCATTAGAAGCACTACTGGCAGCTGCAGAACCAGAAGATCCACAAGATGCAGTAGTAGCAAATCAGTACAAACAAAATCCCGAAATGTTCAAACAGACAGCTTGACTTGGGGCACATGTGTATGCTGGAGCACCAGTTTCTAGTCCAGAATACACCAAAAAAATAGAAAACCTATGTGCTATGGGCTTTGATAGGAATGCAGTAATAGTGGCCTTGTCTTCAAAATCTTGGGATGTAGAGACTACAGCAGAATTGCTTCTGAGTAACTGAGACATAGAGCTGCTGATATAGTCGAGCTTGACCCTTCTTGAGGAGCGTCAACGTCTGCTATTTTTAGGATTCTGCATAGATTTCTTTTAAACTGGCATTCTTGCCTAATGATGTTATCTAGGCACCATTGGAGACAAAATAATCTCTGCTCTGTAAATAAAGCTAATTAAACATCTCTGTAAATTAAAAAAAAAGATTATTTTGCTGCCATGCTCTGCAATTTTATTACTCCTCCTAAAATGCAATGGGATAGGCAGCATGATTTATGTTTGAATTCTGGGGCCTTCGGCAAAATTTATCCTCTTTGGCTGCATTTCTACAATAATGATAATAAAACTATCTGTCTCCTGTATTTTAGTGGGCTGTTATAAAGAGAAAACTAGATTATGTATGGTAAAGCACCTTACAATGACAAGACAATGTGATGTAATAATAATAATATTAAAAAAAATAGCAAACACATAGCACTGTTTTTTGCCAGGCACTGTTCTAAGCACTGACACTCATTATTTAACTTTATAATAATCTTATGAGGTAGAATCTAGGATCTCATTTATAAATGGGGAAACAGAGCCACAGAAAACTGAAGTAACTACTTGAGGCCAGCCAGTAAGAATTGGTGCCAGGATTTGAAACTACCCAGTCTGGCTCTAGAAGTTAATGCTTTTAGTCACTATGGTTTAAAAAAGAATGAAAAAAAAGTAGATTTTTAACTAAATGAGAAGACCAGCGTTTGAATCCTGGGTTCTTTGGCTGTGTAACTGAAGTCAGGCCTCTCAAGCAGTCTGAACTTTAGTTTGCTCACCTTAAAATACAGATGGGTAATAATACCTATTTTTAGCTGTTTGGTGGGGACTAAATAAGAAAACATGAAAGTTCACTGTTTAATGGTAGGATGCACACGATGTACTATTATTAGTTATGGGGGGGGGTGTATATTTGTCTGCTCGGGCTGCCATAACAAAATACCACAACAGACACTTATTTTCTCACAGTTCTGGAAGATGGAAGTCCAAGGTCAAGGCACCTGCAGTGTTAGTTTCTGATGAGGCCTCTCTTCCTGACTTGCAGGCAGCTGCCTGCCTGAGGCGTCCTCATATGGCCTTTTATTCATGCATGTGGAGAGAGAGACAGAACCTTTGGTGTCTCTTCCTCTTCTTATAAGGACAACAATCCTTCTGGATTATGACCTCATTTAACCTTAATTACCTCCTTAAAGGTCTTATCTCCAAATACAGTCACATTGGTACTTAGGGCTTCAACCTATGATTTTGGGGGGCATAATTCACTGCATAACAAGTGGGAAGCTGGGGAGAGAGAACTAGAAGGACAGAGGGGCATTTGGAGTATTTTATTTTTAGCGCAGATTTCTTAGGCATCAGCTGTGGAGGGCAAAGAAGTTATCAGCTGTGTGTAATAAATTGGTAACTATACAATACTTTTTACACTATGTCATTTGCCTTCTCTTTGGTGCGATAGAAAAAGTCTCCATACTATCTATTTTTGCGCTTTTAGGTGAGCCTGAATTTAAATACATTGGGAATATGCATGGCAATGAGGCTGTTGGACGGGAACTGCTGGTTTTCCTGGCCCAGTACCTGTGCAACGAATACCAAAAGGGGAATGAGACAATCGTCCAGCTGATCCACAACACCCGGATCCACATCATGCCCTCCCTCAACCCTGATGGCTTTGAGAAGGCAGCATCTCAGGTGGGTGTGGGCCAGCTCACAACAGGGCATGCTTGCTTTTTTTTAATGGTTTGTACATATATGCTCACATATAAGGAATATATGCTCACATGAAGCTTACAGATAGTGCAGGGGCGGGTATAAGTGATATGGTGTTTAATTTGCTGGTAAGGAAAAAGTGCAGAAGGTAAGGGATGGTGGGCGAGGGTTTCTTCAGCAGAGATCGTGAATGAGAGATTTTGTTAGTCAATATTAAATTAATGTTTTGTTTTCGTTGTTAAATGAATCATATTTATTCATTCATGTGTGTGACTAGGTAAATTTCTTCCTAAAAATCTAGAAGTTTGAAAACTATCTACTGCCATGTATTGAAGAGTGAGGCCATTGCTGTCTCTGAATGAGGCGATACCATAGCGCCCTCTACTGAAATCAAGGAATGAGGATTTTTGGCCAATGTTTCACTGATGTATAATCCTTATCTATATGTGATGTGTAAAGTAAAAACAAACAAACAAATCAAAACAAAACCCTCCTATCTACAAATCAAAATTAATTTAATACATTTTAACTGTTAGAGAAGCTGAGAAGTAATTATGTTTTCACAGTTAAGTGTGCTCCCTTTTTGTTTAGACAGGGATGGAGGACATTTTATTTTCTACAGTTTGAAATAATTTTCTTATTTTACGGGAACATATTAAAGCATATATTTAGTATGTTAATCTATAGTTAAGAAGTTGTTTTGTACCTTAAAAATAAAAGATCAAGTGACCAGACAGTGAATTTCTGTAAGTATAATATTGATATAATTTCTAAAGTTATGAGAGAAAAATTCTAGTAACATAGAGAATTAAATTATTGACTATTTTAAGGTGATATTCAGAACTGTAAGACAGGATAGACAAAAAACTGTCATTGCTATTTTCTGTCTTATAGGTTTTGATTCCTCACAGTCTAAGGTATCTGAGTTTACATGACTTTAAGAATATGGGCATTATCTCTATATTAGAGATCTAGTAAAATTTAACAGTAAAACAAGAAAATCTACATTATGGAATATAACTGAATATTCTGGAAATTTATTAAATTTCCAGATTATATCATTAGTGAAATGAAAGGTTTCAAATTGAACAAAAAATTTTCAACTTACAAAGTTGAAACAAAAGTTCTAGAGCTCATATATTTTCATGAAGACGGTAAGAGAGAGGTATATTATTAATATGTAAACAATTCATGTTAAACTCATTTTAAGCATCTAACCTTCTCTAGTAATTTATTCTTTTGAATATTTAGAAGTAGTTGCTGTGGTTTCCAGAGGCAGTGAGTATTTTACTTAAACCAAGTACAGAGTGGCATGCTGTGAGATGGCATGCCATCTACTACTAACACACATGGACTTTTTTTGCAGTTTGATGTTGAATATCTTTTAAATAAAATTATTATTGACATGTAAAATATCGTTCGTTGAGAATATTTTCAAAATATCCATAATACATACTTTAAACCTGATACTTTCATGTGTATATCAGTAAGATAGTGAAAATGCCATTGTAGGAGGATATTGTTGAAATGAATAATCTTAATAAATTATTTTAAAAACCATTAATGAAGACCTTAAATAGATGGTAACAATAATAATAAATAACTGATGATTTTCCTCTGATTTTTTTTTTTTTCAGCCTGGTGAGCTGAAGGACTGGTTCGTGGGTCGAAGCAATGCCCAGGGAATAGATCTGAACCGGAACTTTCCTGACCTGGACAGAATAGTTTATGTTAATGAGAAAGAAGGTGGTCCAAATAATCATCTGTTGAAAAATCTGAAGAAAATTGTGGATCAAAACACAAAGGTAAAGAACATGTATGGTTTTCCTGGGTTCTGTCCTCCAGCCTAAGGAAAGATGTCTGTTATCTTCATCACAATGAAGGACACAGGAGTGTTGTGAAAGCTTGTATGGGATAGTTCACTATGGCTGTGAAAGTCAAGGCTGGGACGCCTGGGGCCTGGAAACTAGTCCTGCCCCTAGAAGTGGTCAGGGGTTTAGGGAGTGGGAGGCAGGGACAGGGGTAGGAGGGAGAACCCAGTTGTCTAGAAAGTCTTTTTGGCCTCTTTAGAGGCCCTTTATCAGCACATCTGATTAGCAACTCCTACAGCATTCCACCTTGTTGAACTTTTTCTTATTTTCCAGAACTTTCTCCTCTTCTGCCTTGCACAACTGCACTTCCTCCTACCTCTTCTAGTACCTTTCAAACCACTCCTCAGTTTCTTTCCCTGCTCCTTCTGCCTTGGCCTAAATGCTGGCCTTCAGGGTCCCATCTGCTACCCTCCTGTCTCTCCTTGGGTTTCCATCCTCTCCTGGACCTTCAGTGTTGTCCATTATACAAATTCTCCCAGATCTCTTTTGCCTGCTCACTGAGTCCCTTTATCTGGTGACACCTGGGGCCTCAAGCTCAGCATGACCAGAAATAAATCATTCCATAAGAAAACACTATTCTCTCCTTTACTTGATCGTCAAAGCCTTGATTTTTCCGTCTCTGTCACCACTCACCACACATGTAACCAGACCTTGGCAATTTGTCCTCCTGACACCTTTCAGCCTCTCCTTCCTCTGCCAACTCAGGCCCTGTGGTTTGCTCTGACGAGGAAGGGAGCCCCCATTCCTGTTTGGGGTTCAGCCTCTCCCAGCTCCATTCAGTCTTCTCAAATTCCTCCAGAGTGATCTTCATACACAAATTATTGCTCTATTGCTGAAAAACCCTAACCTTGCCGGGTCTCCACCGCCCAGAGGATAAAGGAAAAGACTCAAAATGTCAGAATAGTGTGATGGTTTAGTGTGGAGGCTCTGGAGGCAGCCACTTTGCTTCAAATTCTGGTTCTGTCCTTGCTGTGTGAGTTTTGCAAAGTTCTGTAACCACTGTGTGCTTCCTCCCCTTCATCCGAAGTGTGGACGTGACAATAGCATCCAGCCCATAGTGAGGTTATGAGGATTGGATGAGCCAGTACATGTGAAGTGCTGGAGGCCAGGACCTGGAATTGTTACTGCTGTGTCAGCGTCATTGCTCAGTGCTCTGTTATGGACCACAAGGTCAGATGGACGCACACACCCACTAAACACTGGGTTTGAACACTATTTTCAGTTCCACAGAGGGGAGGCGAGCCCATCACAGAGGAACGGCAAGGACTGCTGGGGGCAGCCCCCACTGCGTCTTGTGTCTTTCCAGGCAATGCAACTCTGGCTTATCAGCTTCTTCTAGTATTTTTCCTAAGTGAGAGCTTGGAAAAGACGGTGTCTCCATTTTATTACAGTTCCAGGGCCATTCAAGTTTCCCTTGGCTGCTGGCAGCTGCCAGCTCAGCCACTCTTTAATCTGGCTTTGATATGCCATGTACTCCGTAAGCATACTGTCTTCTACTAACTTTATGTTCACAGTGCTCTTCCCTTTCCTTCCATGTCACCTCCTCTGTGAAGCCTTCCTCTCCTCCTCCAGACAGATCCTGTTGAGCCTGCCTTTATGTTCTTTATATATATTTCCAGTCTGGTGCTTATAGTTGTATAGAACTTTATAGATGTTATATTATTATTTGTTTACACAGCTGTTTTTCTTTGTGATTCTAGATTTTAGTCCCTTGATTACAGGAATTAGAATTCCTATTTGAGTCTGACTCATAGTAGGCTTGAAGCCTATTATGAATGAGTGCAGTCCAGCCTGGCAAGCAGATCGCAACACCAGCTGCTGGAGTTCCAGACACGCACTCAGCACGTGGCTGGGACACTGTGTAGAGGATCCAGGAGAGAGGGAGTCTCAGCTTATTGGTCTAAAATTCTTCAAATTCTCCTGCCTGTATTTAAAGTTCATCCCAGAAACCTGGACTGAGCCTATAAGTGGGGACTGGTCTGTGAAAAGGGCTGCCAGGGGCTGAGGATTTTGGCAGAACTTGATAAGTGACTCACTTAAACACTCCTGTTTCTTATTTTTTTTAAAAATTAATTAATTAATTTATTTATTTTTGACTGTGTTGGGTCTTCGTTTCTGTGCGAGGGCTTTCTCTAGTTGCGGTGAGCGGGGGCCACTCTTCATCGCAGTGCGCGGGCCTCTCACTGTCATGACCTCTCTTGTTGCAGAGCACAGGCTCCAGACGCGCAGGCTCAGTAGTTGTGGCTCACGGGCCTAGTTGCTCCACGGCACGTGGGATCTTCCCAGACCAGGGCTCGAATCTGTGTCCCCTGCGTTGGCAGGCAGATTCTCAACCACTGTGCCACCAGGGAAGCCCCAACACTCCTGTTTCTGAGTCACAGATTTGCAGTTTCTCAGCCCCTAAACCATCTTTCCCTGGAGAAGGAAGAGCTGGAAAAGCAAAGGGCAGGGGCAATTAGAGGGGAAAAGAGGGTAGTCTTGTGTGATGACCTGTGAGGCCTAAGACTGAAATGAAAAACTGTTCTGGAAGCCCAGTGTGGGTATCAGCCCAAACTTTCCCCCTTGCCCATGCTGTCTGTTAAAACTAAGGAATGAGAGAAAGAATTCCTGTCACCTATCATAGAAAAATTGAGAAATAAACTCACGTTGACAGGATAGGAGATTAGCAGCCTTCATGTAAGTGCCTTCATTTTCAGCCAGCACTGCCTTCCTCTTCCTCAATGGGACTTGTATCATATTTATATTAGATGTTTCATATTTCTAGTTTAAGCAATACTTTTTAAAAATGATGTTTGTTCAAGGCACTTTAAAAAAATTAGAGCTTTTATTTTAAATAGTCTCAATGTCAATACTTTTTCTGGGTAAAGGTAAAATTAAAAAAATGCATAAAAATTAAATTTTAGTCTCTTTTCTGGAACAGAAGTAAGATTTGTTTATATTTTACTAAATCTTCAGTAAACCTGCTTAAATCACGGGATGATATTGCCCATGTCTGGCTCATCTCCTTTTTCCATCTTTGTCAATTAGACACAGATAGTGTTTGGACCCAGCCCAGTACAAGATACATAGTAGATATTTCATTAATGTTATTACACATCACCCCTTTCTCACTTCGCCTTCTTGGCCTTGTAGTGGTGTGTGTGTTTGTAGGTATGTGTGTGTGTGTGTGTGTATGTATTTACTGAGATATAATTTATAGCATTATTTAATTTGAGGTATACAACATAATGATTTGATATTTTATATATTGTGAAATGATCACCATAATAAGTCTAGTTAACATCCATCACCATACACAGTTACACTTTTTTTTTCTTGCGGGGAGAACTTGTAAGATCTTCTCTCTTAGCAACTTTCAAATATACAGTACGGTATTATTAACTATCTACTCTATGCTGTACATGGCATGCCTAGGACTTATTTATTGTTTAACTGGAAGTCTGTACTTTTGACTCTCTTCACGTATTTCATCCACCCCCAGCCTCCTGCCTCTGGCACCCACCAATCTGTTCCCTGTTTCCTTAGAGTGGTTTTAAAATCTCTATGGTTGTAGGAATCAGGGGTTAAATATACAGATTCCTTATTTACAACAGCCAAGATATGGAAGCAACCTAAGTGTCCATCAACGGAGGAATGAATAAAGAAGATGTGGTACATATATACAATGGAATATTACTCAGCCATAAAAGAGAATGAAATTTTGCCATTTGCAACAACATGGATAGACTTGGAGGGCATTAGGCTAAGTGAAATAAGTCAGACAAGAGAAAGATAAATACTGTATGATATCACTTATAGGTGAAATATAAAAAAAGAACAGGCTAGTGAATATTACAAAAAAGAAGCAGACTCACAGATATAGAGAACAAACTGGTGGTTACAGGGAAGGGGGAGGGGCAAGATAAGGGTCATGGATTAAAAGGTAAACTACTATGTATAAATAAGTAAACTACAAGGATATATTGTACAGCACAGGCAATATAGCCAATATTTTATAATAGCTACAAATGGAGTATAACCTTTAAAAATTGTGAATCACTGTGTTGTACACTGAAACTTATATAATATTGCACATCAACTATACGTCAATTTTAAAAACTGTAGATTCCTGTGATTGCTGAATCAAGAAGCCTGGGGTGTATATGCTATGGGAATGAGTGATAGAGAGGAACTTACATTTTACCAAGTCCTCCAGAGGCTCTCCTTGCTCTTCCGAACCTCTCTGAATACAAGGTCTCTCCTGCTCCCCGGAGTTCTTCCTGCTAAGTCATTTCTCATCTGCTCTCAAGCTCTTCAGCCCGGTCACTTCCACTATTATCTGGGCTCGGTACATGAGCCTTGGCTTGGACTGTATGGAAACAGAGTGATTAAATCAAATAATTATATTAAATACTTGTCTTTAATGGCTAGAGTGGTGAAGAAAATGGAATAAATATAGCTTTGATATATTTTAAGAGCCAAAGCCATCTACTTATAGAGCATAACATTTGAGTTATATTTACAGTCTTTATGTAGTTTTTTTTTTTTGCTGTACGCGGGCCTCTCACTGTTGTGGCCTCTCCCATTGCGGAGCACAGGCTCCGGACGTGCAGGCTCAGCGGCCATGGTTCACGGGCCCAGCCGCTCCGCGGCATGTGGGATCTTCTTGGACCGGGGCACGAACCCGTGTCCCCTGCATCGGCAGGCAGACTCTCAACCACTGCGCCACCAGGGAAGCCCATATTTACAGTCTTTAAATGGAAGTTTTAAAGATAGGTCATAATTGGCTCTGGATTCTGTTAAGGGCTCCATCTAAGAGGTGCTCCAAAGCCTTCTCTATGGATTAGTTAAATATGTGATTACAATACCCAGGAGATTTCAGCATTTAGTCAGCCTAAAAGACTCTATTAATAGTCAAAGAGAAATGAGTTCAACTTATCCAATTGTGGAGTTTGCTTGCTTGCTTTTGAACATCTAGTAACATGAATATTAGCAATAGTGTATGTAATAGGAATTAACAGTAGGCTAAACCTAATAGCCACATACGACTTTGTGTATTCGGGACTGTATCTTTTTTTTTCTTTTTCTCTTTTAAAAAAACAGCTTTGTTGAGATATGATTTACATACCATAGAACTCACCCATGTGAAGTGTACAATTCAGTGGTTTTTAGTACATTCACAGGTAATGAGCAACCAATACCACACAGTTTTGGAATATTTTTATCATCTCAGAAAGAAACCCCATACCCTTTAGCTATCACCCCACTATCCCTCCACCCCCACTCCAGCCTTAAACCACTAATCTGCTTTCTGTTTCTGTGGACTTCCTTGTTCTGGCCACTTCATATGAGTGGAATCATATAATATGTGGTCTTTCGTGCCTGGCTTGTTTCACTGAGCACGTTTTCAAGGATCATTTACGTTGTGGCGTGTGATATTTCAGGACTGTATCTTTAAATTTGCTTCAAAAAACATTTTCTTTAAAAACTTTTTTATTAAAAAATTAATATTTTATTATAAACAAAAAGATAAAGCAAATATAAATAAGCAGAAAAATAACCCATTACCCAGCATTCTTAAATGACCACCATTCACATTTTGGTATGTGTCCTTCAAAATTATTTCTTACACATGAATCAACATATAAATATATGGAAACATGCCATTTTGAACCTTTTCAGGTGAATAATAAATACAAGGGTACAGTCTGCCGCAGAATGGTGTTGCCTCCTGAGCTCACATTCAAACCTATCCTTCGCTCCAGGGAGTATTTGCTTGCTTCTCTGTCCAAATCTACCTTATTTTTCCCCCGAGACATTGTGAAGTTCTACCTCCTTCCTGAAATCCTTAGTGATTTTCCAAACCACAGAGATTTCTGTCTCGTCTGAACTCAGTGAAATATTTGTCAGAGCCAATCACTGGGTTTTGAATAAATAGGAAAGATGGGGCAGATGTACAAACAAGAGGACTGACAAGGAATTCAGCAGTAAAAGAAAAACTTCTGAACAGAATATTATAGAAGGATGTGTGACAAACCCATATCATATAATATTAATGCCATTCTTGAGCAATCGAGCCTAATAAACCGTAAATTCGTTGCAAAAAAGCATAAACGTTATAGATTTTTTGATTAAATTGTCCTATATTAGTTATTTTAAAGTTGATTTAAATTAAAATTTAAACTGGATTTGATTTAAATTAATTTAAACTTTAGAAACAAATTTAAGTGTATATAAGAATTTAGGTTATGAAAAGGGAGTGTTTCAGATTATTATGGAAAGAATAGATTATTCAATAAATGGAATTGAGACAAATCCATCTCACAAATATTAGCATAGATCAAAATAAAATCTAGATGTATTATGACTTAAATATAAAAAGTATGAACCTAGTAAAAGAAAACTTTGGTAAATTTGTCATTTTTGGAGTGGGATAGAACTTTCTAAATCCCAGTATAGAAAACTGGCATATGGTGGCCGCTTAATAGTTTTTGAATAAAGGAATGAAATATAAAAGCAAAGGACAAGACCATAAAAAAAGATCAGTAGATTTGACAACATAAATATCTTAATGTTTTATATTTTAATTATTATCATTCTTAAATTTGAAAGGCAAATAAGAAACTTGGAAAATATCTATAATATGTAGTAGATAGAGGGTTAATGTTTTTAATAAATAAACAACTCTTGCAAATTAATAAGAAAATATGCATTTCAATAGAAAAATCAGTTAAACCATGTATAAACATGTCACCAAAGAATAAACCTAAATGGTCACTAAACATTTAAAAAACTGCTCTAGGGCTTCCCTGGTGGCGCAGTGGTTGCGAGTCCGCCTGCCGATGCAGGGGACGTGGGTTCGTGCCCCGGTCCGGGAGGATCCCACATGCCGCGGAGCGGCTGGGCCCGTGAGCCATGGCCGCTGGGCCTGCGCATCTGGAGCCTGTGCTCCGCAACGGGAGAGGCCACAGCAGTGAGAGGCCCGAGTACCACACCCCTCGACAAAAAAAAAAAAAAAAAAAAAAACTGCTCTAGTTTTATTAATCAAAGAATGAAAATTTAAAAAATTCCATTTGTCATGTATCAAAGTGACAGACTTAAAAAACGCATATCCCATGTTGGTAAGAGTAATTACAAATGACAGGTTTATTATAGTGTTGCTGGGTATATTGTTGTATCTTTCAGGGGTGCAGTCTGGAATACATTTAAAAATTTTTTTTCTAAATGTGCTTAGTTTTTGGTCAATTCTTTCCATTTCTAGGGAAATTTCCCTTAAAAAAATGTGGATCTGCACAAAGAGTGCAGCTACAAGTGTGTTCACAGCATTTTTTTTTTCATAGTAAACAAGTCAATACCCAGCAATTGGCGATCCACCCCCCACAGATTTATTGAAGTATAATTGACACATAAAAATTGTATAGATTTAAGATGTACAGTGTGATGATTTGATATACGTATATGCTGTGAAATGGTCACCACAATCCAGCTAATTAACACATCCATCACCTCCCATAGTTATCTTTTTTTTTCTTTTGTGTTGGGAACACTTGTGACCTACTCTCTTAGAAAATTTCAAGCACACAATACAGTATTATTAAGTCATCTGGGGATACATTAGATTCCCAGAGCTAATTCGTTCTGTAACTGAAAGTTTGTACCCTTTGACCAACATCTTCCTATTTTCTCCTCCTCTTCCACCAAGTGGAGGTCCTTAGTAGTGCTCATGTTTGAGTCCAGTCCTACTACTCCCAATGAGGTGGCCTCACGCTATTCCCCGACTTCTCTGTGTCTCACTTTACGCATCAGTAAAATGGGGGTATGTGCAGTCCCTATCTCATAGGGTGGATGTGAAAATTCAGTGTGTCACACAGAAAGTGTTTAATAAGTATTAGCTGTTATTTTTTCCATGTTTAAGAATATGTCCATACATTGGATACTACTCAGTCATTGAAATAATAATTCAGTGACATGAAAAAGGGTTATCTGTTGAGCAAAATAGGTGGCATACAAAATGGTATATAAATGATATTAATTTCCTTTGTGTTTATCTCCTCTACATTTTTTACAATGAACATATTTTTTATAGTGAGAATAAGATAAACCGAACAAATAATAAAGACAATGTCCTATTCTAAATCACAATCACACTTTTCCACAATTAGAAGTAGCCTACATGAAAAATAGGATAGTTTTGATACATTAAAGCTGACATACTGAAAACAATGTGGGATTTATAGTTTATATACTGGATTTGAATCTTAAATGTCTGAACTTGGACACGTCATTAACACTCCCAACTCTCAGATTCTCCCCTGCAAAATGGGGATGTATATCCCCTATCAAATGGGGATGTTGTGAAGCTCAATAAAATAGTGTATGTGAGAGCTATTCATAAACTGAACAGAGACATACAAATACAAGATCTAATTATAAACCATCAAAACCTACTGATGCTTTTAGTTATTCTGTCCCAAAGAACAATATGAATCACATCTCCAGTAAAAAGCTTTCTTTTTTTTAAATCAGAGAGGTACTTGGTAGTTTGAGAGTCTTCCTAGTTGCTATTAAAAACTCATCACATAAAGTATCAAGCTTTTGGCTCAGTTTAATTCTTTGGTATACATTTCGTTCCTCCTTTGTTTTGCTTCCAAGGTATGAGGGGCTGTGAATCATTCAAAAGACAACATGAATTCCTGAAACTTTTGCCTTTGTTTTAAAATTTAAGATGATCATCCCGAAGTAAACTATTTGATGGTGAAATCTGGAAGAGACCCAATTTAATTTTTTTCTTAGGAAAAATGTTTAAAGTAGTTGAAGGGAATTGGAAAAATAGTGAGCAAAAATTGGAAGGAAAATCAACCATGTTTCTTCAGTTGCACCACCACAGAGAAAGAACCCTGTTCTGCGGCTCAGCTATTTTCTTTTCTCCTTGTCTTATCCTTAATTATTATTAACAAAGATCAGATGGAGTTGTGCCCAAATTTGTAAGTGATTTGTATGCTGTTTTTCACGTTACAAAGAAAGAAAAGCTGGCAGCTTTTAAGTAGAACTTTCAAGGAAATCGAAATATTTTTTATAAGTCTGAGAAAGATAGAGATGGGGAATGCTGCTCCTTTCTTTCTACGAAAACAATCACAGAGTGCTTGGAATATGACCAGCTTTCAGTTGTTGTTTTTGGTTTTTGTTGTTGTTTTTACCTTTTCTATGTCTTTTCTGTCAAGTGATCCCACCAATGACTGCCACATTTAGAATCCTTTTAATCTCTAATCTTTAATACAGCTTGCTCCTGAGACCAAGGCTGTCATTCATTGGATTATGGATATTCCTTTTGTGCTTTCGGCCAATCTTCATGGAGGAGACCTTGTGGCTAATTACCCATATGACGAGACACGGAGCGGTAGGTGTCCTTCCTGCTTCTGTAATTGGTTCAAGGTTTACAATTCGTTTACAAGAGTTTATTGGATGATTTCTGTAATATTCTTTTAAGGGACTGGTCATTCAGTGATTTTGCCTGTAGAAATACATCTACTGAACTGGAATATCCCCTATTTCATGTGGTATTGGCATATATATCTGGCAGAAAAAGACGATAAATTTTAAAAAAAAGTTTAGGTGAAGAGAAACATGATCTTGACTGAATACTCAGAGAAGGGAGAGGGAGAAAACAGACGTCATGAACTTGGGTCACTCTTGGACTCTGGTAAAATGGAGGAGTAATGGAATTTATGTAGGTTTATGTACAAGATAGCTTAAAAATGGAGGCAGCCTTTTGCTGCTCCATCAGGGCCCATATACATCTCTGCATGTGTCTTTTTGTGCACTCACACTTATGTATTTGTTGTTTTTTTTTTTTTTTTTTTTTGCGGCACGTGGTCATCTCGCTGTTGTGGCCTCTCCCGTTGCGGAGCACAGGCTCTGGTCGCGCAGGCTCAGCGGCCATGGCTCACGGGCCCAGCCGCTCCACGGCATGTGGGATCTTCCCAGACCGGGGCACAAACCCGTGTCCCCTGCATCGGCAGGCGGACTCTCAACCACTGCGCCACCAGGGAAGCCCCCACTTCTGCATTTGGAACTGTTTCTTGGTGGTGTCAGGGAGGGGAAGTGATGCTTTGGTTTCCTTTAACTAGTTTTAGTTAAGCTTTAACTAGTTTTAGTTAAGCACAACAAACTTTAGCCAGGTAGATATTATCAGCTTAATTTTTGTTGTTCCAGGAAATTTCCTGCTTTGAATGGATTCTTAGGAGCCTTTGAAAAGTTAGGTCTTTGTAAACACAGGATAACTGTAGGTATTGGAAACTGAGTTTTGAAGAGTCTTTGGTAAAACATCCTTAAAATTTGGAGATTTTGTGGTTTGTCAATAGCTGGAAATTTAAAGAACTGGCATAGTTGATAATACAGAATAAGAATACCGTGTACTAAAATATTTATTTATTTCAGTAATACACATAGGAAATTTTTTAAAACTGTAAATTTAGATACTGAAAAATATGTGTGAGAGTGGTTCATAGTGCCTGTGAAGTTAACAATGGAAATCTCCTTGCTGTCTTCCCAAGTCCAATTTACTATGAACTTGTCACCTTTTCTTGTGAAGCTTTCAATTCATAAGCAGAATGTACATTCTACCCAGTTTCTGCTTTGTGGTATTAGGAGTGGACGTTATACAACCTAAAAACTAAGGTGTAATTGTTGAGTACGTAAACCTTCACTCCTTTCCCATAGTGATGTAGCTAAAAAATACGTCAGCAAGAGATCAACACCACATCACTCTTCAGAAAACACGCAGTGCTCCTCAGCCTGTGTCAGTTTCTTTAGTCTTGTGGGTTTATTTTCCAGGTAGTGCTCATGAATACAGCTCCTGCCCAGATGATGACATCTTCCAAAGTTTGGCTCGGGCGTACTCGTCCTTCAACCCCCCCATGTCGGACCCGGATCGGCCCCCGTGTCGCAAGAATGATGACGACAGCAGCTTCGTAGAAGGAACGACCAACGGCGCAGCGTGGTACAGCGTGCCTGGAGGCGAGTTTCCCTTTTGCTCTTTATGTGATTAGTGGCTTTTAAAAAATAATTACCGTTTACATTTAGGGAAACTTCAATCTTCAATCATTAAGAAATAGACTGAACCTATAGATCATCCATTAAAATTAGTCTACTTTATGCATGGATGATTGCTATTATAGTTTTTTGTTGATTTTTAAGAATCAAGATGCTAATTGAAGAGCTGTAGTAAACGAACTGAAGACATCCGCTGGGAAAATATAGATTGAATATTGTTAATTACCCTACTTTTCAAATTCTGGCCTTAGGGAATAAGATACCATCCCCGTTATATGTTAGTCATGCTTCGATTGTAGGTAAATGTATATTTTAGAGGGCTGGCTTTGGCCTTTAGTATATCTTGGTCCACATACCATTTGTTTTCATTTAAAAAATTTCACTTCATGTGGGATGTTTATTTTGTATTCACTGCTGCAGTAAACACTATTATTAGATCAGGAAGCACTTCACCTTTTATTGGGTCTGAAAAGGGAAAAGCCCACCTCAGCACAGCTGGAGGAAGCATCTCTAGACACCAAGGCAGCTCATGTGGCAATCTAGCATGGACTTTGAAGAGCTCTCATTTTTTGAAGAGCTCTCATTTTTTGGGCTGGATCACTCATAGTTGTGTAATATTGCCTCTACCATGGATGAAGAGTGAAATGTAAAGATACTGATTTTTTTTTCCTCTGCCTAAGAACAATTTTCTGTGCCCTACCTGGAAGTGAAAACAGAATTTAGGACAGTAGCAGCAGTGGCTAATTATAGGATTTTGGTTTGTTTAATATGGTTTTTTTTTTTTGGTTGAATTATGCCCTGAGAAAAATATTCTTCCAGATTTTTTCTTTCTGATATATGTTTATTCTGTTTTTTTAAAAAATTGAGGCATAGCTGATATACAATATTATATAAGTTACAGGTGTACAACATAGTGATTCACAATTTTTAAAGGTTGTATTCTATTTATAGTTATTATAAAGTATTGGCTGTATTCCCTGTGCTATACAATATATCCTTGTAGCTTATTTTATATATAGTAATTGTACCTCTTAATCACCTACCCCTATCTTGCCCCCCACTTCCCTCTCCCCACTGGTAACAACTGGTTTGTTCTCTATGTCTGTGAGTCTGTTTTGTTGTTGTTATAGTCACAGCTTTATTTTTTAGATTCCACATATAAGTGATATCATACAGTATTTACCTTTCTCTGTGTGACTTATTTCACTGGGCATAATACCCTCCAACTCCATCCATGTTGCTGTAAATGGCAAAATTTCATTCTGTTTTATGGCTAAGTAGTATTCCATTGTATAAATATACCACATCTTCATCCATTGATCTGTTGATGGACACTTAGGTTGCTTCCATATCTTGTCAATTGTAAATAATGCTGCTATGAACATTGGGGTGCATGTAACTTTTTGAATTAGTGTTTTTGTTTTTTTCGGATATATACTCAGGAGTGGAATTGCTGGGTTGTATGGTAGTTCTATTTTTGGTTTTTTCAGAAACCTTCAAAATGTTTTTCACACTGGCTGCACCAATTTAAATTCCCAACAACAGTGTTGGAGGGTTCCTTTTTCTCTGCATCGTTGTCAACATTTGTTATTTGTGTTATTTTTGATGATAGCCATTCTGACAGGTGTGAGGTAATATCTCAGTTTTTTTTTTTTTTTGCGGTACGCGGCCCTGTCACTGCCGTAGCCTCTCCCGTTGCTGAGCGCAGCCTCCAGACGTGCAGGCCCAGCGGACATGGCTCACGGGCCCAGCCGCTCCGCGGCATGTGGGATCTTCCCGGACCAGGACACGAATCCATGTCCCCCACATCGTCAGGCGGACTCTCAACCACTGTGCCACCAGGGAAGCCCTCAGTTTGGTTTTGATTTGCAGTTCTCTGATGACTAATGATGTTGAGCATCTTTTCACGTGCCTTTAGGCCACCTGTGTGTTTTCTTTGGAAAAATGTCTATTCAGGTCTTCTGCCCATTATTTAATCAGGTTGTTTGGTTTTTTTGATGTTGAGTTGTATAAATTCCTTATGTATTTTGGATATTAACTCCTTATGCAATATATGATTTAAAAATACTTTCTCCCATTCCTTAAGTTGCCTTTTCATTTTGTTGACCATATCCTTTGCTGTGCAGAAGCTTTCAGTTTGATGCAGTCCCACTTATTAATTTTTGTTTTTGTTGCTTGTGCTTTTGGTGTCATACCCAAAAAACTTTACTAAGACCAGTATTGGGAGCCTTGTCTCTGTTTTCTCCTAGGAGCTTTACAGTTCTGGTCTTGCATTTAAGCCTTTAATCCATTTGGAATTAATATTGGTGTATAGCATAAGATAAAAGTCCAATTTCATTCTTTTGCACATTTGTATCCAGTTTTCCCAAAACTTTTTTTTAAAGAGACTGTGTCTTATTCCCATTTAGTATTCTTGGCTCTATTGTCAAGTATTAGTTGAGTGTATATATCAGGGTTTATTTCTGGGCTCTTGATTCTATTACAGTGGTCTGTGTGTCTGTTTTTATACCAGTACCATCACTGTTTTCATTATTTTAGCTTTGTAGTATAGTTTGAAATCAGGAAGTGTGATGCCTCCAGCTTTGTTCTTCTTTTTCAAGATTGCTTTGGCTAGTCATTGTCTTTTGTAGCTCTGTATGAATCTTAGGATTGTTTTTTTCCCCCATCTCTGTGAAAAATTCCATTGGAATTTTGATAGGGATTGTATTGAATCTATAGATAGGTTTGAGTGGTATGGACGTTTTAACAATATTAAATTTATGAACATTGGATATCTTTCCATTATCTTTGTATCTTCTTCAATTTCTTTTATCAATGTCTTATAGTTTTCAGTGTACAGCTCTTTCACCTCCTTGGTTAAATTTATTCCTAAGTATTTTATTGTTTTTGATGCTATTGTAAATGAGATTGATTTCTTTATATGTTTTTTGGATAGTTTGTTATTAACATATAGAAATGCAACTTACCTTTGTACGATGATTTGGTATCCTGCAACTTTTATGAAATATTTTATTAGTCCCAACAGTTTTTTTTTCTTTGTGTGTGTGTGTTTGTGGAGTCTCTAGGGTTTTCTATACATAAGGTCATATCGTTACAGACAGAGATAATTTTACTTCTTCCTTTCCAACTTGGATGTCTTTTATTTATTTTTCTTGCCTCATTTCTCTGGCTAGAACTTCTAGCACTATGTTGAATAGGAGTGGTGAGAGTAGGCACCCTTGTCTTGTTCTTGATCTTAGAGAAAAAGCTTTAAATCTTTCACCATTGAGTATGATGTTAGCTGTGGTGTTGTCATATATGGACTTTATTATGTTAAGATATGTTCTTTTTATACCCAATCTGTTGAGGGTTTTTATCATGAAAAAATGCTGAATGTTTTCAAATGCTTTTTCTGCATATTTTGAGATGATGATATCATTTTTATCTTTCATTCTATTAATGCAGCATATTACATTTGTTGATTTGTGTATGTTGAACCATCCTTGCATCCTAGGGATAAATTTCACTTGATCATGGTATATGACTTTTTTTTAATGTACTGTTGAGTTCAGTTTGCTAGTGTCTTGTTGAGAAATTTTGCATCTGTATTCATCATGATAATTAGCTTGTAATTTCTTTTCCCGTAGTGTCCTTATCTGGCTTTGGAATCAGCATAATGCTGGACTTGTAAAAAAGAGTTTGGGAGTATTCCCTTCTCCTCAGTTTTTTGGAAGAGTTTGATAAGGATTGGTGTTAATTCTTCTTTAAGTGTTTGGTAGAATTCACCAGTGAAACCGTCTGACCCTGGGCTTTTCTTTTTAGGAAGTTTTTGATTACTGATCCAATCTCCTTACCAATAATTGGTCTGTTTTGATTTTCTATTTCTTTATTGTTCAGTCTGGGTAGGTTGTATGTTTCTGTGAATTTATCTATTTCTTCTAGGTTATCCAGTTGTTGGCTTATAATTGTTCACAGTAGTCTTTTATGATCCTTTGTATTTCTATGGTATTAGTTGAAATGTCTCCTCTTTATTTTCGGATTTTTTTGAGTCCCCTCTCTTTTTTTTCTTGTTAAGTCTAACTAAAGGTTTGTCTATTTTGTTTATCTTTTCAAAAACCAGCCCTTAGATTTGTTTATCTTTTCTATTGTTTTCCTGGCCTCTATTTCATTTATTTCTGCTTTGATCCTTATTATTTCCTTCCTTCTGCCAATTTTGCCCTTGGTTTGTTCATTTTCTAGCTTTTTGAAGTGTAGGAATAAATTGTTTATTTTACATATTTCTTTTTTCTTTTTAATGTAGGCATTTATCATAATAAACTTCTTTCTTAGGACTGCTTTTGCTGCATCTCATAAGTTTTGGCAGGTTGTGTTTCTGTTTTCATTTGTTCAAGATATTTTGGCTTCCCTTTGACCCACTGCTTGTTCAAGAGTGTGTTGTTTACTTTTCTACATGTTTGTGAATTTTTCAGTTTTACTCTTGTTATGATTTCTAGTTTTGTACTACTGTGGTTGGAAAAGATACTTGGTATGATTTCAGTCTACTTAAGTCTGCTGAGATTTGTTTTGTGACCTATCATATGATCTACCCTGGAGAATGTTTCATGTATGCTTGAGAAGAATGTTTATTCTGCAGCTGTTGGATGGTATGTTCTGTATGTCTGTTAGGTTCATATGGTATAAACTATAGTTCAAGGCCAGTGTTTCCTTACTGATACTCTGTCTGGATGATCTATTTATCCATTATTGGAAGTGGGGTACTGAAGTCCCCTACTATTATTGTACTATTGTCATTTCTCCCTTCAGACCTGTTAGTATTTGCCTAATATATTTAGATGCTCCAATGTTGAGTGTTTATATATTTTTGATAGTTATATCCTTTGATGAATTGACCACTTTATCAAAATATAATGACCTTCTTTGTCTCTTGTTTCAGTTTTTGGCTTAAAATGTATTTTGTCTGAGATAAGTATCACTACCTCTCCTCTCTTTTGGTTTCCATAAGCATGGAGTATTTTTTATCATCCCTTCAGTTTGAGCCTACATGTGTTCTTAAAGCTGAAGTGAGTTTCTTGTAGGTGCCATATAGTTGGGTCTTATTTTTTTATTTATTCAGCTACTCTATGCCTTTTTTTTTTTTTTTTTTTTTGTGTTACTTGGGCCTCTCACTGCTGTGGCCTCTCCTGTTGTGGAGCACAGGCTCCAGACGTGCAGGCTCAGCGGCCATGGCTCACGGGCCCAGCCACTCCATGGCATGTGGGATCTTCCAGGACTGGGGCACGAACCCATGTCCCCTGCATCGGCAGGCGGACTCTCAACCACTGCGCCACCAGGGAAGCCCCACTCTATGCCTTTTGATTGGAGAATTTAATCTATTTACATTTAAAATATTGATAAGGACTTCCCATTTTATTGTTTTCTGTTTTGCAGTTCCCTTGTTCCTTTCTTCCCCTCTTGCTGTCTTTCTTTGTGAACTGATGATTTTCTGCAATGGTAGGCTTTGATTCCTTTCTGTTTAGTTCTTTTTGCATCTACCATAGGATTTTGCTTTATGGTTACCATGAGGCTTACATAAAACATCTTATAGCATAACAGTCCATTTTAAGCTGTCAACAACCTAACTTTGATTGCAAACAAAAACTTTACCCTTTTACCTCCTTCCCCCCACATTTTATGTTTTGATGTCACAATTTACATCCTACCATTTTGTGTATCTATGAGCAAATTATTGTAGCTATTGTTATTTTTAATATTGTTAAACCTTTATACTAGAGTTAAGTGATTAATACACTACCATATTAAAGTATCAGAATATTCTGAATCTGACTATATACTTACCTTTACCAGTGTGTTGTATATTTTTATATGTTTGCATATCACTAAATTAGGTCTCTTTGGCACTGAGCTGTGCCACCTTAGAGAAGGGGGTGATGCACACTCCCTTCAATGTGTCCAAGCTTGGATTTTTTTTTCTCCAATGATGTGCTTTAACTTTTCCATTAGATTCCTGAACTTCCACAAAGGCACTCTATTCATGGGTAATTGTCAAAATTGGTGTTCTTTGGGGAGGGAAGACAGTAGAAAACTCCTATTTCACCATTTTAATGACGTCACTCTCAGTCTTCAAAGCTGATTCCAGCATTGTGGAATGTGGCTGATACTTGCTTTAGCACTGTAAAACAGCAATGTGTTACACTAAATGACTGCTTAAGAACCTGAGAGAGTTTGTGCTTGTGAGGTGGTAACTATTTCCCAAGTATGTTGTTCCATCGCTTATGGAAGGTGATTTCACTTGCGATTTCCCACAGTCTCCCCAAGATGCACTGGTTGGTACATATTTTACTTGGCCCTCAGCAGAGCAGTCTGTGTAGGGTTTTAGTCACCACATGCATATTTTGACTTTTCATTTCTTTTTTTTGGCAGGAATGCAAGATTTCAATTACCTCAGCAGCAACTGTTTTGAGATTACCGTGGAGCTTAGCTGTGAAAAGTTTCCACCTGAAGAGACTTTGAAGAGCTACTGGGAAGATAACAAAAACTCCCTCATTAGCTACATTCAGCAGGTAAACACAGTCTCTAGCATAAAATGGGAGATTTAAGAACATTTAAACCTGGAGTACAATAGTTTCCTAAGAGGATCCCAGCCTACAGGACTCCATCTGACCCAGAATGAGGATGCTGCGTTTGGAAAATGTGTCAGTAGTGATTCAAATAGGCTTTCATTTGTCATAGGTTTTGTGGTTCATGAATATTCACTGAGAACTGACTAAACTGGAGAGTTGTGGAGAAGTGAGGTGACACCCTACTTTCTTTCATATTGTACTAAGCAAGGGCAATCCTAGGATCCTCCTCCACCCTTATCACCTTGTCTCTCAGGCATCTGAGGCAGGACCAGAACTAGAATGAGGTAAGTGAGGCACCTGGGATGCAAATTTAAGGAGCCTTTCACTCTCAGGGTCATGCAGGTATAGGATGTGAGTATCTCCTTAAATTCTGTGCCCCACATGCCTAACTTGTCTCACCCTAGACTCAGCTGGATCCATTATCATCTTCTACTCCCTCATCATCATCATCCCCGAATTAAAAATGAGGAATCAGAGGCACAGAGAAGTTAAACAGCCAGAATGTCTAGTTCCAGAATCACCATGCCATGTTGCCTCTCATGACATAAGCTTAGATCTTTACCAGAGAGTCACTGTACAGAATTTGGGGGAATCTCACAATGTGTCAGAATAAAATACCTACCTACTCAGACTTAACCCAGGCCAGTGCCCTGATAGCCCTAGCCCTCTGTACCAGGTAGACACTGGCACCAGGGGCAGTGCTGGTGGGAAAGACCTAAGGACTCTTTTCTTTGCCTGCAGTGCCTTGACAATTTCACATTCCATTCTGTATGCGGCCATTTACACCCAAAGTCAGGGAGAGTGATGTTAGTTTCACATGCTGGCAGGTAGTCCAGACTAATGTTTAAGCTAATTTAACATAAACAAATGCTGTTTGCATATATAGGTACATATAAACATATACACATGAACCCAGTGCATTAAAAAATGTAAAATCAGGGCTTCCCTGGTGGCGCAGTGGTTGAGAGTCCGCCTGCCGATGCAGGGGACACGGGTTCGTGCCCCGGTCTGGGAAGAAACCACATGCCACGGAGCGCCTGGGCCCGTGAGCCATGGCCGCTGAGCCTGCGCGTCCGGAGCCTGTGCTCTGCAACAGGAGAGGCCACAACAGTGAGAGGCCCGTGTACCGCAAAAAAAAAAAAAAAAAAAAAAAAGTAAAATTAGCTTAAGAATTCTTTTACACATGTCATGTATACATATAATACCTTACCAAAAGGGATTATCATGGAATAGATCCAATGATGACAGACAGTGATTAAAAAACACACATTACACAGGATTTTTTTAATCAGTGGGATCCTGCTGCATGTTAACATAAAAAGGCATTTTTCAACAACAAAACTAAGGATAATTAGCCATGTTGACCCTGGAACAAACGTAGTGGGTACCCCTGTAGAATGTCCTTTGAGGAGAGCTATATTTGGATGGACCTTTATTTATTTATTTTTTTTGCGGTACACGGGCCTCTCACTGTATTGGCGTCTCCTGGTGGACACTGCGCCACCAGGGAAGCCCTGGATGGACCTTTTAAGAGCAAAATGTAAACATATAGTTTTAGGCAGAGGAAGTAAGATGGGCCAATTTGGTGTGTTCTTTGCCTAGGTATCAAAGAATGCCTCCTTAATACAATGCTTTTCATTTTATGTACATATTTTTTCAACAAAAATTAAGCTATTTTCATGTCCTAGGTACCCTGTGAGGTACTGGGGAGAGTGCCCTCAAGAAGGCTTTGTATTAGTGAGGTTCAGATATCAATACCTAATTACAAGAGAGGATGATAAATGCTAAAATAAAGAGCAGTGGCAGTACACAGAAGGGTCCCTAACCCAGTCCTGCCAGTTCAGAAAAGGCTTATTGGAGCTATGCTATAGGATTCCCTATAGTCCATGTCAATAAGATTATTACCCTGTCAACAATTAAAAAACTAATTCAGCTGCTACTTAAGTTCTCTCTTAGTTCTTGAGAAAAAAATGCAATATAAAACAAAACCCAAATGTGTGCCATTGGAAAGAGGAGAATGCTTGTCATATTTATGGTGGCAGGTGTATTAATTCATCTAAAAGCTGTTACAATTTATGTAAGAATAATCTGAAAAGAAGAGGGACCAGGTCATACAGTCCTGTTTTATGCCACTTGGAATGAGAATTTGATCTGTCCACAGATACCTGTGACCCACCCTGGCATGACATCAGTGTTATGGTGCAGACTATATAGAAGCAGTAAGAGTGGTATTTGCAGTGAGCTCACACAGCTTGCCTCGGAGGACACTCTAGTTTAGGGAATCAAAGGCTGGCGGAAGATCAGTGAAGACTGCCAGAAGTTCTGTGTTGAAATTTTCTTGACAATGGAACAATATGGTGGTGATTAATGATTGAACACCTGGGCCTAAAATCTAAGTGTGGACTAATTTTACAACTCGTGGAAAGTAGGTGATTAGGGGATCCAATTCAGTAATTGGTTGAGAGGAAATCTCTTGCAGAGTTTTAAAGGAATGTTTGCAGGAACTGGAACTGTAAAGTTAATTAGGGTAAATAGTTTGCTAAGAAGAGCTCCCACACAATAGCTTTGGAACCATCTAGTTCTCAAAATTTCCAAAGAATTTTTCAAGAATGGTTCATGAGCACCTGCATCAGAATCATCTAGATTCTTGTTAAAAATGAGTTTCCTGTCCCAACACTGAATCACAGTCCTAGCAGGGCAGGACCCCAGAGTCTCCATTTCAGCAAGCTCTCTGGGGGGCATTTAAGTATTCGAGGATTTAAGGGCTATTGACATAAACAGTTCTAGTAACAATGAAGAATATTCTGGATTTTTTTTTAAAGCCTTGGTTGATTGAAATGTCCTGGAATCTGGGGAGAGAGAATTATAGGAAGGACAAGTGTAGTAAAATAGCTTCCCCAGGTATGAGTGAAATTTGAACTTCTGGGATTTCTTTTGCAAAAGTCATAAAGTGACAGTATTTTCTAGTCTGCATTCCTGTGGAGTCGTGACAGCCTATAACACTTCAGTTGAGATTTATTCCTACAGTGGAAAATTTCAAACAGAAATATTGTGCTTCACAATTGGCATATCAGAGATAGACATTTACTTATTTAACTATTTGTTAATCACATACTGTAATTTAAGTCTTGGGTTGCAAAGGCAGAAAAAAGTAAAGTTATGAATATTAACTGGGTATATTTGTGCCTAATGTAGGTGCATTATATGTTTTTGAAATGATTGATTTATTTTCCAAAGGTGAGGAAGTTTAAAACTTTCATTTCTTTAAGGTTTATAATATATCAGGATTATAGTGCCTCAAGATGAATAAATTCATCTCAACAATTTTTCTGATCCCAGTGACTTTTACCATGTGAATTTCATTCAGAAAACTAACTTTTCTTGTTTCCAGTGGCTAAATTTCAGCCTCTTACAATTTTGGTTAGCTAATCCATAGGTAAGTCTTGGGGAAAAGTCTAAGAATGTCTTTTTGTTTTAAAAAAGTGTTCTCTTCTCACTATACTGGTTGCCATTAAAATATTATTTATTATTACTGACAACATGTATAGCTTTTTACCATTGGTAAATTGCCTTTAGAGAAAAGAATTGTGTGTTACTTTTATAGAGTTTCAGAGGTTTTGCTTTTTTAAAAAACAGCAAATGGGGGCTTCCCTGGTGGCGCAGTGGTTGAGAGTCTGCCTGCCGATGCAGGGGACACGGGTTTGTGCCCCGGTCCGGGAAGATCCCATATGCCGCGGAGCAGCTGGGCCCGTGAGCCATGGCTGCTGAGCCTGCACATGAGCCTGTGCTCTGCAACGGGAGAGGCCACAACAGTGAGAGGCCCGCGTACCACAAAAAAAAAAACAAAAAAAAAAAAACAAATGAAAAAAGAATTTGCTGATATCCAGGGCTATCTCTTTGATAAAACATTGTACCACTGCCAAATTTATTCTCCAGTGACAAAGGGATACATGAGACTTATTCTACTTTCTGTAGGGAAATATTCAAATATCATCAGTAGCAAAAGAAAATTCATTTTCTGGGGCCAGATGAGTGAGGAGCAACTGGAGCATTGGGGAGGGGGATGTTTTGTTAGGTAATCAAGCTTAATAGATTATCATTTGATATTTCAGAAGCAGTACCTTCTCAGAGACCTTAAGTGGCTCTCCGTC
The DNA here is from genome assembly GCF_011762595.2 of Tursiops truncatus. NCBI lineage: Eukaryota > Metazoa > Chordata > Mammalia > Artiodactyla > Delphinidae > Tursiops > Tursiops truncatus. The sequence goes on from NC_047038.1 coordinate 102,827,451, forward strand.
ACTTCAAATACATATTGACTTAGTTGAATTATCATTTAAAAGTAAAGCTGTTTCTGGGGCTTCCCTGGTGGCGCAGTGGTTGGGAGTCCACCTGCCGATGTAGGGGACATGGGTTCGTGCCCCAGTCCGGGAAGATCCCACATGCCGCGGAGCGGCTGCACCCGTGAGCCATGGCTGCTGAGCCTGCGCGTCCGGAGCCTGTGCTCCGCAATGGGAGAGGCCACAGCAGTGAGAGGCCCAAGTACCGCAAAAAAAAAAATAATAAAAAGAAAAAGAAAATAAAGCTGTTTCTGTAGTTTGCATTGCAGTAGTTAGTTGATGACAGCAACTTAATTCACGGGCTTGTCTCAATAAAAGCTCTTTCATTTTATTTCTAAACCCAGTTTTCAGTTAGTAAGTTCACTGACCTTTCATGCACTGATTATCAACCAAAATGATATTATTAATTGGTTTAATGCAAAAGTATTCACAGTGTATATCCTTTTATCTAGAAGTAAAAAGTATTGAAGGGCTGTAATGTGGTTATCTTTTTAAATGACAGCTGCCATATAAAGTATATGCAAGTGACCAAATTTAAAATAGAAAAACAATGAAATGTGCTAAGACCAGAACTGTTTTACACATTGACAGACCTTTTTGTTTTGTTTTTGCTTTGGTGGTTTGGAAGGTACTTCAAAGTCTTCTTTGACTCAGAACAAGATATCAGTTTTCAGGGGATTACTTCTCATTTGTCTGCTTGCAGAAAAGCAGAGTAAAGAGTACACAGAAAATTCAGTGGCTTTTTTTAGCTTGTTTTGATTCTTAAACAGTGGGGATCTGCAGTATTTTGCTAGAAAATAAGATGTTTGATTGAAGCATGTTTTGGGGTCGTTTCTAATACAGATTTTTTGGTTGTTCTTGACCATCACAGATACACCGAGGGGTTAAAGGATTTGTACGAGACCTTCAAGGTAACCCAATTGCCAATGCAACCATCTCCGTGGAAGGAATAGACCATGATGTCACATCTGGTGGGTGTTCTCTGCCGTGATCGGAGGCTCTAGTATTGCACACGAGAGCGTGGTTACTTCTTAGCATAGTTATACTTCTTACACTGTTCTAAGCAAAGCAATTATATGCGTCATGTCTCTTTACCCCCTCTCCCCCCAGCTTTGATCTAGTTAAATTTTTCTGGGGAGCAGGTCAAGCAATTACTTAGGATGGCTGCTGCGCTTAGAAATTGGGGTGCAGCAGGTGGCGCCCTTTCCTCAGCTGTCTCACCCCAGAGCTGTGAGGTGGGGCCATCTGCGGGAGTCTCTGCAGTTGTCGAGGCAAAGGAAGATGAACCAGCTGGAATTAAAATACTCATCTCTTCTAAGAAGAAGTACTAATGAGCTGTTAATTGGTGAACCTCAGGAGGGAGCAGAAGAGTAGGAAGGACGGTAACTGCCAGTGTATTGTGTGTCTAGGATTTCCCATCCATTTCTTCATTTAATCTGTATCATAAATCCAGGATGTTACAGGATTGAGGTTGATGTTAGTTATTTCTAAGTTTAAAGCCTCATTTCCATTTTCCTACTTTGGGGAAAATGATGTATTTTCCTGGCAAACCTACCTACTCCTGTTAATAAATATCTATCCAGCTCGTTTTAGTGTAACTCTCATTTGTTGGGATCTTTTCAACAACAACAATATCTTTTTAGCTATAAACTCTACATGTTTGTAGACCTTAGCATTAACCTTTAGTGCCCAAACATCCTATACCATTACCTATTTCTTAACCTCCACATTTATAATGTGTATTTTTTAAATTCTGAATATTTGTTCTCTAAAACTCCATTTATTTATTCATTAAACAATACTTATCAACACCCCATGAAGTGCCAGCCCAGCTTCCAGACCAATATGCCAGAACCTGTGCCAAGTTATTGCTCCCTTCGCCCCCAGGGAGGGGCTCCTGAAGGACCCAGGCCATGTCCCCTGTGGCCACAAGTAACTGCTTCTGTTAACTCTAGCGTAACATACAAACATTATTTTCTCTGCATTCCAGATGTGAAAAATTTAGAAAAATCTGGACGTTGGGAATAATTATAGGTAGAAAGGAATGAAATCTGAGGAGTGGGCTCTGGGACACTGCAGCTTTTCTAGGGCAGGGTGAGGTAGTAGGGAGGGATGAGCAACGGGGTCTAAGGTGGAGAGAAAACCCAGTGCCTTGTTCAGGAAGACTGGAATGTTTCAGGAGGGAGAGAGTGTGAAAAGTGTCAGGAATGAGGCAGAGTGGAGAATCTTGTGGATAAGGCAGAGTGGAGAGTCTTGATGAGTCTATTTCAGTGGACCAGCGGAGCCCAATTGGGGAGGGTCTAAGGAGAGAGGAGGAGACACATTTGAAATGAAGAGTAGACAAGTCTTTCCAGAGATTTTGCTGTAAAGCAAAGAAGATAAATGAGGCACTAGCTGAAAGGAGATGTAGAGTCCAGAGGTAGAATGGAAGAGATGGTGATGGGGGTTTATTTTTTTCTGATGGTTTCCATATTCACAATGAAATACAATGTGAAGCATCAACAGAGAGTGAGGATGAAGAGGATGCTTTACAGGTGTTAGGAAAAGGGAGACTGTCCACTAGATCCTTGGTATTCAGAGTATGACCCCTACCAGCAGCTGAATTCAGCATCACCTGGAGCTGGTCAGAAATGCAGAAGCTCAGGTCTCATCCCAGAGCTAGTGAATTAGAATTTGTACTTTACTGTTTCCCAGGTGATTGATGCACACTAATCTAGGAAATGGGAGAGTGAAAGGGCTTGGGAGGAAGACAGGGCAGGACCAGGGCCTGTGGAAGGCTGGTGTTTGTGGACAGGAGACAGCCCAGCTTGGGTATGTGTTTTCCCCAGCCCCTCACAGCCACAGGGGCAGGCAGACAGTAGAGGAGGTTGGGTGTTACTCAGCGCTGGTGGTTTGCCAGGCCTATAAGCAGGTGGGGAACAGCACATAGGTTGAAGGATATGTGTATCGTTGACTGGGGTGCCCAGGAACCTAAGCTGCTCAAGGAGAAGACGGGGGGTGTGAGGGGAGGAATGGGAACAGAAGTCCTCTGGAGGGCTGATTGTAAATGCAGTTCCTAGAAGGCAGCCAGACCAACTATTCTGAGTCTTTAGAAATTTAAATTTCTAACAAGTCCCTGAGGGTTTCTGACGAGGTGCCTTCAGCCACAATTTCTGAGACTGACCTAGACTCAGACCTCCGGGTCTTCACAGCCAGATGCTCGGCAAGAATCAAAACATGGTGCCAGATGGTGGGATCCCACTGCTTGGGGACTTGATATAGCTGTTAACCTGTGTTACTCCTGACATGATTATGATGATTCATCATATTAGAAGATTAGATTAGATAACTTAACATTAGATAACTTAGATAAGTTATCTAAGTTATTGATAACTCCAGCAATGCTCCAGTTATCTTAGATAACTTATCTAAGATAGATAAGTTATTAGATAACTTAACATTAATGTCTGTAAAATTGCTGTAAGTAACGATGCCCTCTAGAGAGTGTCATGCTCTTTTCAATGGAATTTCATTAAATTCAGTAAACATCTACTTTTAAAACAGGGAATCAAAATTGAACTTAGATGGCATAACTATGCATTTCATATATGTGCCTGTGACTTGAAATTTTGTTGCCCTGCAGCAAAGGATGGTGATTACTGGAGATTGCTTGTTCCTGGAAACTATAAAGTTACAGCCTCGGCACCAGGCTATCTGGCGATAACAAAGAAAGTGGCAGTTCCTTATAGCCCCGCTGTCAGGGTAAGTGATCATGATAATAGCTAAAATGTATTAAGCACTTACCATGGGTCAGGCATGTTTAAGTGATTATATTTAGCTCTCATAATAATTCTGTGAGATAGAAGCCATTATTATCCTGTTATCCATCTGTTAAAAGATGAGAAAACTGAGGCCTAGCAAAGTTAAGTGACTTGCCCAAGGGCTCAGTGATTGATTTAACACCACTCAGTGTGAAGCTCTATTACCATTTCTCAGTTTTTGAAGAGATCCACCAGAAAATCAAATAAAACCTTAAAAAAATGAAGCTTTTATTTGCTGACCTTGATTTCAATCTCAATAATATTCTGTTCAATTTATCTTTTTATCCCTAGCACCTAGTATAATACCTTACTCAATAAGTATTTGGAAAAATAAATTAGGCCTGCAAGGTAAATTTAGGCATTAACTAAACATTTATTAAGCACACATTATGAACAAGGCCCTCTATGCTAAGAACTATCAAGAATGATACCTATTTAAGTAGATACCATTTATTTTACTAGGAAGGTGGTGGTGATAAGACCAAAACTCCTTTAGAGAAGGATTTTACTATTGTCCTTGTATTACGTTTACTATGGAATGGCCTACAGAGTTTCCAATTAAAAAGCTTGAAAAGAATTTATTGTGTTTTTGTTTATGTCCCCAAAGTTTGGAGTATAAATGCTTGGTTTTGCAAACTAAATATCCTGAGTTTTTAACTGTTGCTTTGGTTTCGATTGTGTGTATGTATATATTAGGCTGGATATGTATTAAAATCAGGAGGTAAATTTGGGCAAATAAAACCTGGACAAAAGTAGCTCCAGAGCCAGGTTGAAAAGGTTCAACTATTTTGACCCTTAGCCTTTCTAGCCCGTGTGAGTTCAAGGAGGTATTGAGTAGTCACTTTCTTAAATAACCACAGGCTCAAGTGGCCAGATCAAAGAACTCTTAGATCCATGTGGAATGGGGCATGGCTATCTCCTGGGCCTGGGGAGGACTGGGGTTTGGAGCTGCGTATTTTGAATAGTCCTTTGTGCAGAAGTGTATGAATTCTTCATAGACCTGATGAGGATGCCCAGTTCATAGGAGAGTTGAGTTCCTGGACTACTGGCCTTCGTGGTGGTTTGGAGATGTGTGTATTTCCATCAGTTTTTTTTAGCAGATTCAAGGTTCTAGAAAGCAGAACCTTGTGGTTTGGAACACCAGGACACTGAACTGCATTCTTCCATATTTCCCCAGCTTTTAGGAGAAAATTCAAGGCTGGCAGGAGAAGCTCACTGAATAGTCAAAGGCAGAAAACTAATTATAAGTTACAACTTTTTATGGGGGAAAAACTGCCTTTAAACAATCTGCCTCTAAATAATCTGCTTTCCAATAATTCTAGAAAGCTATTAGATCAAAGCACATTTGAAACATAATGGCTTTTGATATTTTTTTTCCCTAAAAGTGTCTTGTTGCTTATCATGAGAGGTTTTTTAGGATATACTTTAATTCAGGTGACTGGATTGAGCTTATTTTAATAAACTCTAAACCTGCTGTTCTTTTCTCAGTTTTTAAAAGTACGTAATCAGTTTGATAACAATATACCCTTATTTTCTCCTTTAGGTTGATTTTGAACTGGAGTCATTTTCTGAAAGGAAAGAAGAAGAGAAGGAAGAATTAATGGAATGGTGGAAGATGATGTCAGAAACTTTAAATTTTTAAAAAGCCTTCTAATTAACTGCTTTTAATCTATATAATGTAGTATGATGTAATATGGCCATTTTCTTTTAGATTTTGTGCAGTTAATATTTAACATTGATTTATTTTTTAATCATTTAAATATTAATAGGCATTACTTAAAATAGACTCAAGTAAAAATATAAGAACTTGGTCTATAATGTTCATTTTCCTACATATAAGACACAGAGGACCATAGAAGAGATTTAAGTGATTTTGCCATTTTAGGTGTAGATGCAATAGTCCATGTATTATTTGCAATACAGAACTTTTTGAGTAATTCTAGATTTTAAAAGTTAGTCCTTTTAATGTAATTGGTGACAATGTCACATAATGAATGCCATCGGAAAGGTCAACAGCTATAGCTTGAGTTGTGAGCACTCTACTGCAAGACTTAAACCAGACCTGTGTAAATTGTCATTGTCTCTTGTGCTGACTAGCTATATAAGCATGATCTCGTTAATGCATTCTTGATGGGAAGAAAATGTAAACGTTTAGCAAGAGGTTTTATGAAAGGAATGGAAATTGACTTCTTGGTTGTACATATCGGGGCAATACTGTTATATTATTCAGCTGGCTAACACTGCTTCACAGTGTAGGGTTTCTCTTGGTTGTCGATTGTCCCAGAATTGCATTCTGAATGATTAAATATTAAAAAATCCCTATGATATATATTTTAATTCTCTATGATTTTTGGTCTAGAGTTGTGGTCTTGTGATAAAAAAACATATGTATTCCCTTGAGAGTGGCCTCTCATTGGTTCATCCTGTATATTTTTAAATTTATTAAGTGACTGTTGTATGCCAAGCACAGTGCAAGCTCTGTGTATATTATTTTGGTGGACAAAAGGTTCTGATTCCATGGATCTTATGGACCAGTTGTGGACATAGACTTTAAATAAATATAACACAAATGAATATGTAATTAAGCATTGTGATGAGTAAAGTGACAGGAAGGACTAGTGTGTGAAGAAAGAGAATGTCAGCACAACTTAATTTAGAGTGGATGAGGGGATTCAGGGATGGCCTCCCAATGCGTGTAAGCCCAGACCTAGGCTATGAGTAGGTGTGAGCAATGCAGAGTTACTGAGTGTAGGGGTGCGTGTGTGTGTGCATAGTGGTGGTGGTATGGTTGAGCAATGCTCCAGGTACAGGTTTTTGATTAAATAGTGCTAACCATTGTAATAATAGACCCCCAAATATATACTGGCTTAAACACAATAGAAGTGTATTTCTTACTCAGATACCTGTACTGGGCAGAAGACAGAAAGATGAGATAGCTTTTCTCCACGCAGTCATTCTGAGTCTCTTTCTGACAGATGATCTTCCATCTTCTACATGTGGCTGCGAGAGTTGCCTGGTGGTCATCTCCATTGCAGCCAATGGGAAAGGGGAAAGAGCACGGAGGAGCATGTAGGGAATGTCTGTATGGGCCAGGCCTGGAAGAGGTATACGTGACTTATGATCACATCATATTGTCTAGAATTGTATCCTCTAGCTATATTGACTGCAAAGGAGTCTGGGAAATATAGTCTAGCAGCACACCTAGGTAGGTGAAGAGAATATGATCTTTGGTGAGCATGTAACAGCCTCTGCCAGATAGAAGGAAGAGTAGGTGAAGATGCATTAGGGTAGGAAAGAACATGGCTTGCTGGAGGACTAGAAAAAGGACAGAATGACTGGAGCAGAGATGTGGGAGGTGGGAAGTAAAGGCCAGGAAAGTTGACAGGTACAAAATCATGCAGGACCTTATGGACCAGAATTGAGGATTCTGTTTTTAGAATCACTGAATGGTCTGAAGCTAGGAAAGGACATGATCTAATTTAAGTTTTAAAGGTCATTCTTGCCGCTGTGTCCAGAGTAGAAGCAAGAGTAGAGACTAGTCAGGAAGCTATTGCAGGGCCCAGAATAGTGGCGACTTGGATCAGGTTGTGGCAGTAGAGATGAGAAGATGTGCGTGGTTTGTGATGTATTTCAGAGGTGGAATTGACAGGCCTTGGTGAGACATTGGATGTGGGCGATGAGGAGGCAGGTGTCACAGATGACATCATGTTTCTAACTTGACCAAATGGGTACATGGCATGTGGCATATTGGAGAAGCAGCAGATTGCAAAGGTGAGAAGAAAAAATTTCAGTATAGGAAATGTTAAGCTTGAGATGCCTATGCTTGTGATATATACAAATGGAGGTGTTGCTTGTATGGCTGCATAGTCTATGTGTGAAGCTCTAAAAGAGGCCTGGGATTGGAAATAGAGATTTGACAGTAGTTGACATATAAATAAGGTGCTATATTATTTAATTATCCGAACCAGGGCATATTTGAAAATGAAAGGGGCACAACTAATTTTGCCAGGATGGCAAGTACAATTCAGAGCTGCCAGGGGCAACTTGGGAGTAGGCTTACCTACCTATAGATGGTATTTAAAGTCATGAGAATGTATAAGATCCTCTAGGAAGAGCCCATAGAGTTAGAAGGAAAATAGGATCCGGACTGATCTCTGAGGAACTTCAGAATTCTGCTCCCTGTGTTTCATCTCAGGCAGGATAAGCTAGGCTATGCTGCAGTAAGAAGCAAAACCCTAAATCTTAGTGGTTTAACTTAGTAATTTCATGAAATGCCTATAGGTCCCTGTAACTTTCCAGAACTTCAGAATTCTGCTCCCTGTGTTTCATCTCAGGCAGGATAAGCTAGGCTATGCTGCAGTAAGAAGCAAAACCCTAAATCTTAGTGGTTTAACTTAGTAATTTCATGAAATGCCTATAGGTCCCTGTAACTTTCCAGGAAAGTTGTCCTGCAGCGTGTAGTGACACACCAGGAATGTTTCAGGCTCTGCTGTGGCTCTGCTCTCTCAACATAAAGTTTCCTTAGTCTCTTGTCTTAGATACAGGGACAGATACCTGGAGTCACTTCCGTCCACAGCTTATTGACAAGACCTCGGCGCTTAGCCTCGTTGAACCAGAGCATTTGGTGAGCAACACTGTCACCACCTTAGTCTTTCCTTCTGGCCACCAACATACCTTTGCTCTTCTTTTTCCAAATATAGATTTCACCTAGCTCCTCCACAGGGGAGGCAGCTTAAAGTCACAGCAAATCAAGCCTTTGAGCTTCAGGTTGGGATTTTTGAGGAGTCCCATGATAGCCTCTGTATGAGGTCTGCATATGGTCACTCTTGCTCCAGAAACTTGTAAACTAAAAAGAGAGGTTCTTTGCATCCCTCACACCCAACATACAGTGACAGAACAGAGTCAACACTCCATTCAGAATGGTAAGGAGTAAGAGGTGCCCAGCATTCACTGATCTGCAGCAATTCTGAAATCTTGCTGAACAGATATTTTATAGGCCTCCTCTTCAGGGGATGAAGAATGTACCTGGATTCAGAATTGATTCTACGCTCTGGGAAGCACTTCCTTCCTCATTGTTCCCCGTGGCCATGGCCTTGCCTTCTTGAACGTCTCTCTCATTCACTCAAGACTTAGGTTGACAGAGGCCCCAGGTCACTGCAGCAGTGGGTAAGAGAGACCCAAGAACCAAGAACAGACTTGCCTTAGGCTGCAGGTGACACGTCAGCCCTGCTCACAATTCACTGGGCAGGACTAGACACATGGCCTTGCCTAACTGAACAGGATGCAGGAAATACTGGGGGACAAGTAGAATTTTGGCCTCTGCCACAGGGCCATGCAGACAAATCCACCACTCATTTAGCAGTTGGAAGGAAGGTGTTAATTTCACATAGTTCTACCCTTACAGCAATTTGTGATTATGATACAGGGTTTCAAAGGTCCGAACTATCCTGGTCATGGTGTCAACATGCTCAGATTTTATCTGATGAGGAGTCTAGAATTGAGTGTTGTTGAGAAGGACTCTCCTTTCATTTGGTTAACGTTTCTATGTTGAAGGACCCCTACTGGAATGAGACTCTTGGCCTCTAGTCCATCCCTCACTCACTCTTTCCTACAGAGAAGCCAGCCACTCACTTGTTAGGTGATATCTGGTGAGCTAATTGGGTGGAACAAATCTATTAATATAAAAGGACAGTAATCTTCCCTTACCCTCCCTTCCCTGCCCCAGGCAGAGGCAGCTCCAGACTCTCCCCCAGTCACTGAGGGAGGCTTTGTGTGTGTGGGCGGTGCTGGGATGCAGGAAGGGCTTGTAGGGTACAGTAGTAATAGGCTCTTTTGTCCACAGATCTAAGGTCACTTTCTCCAATCAATTTATCAGTAATAAAGCTGACAGTTTAACCTGTTGGTCTCCTGTGTCTTATTTTTTGGCTGGTTCTGAACTCAGGAATGGAAGAATCCCTAAAACCTTTAAGAGATATAAATAATATGTTAGGTGTAGTGCTTTTTTTTTTTTTTTTCCAAAAGTGAAATGGGACCAGCACCTCTTGCATTCTGAGTATTGTACTTCTCTTATCTCTAGGATGATACTTACCTTTTTTGGAGGTTATGTTGCATTGTTGCCTCACATAAATTTGGCATAAATGTAAACTCTGAACTAAGGGTTTTGATTTGGTTTGAAACTACAGGTTAGAGCAGACAAGAACATGGGGGATATGAGAGCTGAGCGTTAAGCAGATCGGACTGTGAACAAGAAGACCAGATTTTTTTAGGTAACGAAAATCAGAAAGGGAGAAGAGTGGGCAGTTGATTTTAATGAGATAATGAACATATTTGAACTTTTTTTCCCTCATTGACAAAATCAGACATTACTATGGAAGGAATAGCTAATGTCAACTCACATTTTGATTTTCAATTCTTCACATAAACAAAGATAAACTTGTGGAAGGGGAACTATGAACTTCGATATTCATATCTTATTTATACAACCTCTGAAATCTTTCAACAATTTGGTGTTGTGGGAGAGTAAAAACCCATCATTTGTTCCAACATACGACTCAACTTGTCTTTTCAAAATTCTCATGAGGATTGTCTTCTGTGGCGGGATTGGATGGCATTTGGGGTGTCTGCCTCAGGAAAGTCTGACAGAATAATGCTGACTTTCAGGTCTCACTGTATGTCTGCACTACTTCCTGCTTTTGCTGTTCTTAGGTAAATATCATTCTAGGTACTTATGAATGTTCTGATTCTTTATTTATTTCTACTAGACAGCCAACTCAGTTATAACTTGAGTTTGTAGCATAGTGTAGTACATACCTTTAGTTTCATGTGATTAATTTAAATCATTGCAAATTCCCTGAGAATTAGTGTTTTTAAAAACAGAGCAAAACTTAGTTGGGTTAAGGGTCCTCAGTGCAACCCAGGCAGATATTGAAATATTCTGCAATGGCTGAGAAAAGAAAAATCAACTTATGAAGCTTCTAGGAAATGTTTACGATGCCAGGGGCCACAAGGCTGGTTTTGTATTGCTCTACTTTTTTCTGCCTCTTCTAGCTTTTAAACTGTCTTAGCTCTTTTTCCCCTTTCCCTTCCTTTTCCTTTTTCCATTCTTCTCTTTTGATGTTTCATTCATCAGTTACCAAATGCTCATCCTGTGGTCTCTCCCAGAGAGCCAAATAGCATATATCCATGGTCCATGGCCATGGCCATGGTCATCATCATTACATCACTAGCGTCCTCACCACTACTGAGCATGTATTTGTGCCACACTCTGTGCCAGGCACTTTGAAATGCCATATTTTGAAACCCCACTGCAGCACTGAAAGATAGAAGTGTCGCAGCATTTCTATTTAACAGATGAAGAAACAGATGCAGAACTTAAATTCCTTACCTCATGCAGCTGGTAAATGGCAGACCAACATTAAAACTCCTAATTGCTTGACGCTGAGCCTGTCCTGTTACCTCATTTCTCTAGCATGACCCAGAAAGAGTTGTATTCTTCTTGATTAAACATATTGTTTTATTCTTTTGATTACTTCACATATGCTGATTGCTATGCTTAGGGTTTCTGGGGAGTATTTATTACCTACTCTGAAAGAAACCCTTTAAAGATAATTTTAAAACATTTTGCAAATAAGTACAATAAGGTCCTGTTTTATAGTTTCTTGCTACATGGAATTAGTATGAATCAGTTCGTTCCATCAAGTACCCTGTGGACATGGTGATGTTTGGCCCTGACATGAATGCCGTAGAGAGATGCATTTCAGGATTTACTAGGACATGTCAGTAACTGACAGCAAAGCAGGGCCGGTGAGGAAAGGAGAGCTTGGCACCACTACTGCCCCCTATTGCCCCCTTCCTCTGAGGAGGCAGGGATTCCTGGGCAGCTGACCAACTGCAGGCTCTGGTTGCAGAAGTTGTCTGTCTTGAGGTTGTAGTCAGGACAAGCTACAGCAGGAGTGGATGGGAGGGTATAAAATGAAATGCTAAGGGCCCTAAAATCCAGTAGAAATTGATGTAGACAACACTTCAATAATGGGATGAAGGGATCAAGACCCTTAGTGTTAAGGCTGCTCTCCATGCAGAGAGAGGCTTCTGCTTGTGGACAAAGTTCCCAGTCGGTTTACAATTCTAGGAGGAAAGCTGGCAAAGGGGGCACCTCCGATGCACATATTAAATGAATTAATGTGTGTAATGCATTTTGAAAACTGCCTGGCATGTAGCAAGTGCTCAAGAATGTAATTATTGCTATTATTATTCAACGATGTGTTATTATTACTCAAAAATGTGTTATTATTTTTATTACTACTGCTGTTATTGCAAGGTAGGTTATGAGATTTGGTACTGAAAAACTGGGACCATGGAAGAAACCCGGGTAAAAGACCCACAGGTGGGACCAGTGCTTGGAAATGAGGTGAAAACCTAGTTATCAGAACTGCAATGGTGTAATATCGAGATGGAGATAAGACTCTTGGAGCTGTTTAAATATCCCTCTGTTAGATCAGGATCAGTCCAGGCAGCTGAAGTTGACTTGAGTCTGATGGTGGTACCAGTGGGCAGAAAAGGGAAAAAGATGGGGGCCTCATGCAAAAGGGTCTTCTTCCTTTTGTTTTATTTTATTGTAGAGTGTCTAGTTTATTATGAAAGGGTTCTCCCAGTATGTACACAGGAACCCAACTATAAGTTTATCCTGCCCACCCCACCCCCACCGGCATACCAGCAGCAACAGGGTTCCTTCGTGGTACCTAGAAGAACCGCAGAACTGCTGGGGTGAAAACATCATCGATGTTTTAAAGTACCTGTGAAGCAGATGCAATGTTTAAAGTGTTTTTAAAGTACCCTGTGTTGTGTACTTTACACACTCTGAGGCAGTGTGATAAGGCTCTCAACACAGCGGCCTATCCAGGTAAGGTCATCCACCAGATGCCTTCTTCCAGGACTAAGAGAGACTCTCACTACACACGAGGATACTGAGACCCAAACTCCAAAAGCCAGAGCTAGGGTCCAGGGCACTGGTTCTTCTACAGCACCAGCGAGACACATCAGAATGACTGGGAAGCTTTCAACACTACACCTACAGGGCCCCACTCGGAGTCAGAGGGTTTGGAGACACCGTGACCAGGTGCAGAGGAGTGAATGCTCAGAGAGCAGGGATACAGGGCGTCATCATTCCTTGCCCTCCTTTTTTCACAGTTGTATATAACCAGATACATACAAAAACATACAGTTCACTTTTATTTATAATCAAATGGGCACTATGCTTTCAAGTGCCTAATTCCCACTTTAAAACTTCATGCTGTGGCACAGGGATATTGGCTCGGTGCTTTGTGACCGCCTGGAGGGGTGGGATAGGGAGGGTGGGAGGGAGGGAGACGCAAGAGGGAAGAGATATGGGAACATATGTATATGTATAACTGGTTCACTTTGTTATAAAGCAGAAACTAACACACCATTGTAAAGCAATTATACCCCAATAAAGATGTTAAAAAAGTAAATAAAATCAACTATATTTCAATAAAAAATAAAAATAAAATAAAATTCTAAAAAAAAAAAAAACTTCATGCTGGATGCTGGTGGCAAGCCAAGATACTACTTTTTTATGCATTAAATCCCACACTGGGCTTCAGGAGGTAGACTATAAGAGAAAATAATTCACCGTCATCCCCCTTTGCCATGAGACCGGTAGCTCTGTTCTGCCAGGTATTGATAAGAGAAGACAGCAAATTGGTGGACAAAACTCTTGTGGGAGAGACGCCTGGCTGGCTGAAATGCCAGACCCCACCCCAGAGGGAAACTGGCCCCTCTTAATCTAGAGTTATTCTCGGACCAGCATGGACAGCACCTAACCAACCATCTGCTACAATGAAAAGCATTAACTGACACCCATCCCTAGAAGCAAAATCAGGTGGGGGTGAAAGTTTTCTTTGCAAAACAAACATGGCCGTGTATACAGCTTATCCTCCAGCAAGGCTAAGTTGAGGGGACTTGAGTATCAAGGATAAGGAATTTAAGCCATTGATCAGGGTGCCACTGGGACTAGAAAAAGAGGTGTTACTATAAATTCCCTACAACAAAAAGAGGTCTAGAGCTTGATAAGGTTACGACAAAGGTCTCCTTTTTCTTGACATCTCAGCCAGTTCTTCCCTGATGTGCTGCAGAGAAACCTCATCTCTTTTCAGCTTTGCTCGCTTCAGTGCTTCCTGGTAGATCTCTTCTGCTTGTGCATATCGTTCTCTGTGCATCAGGATCGCAGTTAGATTCCTGAGCAGCACGTGGAGCTCAGGGTGCCCCACCTGTCTCGCCAGGTCTGATGCCCTCTGCGCGTGAACACAGGCCTCATCGGAGCGGCCCTGTGCATCCAGGGTGGTGGCCAGGTCACTCAGCAGCACGATGGTCTGTGGGTGTCTTTCTCCTAGTATTTCTTCAGAAATCTGCAAAGCTTTTTCATTCATCCTTTGTGCCTGTGATGGCTGCTTGGAGAACAGAAGGTAGCGGGCATGGGTGTCTAGGCACGTGCCCAAGAGGAGGTGGGTGTTGGCTTTCTCTTCCACTGACAAAGTGTCTTCTGATAATTCCTTTTCTCTTTCAATTTTTTCCTCTAGAGTTGAAATGCAGAATTCATAACCAACAAGAGCCAATTCCTGTCTATTCTGAGCAGCATAAATAGTGGCCAGCTTTAGAGAGATTTCTATTATTGCATTGTCTTCCTGTTCCATGGCCCTTCCAAGCAGGTAACTCATTGTTGGTTTAAAAAGTTTTCCCACCCAATCGTAAGTGTAAGTGATGGCCTTCTTGTTATCACTCTTATAGGCAAGATGAAGAGCATCACACAAAATTAGCTCTGCCTCTCCTGGCTCATCTTTCATGATGCACAACTGCCAGCAGTGGCAGCAGGCCCGGACCCCGGCCACACGGCGCCCCTCGGCACGGCAGCATGTACACCGTGGGCGCCGGGCCTCCTGCTGACCCCGGCCCTCCTGCTGGCCCCGGCCCTGCCACCCCGCCGCAGCCGGTAACAAAAGGGTCTTCTTTAGTAATATTTTTAGTGTCAACTATAGCAGTATTTGAATAACTTAAAATGATCTAAAATAATTATTCGTATTTTTTCTACTCATTTCTGTGTTTAATCAGCAACGATTTAATATTAAGGCCAGAATGATACAATGAAAAAGAGCAATAAAACCATAACGAATTTATACTTCAAGATTTGTGAGGTTAGTGTCCAACCTCCACTGTGAAAACTTGGTGTTTCTGAAATGTCATCAGCTAAACATCCATGTGGCGAGTACAGTGGTGGAAGTTGGTGGGACACGGGGTTACTGGGCATGGGTGTCTGTCCTCAGGTATCTCTTGGAAGGATGATGATGTGAGAGAGGAAGGTGCATGGTGTCAGGTGAGCAGCCCCGCCTTGAACAAAGGTGTCCCAACATCGACCCACAAATACAATCAGAGCCTGATCAACAGCAAGCAATCCATCTGACACATTTAGAAAACTTACGGGGAAGAAAACACTGATGAAATAATAGACACAGGGCTTCCCTGGTGGCGCAGTGGTTGAGAGTCTGCCTGCTGATGCAGGGGACACGGGCTCGTGCTCCGGTCCGGGAAGATCCCACATGCCGCGGAGCGGCGAGGCCCGTGAGCCATGGCCACTGAGCCTGCACGTCCGGAGCCTGTGCTCCACAGTGGGAGAGACCACAACAGTGAGAGACCCGCGTACCGCAAAAAAAAAAAAAAAAAAAAAAAGACACAAATAAACCTGCCCTTTTTACTATATAAACACTTAAAATGTACCTACTGCAATTGCTATAAAACTGGAAGAAATACAGTCTGTTTCTCATATATCTTTCCTATATGATTTTTCAGAATTAAACTGTAACTGGCTCTGTGTCTTAAAATTGATCTGGCTGAAAACCTATTCATGGACTTAAAAAAACTGACTAGTGAATAATGAATTTCTAAGAAATCACTAATTGATTACAATAAAACAAAGCATAACACATATACAAAATATGTAAACAATGATACAATGACTTTTTGAATAGCTTAATCAGTGGATGAGTTAGTCAAATTTCATGAGTTTGAACATCCTAATAATGCATTCTCCTTGTCTTGATTAGATGACTTATGATTTTCCAGTGAACGAACATTCTGGCTAAAACTGCTGTTTCTTCTCACATTTTACACTAATATTTATTCTAGAAATTCCTGAAAAATCAGCCCTGACACCACCACGCCCACTTCCATCCCTCCCCTTGCAATGAAACAGTCTACAAGCAGCTGGCCACAGTCATTTGCCCACTGCTACCCTCCAGAAACTTCCCTGCAGATTTTCCTTTGTGTTTATTTTAAACCTTAAATTTGAAGAGCAAGATGGTGAGGAAAACATATTGAGCCTGACCAGGGCTCTGTGCAGTTGTTGGAGTCCTGGCTCGTCTGGTCACGTGAAACATGGCTGTGGGATTTGGAGTCTGGTCAGAGAAGATTAAAGCGGCGGTGGCGCAGCATTCTTCACTTTAAACCTCAATATACTTCCCTGTGCACTAAATACACAGAGGTATTTCAAAGCCGTGTGTGTGTGTGATTAACGTAAGAAAGCGCCAGCTATGTGTGTCCACCTCAAGGTCCGGCCACATGTGCTCTTTCAGTCTGCAGGAGGCACCGACAGACAGGCAGAGCTGACAGGCAGATGTGGAAAAGGGATTAGGTGCTGGAGTTTTGGTCGAGTCCTTCGCCAAGTGAATGGTCCTGCAGGCTCCTGCCCGCACAAACTTGGTCATGGTATCTCTTCTTCCTTTTATTCCCCCACACAGAAATGAGAATGCGACCCCCTGGCAATCACAGCACGAGACAACATAAACTCTAGCTTCGTATCTGGGGCAGCTGTGAGCCTCCATAGACTGTATGTGGCCTACGTGGACAGATTCTTTGGGATTATACGTAAACAAAGAAATGGAAAAGCAGAAAGTTATTTTTTCCCCACTTAGGAGTCACTTTCAAACCTGATATCATTATTTTTGAGTTTTTGCAACATAAAACATGCACCCATTTCTTTCGCATTTCTTCTTTTCTGTTTTCCTGATCACGTGTGTCTCAGGCACATTTTATCTGTCATGAGTCTCCATGACTTCCCTTCGCCCGTGTCTTTCTGTCTCTTCTGCCGTCTCTATCCTTACCCCCCGGCACTCTCCCCCTTTGCCCCTCTGGTCCTCTCTGGGTCACGACTGCATTTAGCCAAGATAGGGCTGAGGTCAAGCAGCCTAGGTGTCTCCTTCTTCCTCCTTCCCACAGGCCCTCCCTCTGGGAGGGGCCATCCTCAGTCTCAGCCTTTATCTGGCAGCTCGCCCTCTAGAGGACCCCATGGATCTTCTCACAACCTCTAACCCCAGTAACCCCAGCCCTGACCCTGGGAGCCCAGATCCTAATTCTGGAATGTGTCTGGCTTATCTGCAATCAGGTCCCTGAGTGAAACAGAAATTTAGTAGAGAATTAAGTTGCTTCCTTCGCTATTGACAAATTAGAGACTGCAACCTGACTAACTTAACACTGGGAAAAATGAGCTCGAAAGAGAAAGCCCTGGGCTCTGCTCAGGAGACCTCACTGAATGATAGGTGGGGTGGGCTTGACACCTTCCGGAAGCTCAGTCTCCTCATATTAACTAGAAGACAGTATAGTTGTTATTAAGATATTTATTAAAGTTCTTTTCCTGATAATTCCATAAGCCTACAAATAGGAAATTCTCTATAGAATGTAAGGGAAGGTAAAAATGGAAGGCACACTAAAATCTTCAGGTTGTGGTATTATGTTTTGGTTAAAATGTACCACGGCTCAGACATAGCTTTGTAAGGGCCAATAAAATCTGGTCATAAAAAAGTTATGGCTCCTAAGTGTCAGTAACGTGACTTCCTGAGCAAGACAAGCACTCAAGTCCTTAGACACACTCCCTCCACCACACACCCCTCACAGAGGGGATCTCAGGAATGTAAAGAAGCCCAGAGTCTGGTGTAGCAGCTTTAGGGGGAGAGGAATCGGTGAAAACTGGTGCCATAATGAAGGCAAAGGGCAAGGCGGGGAGGTGGCAGACTGCGTACTGCAGCTGGTGTCAAACTGGGAGATGGTGCTCTGGGTACAGCTCCGTGCTCCTGACACAGGAAGTATCTCTCTCTCCATCTCCATCACTGTGTCAGCTATGCCCAGGAGCTGTTAGCACAGAGCCCTGAGAGGATCCTGTCCTGGAACCAGAGATGTGAGAGAAGAGGACAGGTAGGCAGATGGTGGTGCCATTTCTATCTTTGTCTACTCTCTATTATTAAATAGACCTGTTTCTTTTTCATTATTTAGGATCTTGCATTAAGAATGCCCAATTCTTAGACAGAGCTGAAATGAGCTGTCTTTAAACTTCTCACCGTAGCTTAGAGTGCATTTTAAAATAGTTTTCCTGTTACTTATCAGAATAGTGTTGAAGAACAAATAAGATTATGAGATTAATGAGATTATAGCTACTGTGCTATTATATTGATACATGTGAGACCCTGATGACGTATATTTCCATATATGCATGTGTGCCAAGTAAGAGCTAAACAGTTAAGATGCTGTGGGTGGAAATTGTGCATAACTGTTTGGGAAAGTATTTCTGAATTTTAAAAGGGATATTATTGATTTTTTTCTTGCAGTAAGTTGTTTTGCTAAAAGACAAAAGCAAGTACGTAACAGCAGCCAAGTGATAAAAAAGACACTCTGGCTCCAGCTGCTTTTGGTAATCTGCAGCCACAAATATTCTTCATGGTATAAATGCTCTTAGTAGAGTTCAGACAGATCATGCAAATTTTTAGTTTTAAAATATTGCCATTTATGTGAACTTGTGATGTTTTTTGAATGTCAGACTTTGTCATGGTCTTGCAACTCTTTTTTTCCCTTTCCTTTAAAGACCATCATTTTGGAGACAAGAAGGAGGCTAGAGGATGAGGGTCAGCCAGTGACTAATGTTGCAGGATGCGATATAACCCTAAACAACAGTAGCCCCCACTGCTATTCTGCGGCATTCGGTGCCTCATGTTTGCTGGAAGTCAAATGTCAGAGGAGGTTCCTCACACTCATTCTTTTCGTTTTTCTCAATACAATTCCATACTGCTGACGGTCGGTGAAAAGTTCTTGGCACAGGGCCTGGGTAAGTGCTCAACAAATGCTACGTGTTAAGTCTGCTTCTGGTTTATTCTGCACCCTTTGAACGGTGAATTACAGGATGTGAGAGAGAGAGAGAGCATCACAGTCTGTCAGGAAAACAAGCCCCGCTGGGTGCCCAAGATCTAGAATAAATTAAGATGGGAGAGAACGAACTCAGGTTGCATGAGGGAATGAGGGCAAAGGACAAACATCCCTGTCCTCTTGCCCCATCCTGTTGGGTTTCTTTGGAATCCCCTTTGAGATAACCCCAGGCATTCCTGCCCTCTGAGCTCAAAGACCATCAGGGCCTGGATGGCAGGGTGGGTGGATGATGCAAATCACATGTGAAATAAGGGGCAGCAAAGTGGTGGACTTGGTACCAGGATGAGGCCTGGGATGTTTCACAGGTGTTTTAAAAGCTGTTGGAGAGAGTCTTTGGTAAGAGAAGTGACTGCTCTTCATCAGGTTTTTGCTGCAGATGAATTAGGTAGAAACTCTGCAGCCCAGTGGGGACACTCACTGCAATCACCTCCTCAGGTGTCCACCCCTGTGAAGGCCCAGAGCACGGTGAGTCCGGGCAAGGGCACTGGCTCTGGGGAAGGACAGCTCTGGGTTCCAGTCCAGGCTCAGCCACTTAGAAACTGTGTGATGTTTGGCAAGTTATTTAATCTCTCAGGGACTTAGTTTCATAATCCAAAACCAAATAAAAATACCTCCTTTGCCTGGTTTTTATGAGGATTACTTGAGATAAAGTATACAAAACCTCTGCTTAGAGAGACTGAGCCATATCTTTTTCCATGATTTAGGGAAAGCAGCCTTCCACCTTTTTAAAAGACCTATGATAAGTTAAAACAAACTTAAATAAGGTTACCAAACCATGTAACCAGCTTAATTTGCATAGAAACAATAGAAATATTTCTTAGACACACTACTGAGCAGTGAAAAATCCAAGATTGTTCTGGCCAAATTAAGAAAAAAACAAATAGAGTCTAGGGATGTTTTTCATTTTATGTATGAAATAAGGAAATGGCAAAGGAAGACTGAGGCTGTCTTAGCAACGATCATTCAAGGAAAGCAAGACTTCCATTAGCATTTAGCTACAGGTTAATATGTTTTGGTGAGAGGATTTGGGGTTAGTTTTAGAATTTTTGTCTGAAATCAGCAATTCATTTTTCCAGAGATCGCATGGAGTCAGGTAATGTCAAAACAGTGAAAACACAGAAGTGAGATGAGAGAGTTATTCTGGACCAACATATTGGTGGGGTGTATGGTCCCCAAGACTCAGGTAGTAGCAGTTGTAATAATGCTCATGTTGATAATAATAATGATGATAATAATAGTTGTAGTTGGCATTATAGGGGAAGTTACTGTGCAACAGGGAACAGGTCAAACACATTTCCTGCCTTTGCTCCTTTACTCACCCTAACAACACTCGGTACTATTTTTGATCCCCATTTCACAGATGGGAGAATCAAAGCACGGTTAGAAACGCTGTCAGTGAACAAGTGAGAGGGGGACTGGGGAGCCTGCATTTGCAGCTCCTGGTGAGAAGCGTCATCTGGCATCTCTGAGATTACGGCTTCTGATAAACTTCATAGGGTTAAAACGGATTTGTTCACTGTTAATGCACTGACAAATTATTTTCCCACCTCACATTCCTGCAATATTCCTGTGGCTCAGGGCTTCTCAGCCTCAACACTGTTGACGCTTTGCAACAGATAATTCTCTGTGATGGGGGCTGGCCTGGCAGCTGTGGGGTGCTTAACCGCCTCTGTGCACTAGATATGAGCAACGCCTCTAATTGTGACCACCAAAAATGTCCCCAGACATTGCTAAATGGCTCAAGGTGTGTGTGTGTGTGTGTGTGTGTGTGTGTGTGTGTGTGTGTGTGTGTGTGGTTGGGAGGGGGGTGCTAATAGCCCTTGGCTGAGGACCACTGCTTTAGAGTATATAGAAATGCTTCTAACATAATCCCACAAATGTCATATATAGGTTAGTTATAGGAAAAGTTGCCTTGCCCAGGAACTGGTTATCTAGAATGGTCAGCACTACAGAATTCATGAACACTAGTAAGCCCACTGCCCTTTTCTTTTAAAACCACAACTCGTCTTCCTTTGCAGGAGAATTGCTGCTGGAATAATCTTTCATGTGTCATATTTTGTCTGAAACACAGGAACATTTGGTGCTAATACAGGATCTATATATCATCTATTGTATACGAGGTCTATTAGTTTTCTGTGGCTGCTGTGATAAATTACCTCAAATTTGGGTGGCTTAAATAAATTGATTGTTTCACAGCTCTGGGGACTGGAAGTCCAAAATCAAGGGAGAAGCAGGGCCTTGGACTCTTCAAAGCCTCTAGGGGAGGACCTTGTCTTGCCTCTTCCACCTTCTGGTGGTGGCTGGCCATCCTTGGCATGTTTTGGTTTGTAGGTGCATCTCTCCAGTCTGTTCTGTAGCCACATAGCATAATCCCTGGTCTGGTTCCAATTTTTTCTTCTAAGAACACCAGGCATTGGATTAGGGCCACCCTATTCAGTATGACCTCAATCTGCAAAGACCCTATTTCCAAATAAGGTCACATTTATGGGTACCAGGAGTTAGAGCTTGCATGGATCTTTTTTGGCGACAAAATTCCACCCACAGCACATGGTGTATTCCCACATAGTATAGAGCACGTATTGACTAGTTGTGTTTCTCCTTCCAGACCCACTTGCAATTTTTCATGCTCTGTTCTGGGCTGCATCCGCCAGCTCCTTGGTCTTCAGACTTGTGACTGGGTGACGCCAGGGGAAGGCCTCAGCAAACGATGGGTGGTCAGGAGGAATGCGTTAATTCCCTGGGCTACCTCCTTGCCCTGACACTGTGGGCTGGCTGTGCTGCTCTGTCAAAGCCCACAGCTACTGTCAGAAGGCCCTCTTGGTACATCTGCTGTCTCCAGGGCCTCTCGCCTCGCCCTGGTCCCAGCGTGGTAGTGAGTCGCTTGGCCATTGGCCCTAGTGAGGCACCATCCCTGTTTGTTTCCCTCAAGCCTATCTCCCTGGGCCAGCAGGAGTGTGCCCTCCGAGCTCTGCCAGACCCTGACATTGCAACACTGACACAGCAATAGTTTGTCTAGAAATGATGGCTGTGCCTACCTCTTTAAATTACAGCCCCAAACCTCATTTGAAATTCCTATTTCTTCTACCTCTTACATGAGCAAACAAAGTTTCTGACAGGTTGGCTCTGCACCACGTCAGATGGAGACACGCAGTCTCCTGTTTGGTCTTTGGGACGGATTGTGGTAAAGTCGCACTGGCCTTTGCAGGAAACAGGCTTCCATTTCAGGAACAATGCATGTTGCTTTTTGGCTTCTGAAATCTCATCTGCCCTCAGCAGCAGCAGAGCACAGGTGAGGAAAATTGGTCTCTTCAGCACTGAACCATTCAGAGCTTATCAATCATTCATCAAAATGGGAAGAAATTGCATTTCTGGGCTGGCCCACAGCATCTAGAGCCGAGTTAGGTGCCATTAAGCAGCTCTCCTTGGGGGGTAATGAGTGTCAAGGCTGGAGCTCTGTGGCTCCCTCCTTCCTTCCTGCTTCCCTCCCCCCTCCCTCTGTGAATGAACAGACCTCCCAGGTACCAGGTCTGGGCTACATCTGACCCTACTCACTGAGCTTTGCAAGAGAAGTACTAGTGATCATGAAAGGACGCCAATCCTGCTGATGGAAAAGGCAGTGCATGATAACTAGTCACCTTCTTTCTTCCTTCTCTCTTCATTCTCCCTAAGTTCAAAGGAAGCGGGGAGGGGGTCTGGGGCAGGAATGGGGGAGGGGAACTTTGGAAGGAAGAGAGAAGACATTATAGGTCCTGGAGAATAGAAGGTAGAGTGATGGGGTTGTGGAGTTTTTGCAGCTCTGGTGGCTTATGGAGTGTTTGGTTTGAGTGCACCGTCCCTGTCCTCTTATGTCTACTTGGCTCTGTGGAGGTATGAGGTGCTGAACTGAACTGGGCCTGGTGGAAAAGAAGCAGGAACTGCCTTTTAAGACTTAAGGGAAATCCTTCCTTCCTAGTTATCCAGCCAGCTCACTGGGGCAGGAAAAGAAGAGGGCTTAGGGCTCTGCCCACTGGCTGGAGCAGGGCGTTTCTCCCAGAACTCCAGGGAGTGAGGGAGGGTGACCCAGCCCAGCATCAGGTTTCATAAACAAAGAGGTCTCAGAGTTTCTGAAAGAACAAAAACTTACATGGGACAGTATATCACCCTTATCTGTCAAAGTACTGTATATTCTAAACAAATTTTTGAAGCTCTTATCTTCCAATTAAGTATTTATGATTGAATAAGTGCTAAGGAGAGAGTATAGGAGTAAAATATCCCAAATGCTACTTAATCAAGAAATGGAGAACACATAAAAGTACTGAGGGGAGTTGGAGGAGGAAATTCAGTGATCCGCGTACAAATTGTTCCGTTGATTTGGATGTGACCTAAAGGACACTTCCTGTGGCACATCGATCACTTTCTTCAGCACTTTCCAGGGCTCCAGTCTCCTGGGGATAGAAGTTCCAACACCTGAGGGCTTGACTTCACCATTACCTTTGATAAACTTTGCTTAACAAGCATTTTCACATATATATGAAATCCATTTTATTTTACAACCCTGTGAGGCAGACCTGGCAGGTGTGATATCTCCATGTTTAGATGAGGGACTTGAGGCTTAGAGAAGTTAAATGGCTTGCCCTAGATCAGAGATCTGATGAGGGCTGGAACCAGCTTTTCTACCAGTGCTTGACCCAGTGGACTCTCCACTGTGATGGGCTAGTTCTCCTGATAATAGAGAGTGTCTGCTCTTGAGGATATTGTGCAATGAGAATTATCGAAGAACTCTTTGGAATGTGGGGTTTGGAGGCAAGAGTTATTTACAATATTTGAGCCAGACACAGAAACTACTCTAGTTTAGCAGAAATCTCAAAGGATTCTCTAAAGTGGGATTTTTTTAAATCTAGAAAATTGTTTCACCTTTTATGAATTAAGGCCTAAAATTCATAAGGTTGACATGATTATTCTCATTTTATAGATGAGAAAACTGAGTCTCAGAGTTGTTAAGTAATGTGTAGTAAAGATTTTGGACTTGTCCAAAGAGAGTGCTGGCCTTTGCCCTTGACTTCTGGGAGGTAATCTGTATCACACCCGGTAGAATGCGTTCGTTTATGGTGGGGGCTGAACACACCTGACAGTCTTAAGGTGGGAGCTGGCCATACCAAAGAGACCAACCATGTGATTTAGGGTGGGGGCGAAGTATTATTTGACCTGGATGCTGAGTTCAACCATGAGGGTAATCATTCAATCCTGTCTAAGTAATGGAGCCTCAATAAAAACTCTTAAACTGGAAACTTGCAGGAGCCTCCCTGATTGGCAATACTCTATGCACATGATCACACATGGGTGCTGAGAGGGTAGCGATGTCCTGAGGACCATAGAAACCACATTTGGAATCCTTCCAGACTCTGCCCTTTGCCTCAATTCACTTTCTGATTTTAATATGCACCCTTGCCTTTTAATAAACCATAACCATAAATATAACAGCTTTCAGTTCTGTGAGTCCTTCTCATGACTGTCATACTCGAGGGTGGTTTTGGGAATCCCCCAAACTTGCAGTTGGTGTCAAAAGTAAGGGTGGTCTTGTGTGGACTTTCCCCTCTAACTTTGCAGATGGTGTCAGAGGTTTTGAGCAGACTTGGCAGCCTGCAGGACTATGCCCTTGAACTTTGCATTTTGACTGACTCCAGGTAAGTGACCTATCCAGAGTCACCAGAGCCAGAAATGGATCTCACTTATAACACAAATACATAAAGCTGCATATGTAATCCAAAATGCTGCCAATCCTTTACTACAATGTACCCTACCAGGAATATCCCAAATAGTGCAGAAATTGCAAAAGCATCTTGCAGTAAAAACAATGGCAATCAGAGCATCAAGAATGTGGGAGGAATATGGAGAAGCCAGTCCACCAGGACATGAAGCAGAGCCTTTGAAAGGGAGTAGCTGGGAGATCTTGGAATTGGTTCAGTTGGCATGTGGCAACAGGTACAGTGATGACTCACATATCCTACCCTTCGTAGATCTTCAGGAAAACTCTTAGCTGCACTTAGCTGTGCTTCCATCCATCAAAAGCAGAGGTGGCTAAGCCTCTCTAGCATTTCATCCAAGAGCTAGCTGATGGGCCAAGATACAGTCATCAGAGACTCCAGCTTTCTAAGTCCCATTTCTATAGGCTTGTGGGCTACGCTAAGCCAGTGGAATGAGTTATGATTTGAAAGCATCACACATAATGTTATAACTATGGTTCATCCCAGGGGACTAAGTAAGGAATTCTGAGGTATGAACTAAACATTCTTTCTGATTCATAGGATATGTGTGTGTGTGTGTGTGTGTGTGTGTGTGTGCATCTGTGTGTCTGTGTATCTCCCTGCCCCCTCAAGTCAAACAGACATTGTCCAAATGTGTAGAATTCAAATGAGTTCAACACATACTCACTAAACATTAATTTGTCCAACCACTTTTTCTCCTTTTCATGGGAAAGATTGGTTTCAATTTATGAACAGCAATGAAAGGTTAGTTCACTTATGTTGTCTTTCTTATATAGTTTATACCCAGAATTGTGTTGACACTATCTCTTGAATATATACATACTATAATATGCTCAGTGTTTCACTTTGAAATGATTTCTGCCTTATGATGTCTGTGTTATGTATTAATAATAGGCAGCCTGCGGAGGCATGGTAGATTTGACGCTAATTCTACCAGCTACACCTTACATAGAGTGCCCCCTTCAGGCTCTATTTTTGAACCTTTTCATTCACCTAATAATTTCTTAATGTACCTCATTCAATCCTTTGACTATAAAAGGATGTCCTTACCTTTAGTGATTGAGGCTTCAGTCACACAAATATTTATTATATGTCCCAGGAGCTGAGCCAGGCATTGAGGATAAAAACACTGAACCTAACAGACCTGAATCCTGCCCTTGGGGAGCTTCTGTTCTCATGGGACACCTCCACCAAAACTCCTACTGTTGAGTGTCTAAGCTGGGTGTGTGGCAATTTGATTAGCAGATTATAGTGTGTCAAAGTAGGATGTGAGGGACTTACAGGGAGTCTTTGCTTAAAAAAACAAGTATTAATTTAAATATCCTTCTGATTGATGGAAGACAGGTAAGAGATATATAGCCACTCTTTCCTCCTTTCCCCTCCTGTGAGATGGATTTTTTAACTCATAAATAATGAATTATAGAAAAAAATGTTTTACAGGGATATTTAAAATTAAACTATCACATTGTAAACTCTAAAATTAAAGGCTATTCTCAAGAATTAAAAAAATTTTCCCTTTGTATATGTACGTTATATGTTTCATGTGGATATCACTGGGATAAAGATACTTTCTCAAGTTCACACAGCCAGCAAGTGAGAGAGTAAAACCTCAAACCCAAACTAATTTCATTATAAGACCAGTGTTCAATTCTCTAAACTCTGACTGACTTTCTACATTGCTACACATAGTTTTAACACAGTGATTACTATTGATATAAAACCCTGAAACTTAGTGCTATCTTGTTTTGAAATTTGCAGTGGCAAACAAGGAAAATACAAAAGATAGATTTCAATGTCACTGTAAGTCTAAAATGGAGACAACCTTTTAGGGGTATAAAATATATCTCTTGTGGGTCACATTAAGACCCTTTCTACTTGTTAGCTATATATCAGCTGTTCTCAAGTCAAAAAGCAGTTCAGATAGGCCTGACACTGCTGCTTAGAATACAGTTTGCTTTGGAGACAACTCTTTTCTTGTTATGATAGCATTTGGCATGAAAACAATTTCTGCTGCTTTAACTTTTTACTGAATTACATATCCAGAGGTAGTTTGACATGCAGATCCTATGATGCCAAATACAAATCTTTGCATAGCTGTAAGATTTCAAAGAACAATTTAAGAAATTACTATCAATTTGTTTTTTATGTATCTGCTCTCTTATAATCTTACGAAGAAATAAAACAATCTCTTTAACACTGCTTTTGGAAAATTTTAAAGTTATCAAAAGAACAGATCTGAGAATAGAGAATAGGTATCTGCTATTGAAATGGTATTAGAACATCTCATTATCCTTTTATTGAGTTTGGATGTTGTTAGCAGATTGTTATCAACTTTATCATAAAATCTATTTGTAAATGTTTTAATTGAAGAAACACTCTGTTTTGACTTGCCAAAAAAATTAGAAATTGGAAAAGAAATTGAGCAACATAACCCACTTTTCTCAGGTGGGAATTACCCACACAGGTGTTCGGAAAAGGGGAATTTGGCATGACTATCAAATGGCCATGGGTGAAACAAACCAGAATTTCAAGTGTAGCCTGGAATTTGTAAACTACATTACTGTTGACAACACGCTTCTCTGCTTTTTGCTAGCATTATAAGAGAATAGTTTTATTGGATAAACCCAGACTATGAGGTGTGAACATACTTGTTCGGTTTTATATTCTAGTCAAATATAACTCGTAATAAAAATATGTTTATGATATATTATAACTAAGCTGTGTAATAATTAAGCACAACTAGTAAACAGTTTCCATAAATGATAAAATGTGTGTTCATTTACTGAGACAAATTCCATTTCTACTTTTTCTACTTATTTTTTAAAAATTTACTGTACTAATAATTAGTTTCGTATTTCCTATTTGGTCTAATATATGTAGGTTTTAGCATCATTATGTTCATCATAATGTTCATCATCATCAAAAAAAAAAGAACACAAAAAGAGAGATATTCTGGATTTTACCTGGAAAGGCAGGGGAAATTGGTTGATGTTATACAACATGGACAGTGAGGATGCTCTTTGGAACTCAGAGGATCCTCTGGGGAGCCTCTTAGCATTTCCATATCCATTCGTAAAAGTTAGTGGAAAATGACAGCAACAAAAGCCAGAGGCTGAGGATTCAGACTCTTCTGGCATGAAGATTTGGTCATCCCGTTGGTTAAGAACCCTGACTAACTGAGGTCCTAGTTGAGGGTGTAAAATCTTGGAATTAGAAATGGAAGAAGGAAATTGTAAACATCAACCACAGGGCTCCCAAACCTCCCAGGTTTCTAAGTTTTAATAATTTCAACCTATTCCCTTTATTCCCTCAGTTCTGCTTCCTGCAGTGACTACACTTATGATACATCTTTTTATCCTTTAAAAGAAGTTTTTTTTTACTGGAGTATAGTTGCTACAATGTTGTGTTAGTTTCTACTGTACAGCAAAGTGAATCAGCTATACATGTCCATACGTCCCTTCTTTTTGGATTTCCTTCCTGTTTAGGTCACCACAGAGCATTGAGTAGAGTTCCCTGTGCTATACAGTAGGCTCTTATTAGTTATCTATTTTATACATAGTATCAATAGTATATATATGTCAATCCCAATCTCCCAATTCATCCCATCCCCCCCTTTCCCCCTTGGTATTCATACATTTGTCCTCCACGTCTGTGCCTCTATTTCTCCTTTGCAAGTAAGATCATCTATATGGGGATATATATATGCATATGGCTGATTCACTTTGTTGTACAACAGAAACTAACACAGCATTGTGAAGCAATTATACTCCAATAAAGATGTGTAAAAAATATCCTGTAGTGCTTCCCTGGTGGTGCAGTGGTTGAGAGTCTGCCTGCCGATGCAGGGGACACGGGTTCGTGGCCCGGTCCAGGAAGATCCCACATGCCGCGGAGCGGCTGGGCCCGTGAGCCATGGTCACTGAGCCTGTGCGTCTGGAGCCCGTGCTCCACAACGGGAGAGGCCACAAGAGTGAGAGGCCCGCGTACCACAAAAAAAAAAAAAAAAAAAAAAATCATGTATACAGTTTTTCTAGATTCCACATATATGCGTTAATATATGAATTTGATTTTCTCTTTCTCATTTACTTCACTCTGTATGACAGTCTTTAGGTCCAACCACATCTCTACAAATGACCCAATTTCACTTTTTTATGGCTGAGTAATATTCCATTATATATAGGTACCACAACTTTTATCCATTCCTCTGCATGATGGACATTTAGGTTGCTTCCATGACCTGGCTACTGTAAATAGCGCTGCAATGAACATTGTGGTACATGACTGTTTTTGAATTATGGTTTTCTCAGAGTATATACCTAGCAGTGGGATTGTTGAGTCATATGGTAGTTCTATTTTTAGTTTTTTAAGGAACCTCCATACTGTTCTCCAGAGTGGCGGTATCAATTAACATTCCTACCAACAGTGAGAGAGGGTTCCCTTTTCTCCACACCCTCTCCAGCATTTATTGTCTGTAGATTTTTTGATGATGGCTATTCTGACTGGCGTGAGGTGTACTTTTGATTTGCATTTCATTGTAGTTTTGATTTGCATTTCTCTAATAATTAGTGATGTTGAGAATCTTTTTATGTGTTTGTTGGCCATCTGTATGTGTTCTTTGGAGAAATATCTATTTAGGTCTTCCACCCATTTTTTGATTGAGTTGTTTGGTTTTTTGATATTGAGTTGCACAAGCTGTTTGTATATTTTGGAGATTAATCTTTTGTCAGTTTCTTCATTTGCAAGTATTTTCTCCCATTCTGAGGGTTGACTTTTCACCTTGTTTATGGTTTCCTTTGCTGTGAAAAAGCTTTTAAGTTTCATTAGGTCTCATTTGTTTATTTTTGGTTTTATTTTCATGACTCTAGGAGGTGAGTCAAAAAAGATCTTGCTGTGATTTATGACAAAGAGTGTTCAGCCTATGTTTTCTTCTAAGAGTGTCTAGCCTTACATTTAGGTCTTTAATCCATTTTGAATTTATTTTTGTGTATGGTGTTGGGGAGTGCTCTAATTTCATACTTTTACATGTAGCTGTCCAGTTTTCCCAGCACCACTTACTGAAGAGGCTGTCTTTTCTCCATTGCATATTCTTGCCTCCTTTGTTGTAGATTAATTGACCATAGGTGTGTGGGTTTATCTCTGGGACTTCTATCCTGTTCCATTGATCTATATTTCTGTTTTTGTGCCAGTACTGTACTCTCTTGATTACTGTAGCTTTGTAGTATTGTCTGAAGTCAGGGAGCCTGATTCCTCCAGCTCCGATTTTTTCACAAGATTGCTTTGGCTATTCGGGATTTTTGTGTTTCCATACAAATTGTAAAATGTTTTTTTCTGGTTCTGTGAAAAATGCCATTGGTAATTGATATGAATTGTATTGAATCTATAGATTGCTTTGGGCAGTATAGACATTTTCACAATATTGATTCTTCCAATCCAAGAACATGGAATATCTCTCCACCTGTTCATGTTGTCTTTGATTTCTTTCATCGGTATCTTATAGTTTTCTGAGTACAGGTCTTTGCCTCCTTAGGTAGGTTTATTCCTAGGTATTTTATGCTTTTTGTTGCAGTGGTAAATGAGATTTTCTCCTTAATTCTCTTTCTGATCTTTCGTTGTTAGTGTATAGGAGTGCGAGAGGTTTTGGTGTATTAATTTTGTATCCCGCGACTTTACTAAGTTCACTGATTAGCTCTAGTAGTTTTCTGGCAACATCTTTAGGATTTTCTATGTGTAATATCATGTCATCTCCAAACAGTGACAGTTTTACTTCTTTTCCAATTTGGATTCCTTTTATTTCTTTTTCTTCTCTGATTGTGTGGCTACAACTTCCAAAACTATGTTGAATAAGAGTGGTGACAGTGGACACCCTTGTCTTGTTCCTGATCTTAGAGGGAATGCTTTCAGCTTTTCACCATTGAGTATGATGTTAGCTGTGGGTTTGTCATACTTGGCCTTTATTATGTTGGGGTATGTTCATTCACTCTATGTCCACTTTCTGGAGAGTTTTTACCATAAATGGATACTGAACTTTATCAAAAGCTTTTTTTTTTTTTTTGGTATCTATTGAGATGATCATATGGTTTTTATTATTCAATTTGTTACTGTGGTGTATGACACTGACTCATTTGTGGATACTGAAAATTCCTTGCATCCCTGAGACAAATCCCATTTGATCATGGTGTATGATCCTTTAGTGTATTGTTGGATTCGGTTGGCTAGTATTTTGTTGAGGATTTTTGCATCTGTGTTCATCAGTGATATTGGTCTGTAATTTTCTTTTTTGTGTTATATCTTTGTTTGGTTTTGATATCAGGCTGATGGTGGCCTTGTAGAATGAGTTTGGGAGTGATCCTCCCTCTGCAATTTTTTGGAAGAGTTTGAGAAGAATATGTGTTAGCTCTTCTCTAAATGTTTGATAGAATTCACCTGTGAAGCCATCTGGTCCTGGGCTTTTTTTTGTTGGAAGATTTTAAATCACAGTTTCAATTTCATTACTTGTGATTTGTCTGTTCATATTTTCTATTGCTTCCTGGTTTAGTTTTGGCAGGTTGTATGTTTCTAAGAATTTGTCCATTTCTTCCAGGTTGTCCATTTTATTGGCATGTAGTTGCTTGTAGCAGTCTTTTATGATTCTTTGTATTTCTGCAGTGTCAATTGTAACTTTTCCTTTTCATTTCTAATTTTATTGAGTTGAGTCCTCTCATTTTTTTTCTTGATGAGTCTGGCTAGTGGTTTATCAATTTTGTTTATCTTCTTAAAGAACCAGCTTTTAGTTTTATTGATCTTTGCTGTTGTTTTCTCTGTTTCTATTCATTTATTTCTGCTCTGTTCTTTATGATTTCTTTCCTTCTGCTAACTTTTTTTTTTCTTTTGCTCTTCTTTCTCTAGTTGCTTTAGGTTTAAGGTTAGGTTGTTCATTTGAGAGTTTTCTTGTTTCTTGAGGTAGGATTTTATTGCTATAAACTTCCCTCTTAGAATGGTTTTTGCTGCATTCCATAGGTTTTGGGTCATCATGCTTTCATTGTCATTTGTTTCTAGGTATATTTTGGTTTCCTCTTTTATTTCTTCAGTGATATCTTGGTTATTTAGTAACATACTGTTTAGCCTCCATGTGTTTGTAGTTTTTACAGTTTTATTTTTCCAGTAATTGATTTCTAATCTCATAGCTTTGTTTTCAGAAAAGAAGCTTGGTACAATTTCAATTTTCTTAAATTTATTGAGGCTTGATTTGTGACCCAAGATGTGATCTATCCTGGAGAATGTTCTGTGTGCACTTGAGAAGAAAGTGTATTCTGCTGTTTTCGGATGGAATGTCCTATAAGTATCAATTAATTCTATCTGGTCTATTGTGTCATTTAAGGCTCGTGTTTCCTTGTTGATTTTCTCTCTGGATGATCTATCCATTGGTGTAAGTGGAGCGTTGAAGTCCCCCACTATATTGCGTTACTGTTGACTTCACTTTTTATAGGTGTTAGCATTTGCCTTGTGTATTGAGTTGCTCCTATGTTGGGTGCATAGATATTTACAATTGTTATATCTTCTTCTTGGATTGATCCCTTGATCATTATGTAGTGTCTTTCCTTGTCTCTTATAACAGTATTTATTTTAAAGTCTATTTTCTCTGATATGCGTAATACTACTCCAGCTTTCTTTTGATTTCCATTTGCATGGAATATCTTTTTCCATCCCCTCACTTTCACTCTGTATGTGTCCCTAGGTCTGAAGTGGGTCTCCTGTAGACAGCATATATATGGGTCTTGTTTTTGTATCCATTCAACCAGTCTATGTCTTTTGGTTGGAGCATTTAATCCATTTACATTTAAGGTAATTATCAAGAAAATATTACCATTTTCTTAATTGTTTTTGTTTTTGTTTTTGTAGGCCTTTTTCTCCTCTTGTGTTTCCCACCTAGAGAAGTTCTTTTAGCATTTGTTTTAAAGCTGGTTTGGTGGTGCTTAACTCTCTTAGCTTTTGGTTGTCTGTAAAGCTTTTGATTTCTTCATCCTTGGTGGGTAGAGTAATCTTGGTTGTAGGTTTTTCCCTTTCATCACTTTAAATATGTCCTACTACTCCTTTCTGGCCTTTAGGCTTTCTGCTGAAAAGTCAGCTGATAACCTTATGGGGATTTCCTTGTATATTATTTGTTGATTTTCCTTTGCAGCTTTTAATATTTTCCCTTTGTATTTAATTTCTGTTAGTTTGAATAATATGTGTCTAGGCATGTTTTTCCTTGAATTTATCCCGTATGAGGCTCTCTGCACTTCCTGGACTTGAATGACTATTTCCTTTACCATGTTAGGGACGTTTTTGACCATAATTTGTTCAAGTATTTTCTCAGGCCCCTTCCCCTTCTCTTCTTCCTCTGGAACCCCTATAATTTGAATGTTGGTGCATTTAATATTTTCCTATAGATCTCTGAGGCTGTCCTCATCATTTCTTTTCATTCTGTTTTCTTTATTCTGCTCCACAGCAGTCATTTCCACCATTCTATCTTCCAGCTCACTTATCCTTTGCCTCAGTTATTCTGCTATTGATTCCTTCTAGTGTATTTTTATTTCAGTTTTGTGTTGATCATCACTGATTGTTTGTTCTTTAGTTCTTCTAGGTCCTTGTTAAATATTTCTTGTATCTTCTCGATGTGTGCCTCCATTCTGTTTCTAAGATCTTGGATCATCTTAACTATCATTACTCTGAACTGTTTTTCAGGTAGGTTGTCTATTTCCTCTTCATTTTTTTGGTCTTGTGGGTTTTTACCTTGCTTCTTCATCTGCAACATATTTCTCCGTTGCCTCATTTTGTCTAACTTACTGTGTTTATGGTCTCTTTTCCACAGGCTGCAGGGTCATAGTTCCTCTTGCTTCTGTTGTCTGCCCCCTGGTGGGTGAGGTTGGTCCAGGGGCTTGTGTAGGCTTCTTGTTGGGAGGGACTGGTACCTACACTCTGGTGGATAGAGCTGAGTCTTTGCCTCTGATGGGTAGGGCCTCATCAGGTGGTGTGTTTTGGGGTTTCTGTGATCTTAGTACGACTTTAGGCAGCCTGTCTGCTGGTGGGTGGGGCTGTGTTCCTGTCTTGCTGCTTTTTGGGCATGAGGTGTCTAGCACTGGAGCCTGCAGTCAGTTCGGTGGGGCTGGGTTTGGTGTTGAGATGGATACCTCTGGGAGAGCTCATGCTGATTAATATTACCTGGGCCTGGGAATTTTCTGGTGGTCCAGCATACGGGATTTGGCACTTCCACCCTGGAGGCCCAGGCCCGACCCCTTGCTGGGAAACTAAGAGCCTTCATGCCATGCTGCCACAGGAAAAAGAAAGAAAAGAAAAAAATAAAAGGAAAAGAAAACAAACAAAACTCAAGACAAATAACAAAAACAAACAAACAGCAACAACAACACAACACATGCACACAAACAGAAACACCAAATCCAAGACAAATGATAACAACAAAACCAAACTAACAGAATAAAAGAGGCAGACAGAAAAGAAAAAGAAAAAGACAAAAAGCAAAAAACTAAGAGAATAAACAATCAAAAAGAATTTAAAAAATGAGAACAATCAATAAGGAGTTAAGTAATAAAAACAAAAAATGAAAAATAAAATAAAAACAGAAAGCAAACAAAAAAAGCAAAGAGAATATAAAATAAACATATAGAAACAATCAAAAAAAAGAAAAACTAAAATAAAATTAAGGGCTTCCCTTGTGGTGCAGTGGTTGAGAGTCCGCCTGCCAATGCAGGGGACACGGGTTCGTGCCCTAGTCCGGGAGGGTCCCACGTGCTGTGGAGCAGCTGGGCCTGTGGGCCATGGCTGCTGGGCCTGTGCATCTGGAGCCTGTGCTCTGCAGCGGGACAGGCCATGGTGGTGAGAGGCCCGCATACTGCAAAAAGACATAAAATAAAGTTAAAAACAAAGAACAAAAATAAAAAGGCACAAAAAGACAAAAAAGTAAAGTAAAATAGAAAAATATATATTAAAAAAATAAAAAATAAAAATAAAGGATAAGAAATAATAAAAACAACACCACCATCAACTGAACAAAATGAAACAAAGAAAAAAAAAGAATAATAGTAATAAGTATATTTTCCTGGGGCCTCCTCTGTCAGTGTCCTTGCTCCCTCAGTGAGCCAGAGCCAATCCCCACCTCCACTGGAGGCCCTCCAATACCTCTAGGTCAGTCTCTGGACCTGCTGTGGGCACTGTGGGGCCAGCTCAGACTCTGACCTGGCCCACATCCTGTGTGTACTTGCCCCCAGAGGCCACTGCTGCTAAGACTAGACCCGTCTCCGTTGTGGGAACACTCATTGTCTATTCAGATATTCCACAGACACAGGATTTACCAAACCAATCATGGGGATTTAATCTGTGACTTATGCAGGTGCATAAAAGATTTCCATTCCTCTTCCTTAGTCACACCGTCCCTGGGGCTAACTTTTGGTTTTGCCCCACCTCTGCATATGCGCCACCCACAGGCATCTGTTCCCTGCCCAGGTGAGAGGGAGTGAAAGCAGCAGCTGATTGGGGCACACTTACTCCCTCAGGCCAGCGAGAGGTACGGCAGCCACAATTGGGATGTGCGCAAATTGCCATGGCGATGGGGACCGGCAGGCAATTGCAACAGACTGGGGTGCGCTCGCTCTGGTGGGAGTCCCTCCCAGTGTCCACAGAGGCAGAGGTTGGCATGTGGGGGTGGTGGTGGCCCCACCCCTTGCACACCACTCAACAATGGTGCCTCATTTCCTAGGCAGACCACACTTCCTCTAGGGGAGTTCCTGGCCACAGAGCCTCTTACTCCCATCCCCTCTGTTGTATCCGGGCAGCCAACAGTGGTCCTCTCCCCCAATCCACTCTTTTAACCCCACACTTTAGCACTCAGTCCCCACCAGCATTGCCGGATTCCTGTCTCAGGCTGGGGTGCCCAGGGCTGATTCCTGAGGGGGCTTTGGGATGGGCAGCGCTCAGGACCCCCAGGGCCTATGCATGTGGAGGCCTTGGCTTGAGGGGTTGGTAAGCCTGCTCAGATGGTTGCCCCTCCCAGTGCCTGCAGGGGCTGAAGGAGCCAGTGGGTGGGAAAAGGGGTAGTAATGGCAGCCCTGCCCCTTGCACACTACTCAGCAATGATACCTTGCTTCTATGGTGGAGCACCTTACTCCTGTCCCTTCAGGTTGTCTTTTCACAGCCAACAGCTGTCTCCTGCCTGGGTCCATGCTCCAAACCCCACTTTCCAGCAGCAAGCCCCCTCTCTGCAACAGGAGACTCATGCCTCAGGCTGGGGTGCGCAGAGCTGCGGTGCAGACCATGCATGCAGTTTTTACTTTGTCCTGCCTTCCACAGACCATCTGCTGCATTCACCTTTGATCTCCCGCAGGTCCCTTTCTGCCGCAGCTGATTTCCTCACTGTGAGGGGGTTTTTCTGAGTGCGGGGACCTCCCCTCACCTTCAGCTTCCCACCAAACTTGCTGGTCTCTTTTTTGATTCCTCCTTTCCTTTTTTCTTTCTTTTATCCTACGTGGTTGTAAGGGGATTTTTCTTGTCCTTTTAGGCATCTGAAATCTTCCGCTAATGTTCAGCAGGTGCTCTGAGAGAACTGTTCCATTTGTAGATGATTCTTGATGTACTTATGAGGAGTGACAAATTCCTTGTCCTCCTATTCTGCCACCTTCACTCCTCCTCCTCAGAGCAGGACTTTGAACCTAGGTTTAAAGGATTCTAGCACCAGTACTCTTCACCCATTTCACCCTGGGCCCTCATTTCCCCTAAGGATCAGACAGTTTAAATAAAGACCAGTTTTCCTCTCCCTCAGTCCACAAAATTCTGCCAGATCACTGTGAGCAGGACACAGCAGGTACATTTGGCAACCCTGAGACGTGAGTGGAGGAAGCTTCTCGGCACCCCTCCCCAATGTGACCCAAAGACGCAAAAGTCCCAGTCTGCCCTCTTGCAGGAGAGAGAGGTGCCTGCCTACCAGGCTGAACTAAAGCCTGTCCACAG
Organism: Tursiops truncatus; assembly: GCF_011762595.2. NCBI lineage: Eukaryota > Metazoa > Chordata > Mammalia > Artiodactyla > Delphinidae > Tursiops > Tursiops truncatus. The sequence continues at coordinate 102,864,271 of NC_047038.1, forward strand.
TTGACTAGGTCTTTCCTGCACCCAGAGAACCCTAAGGCTTCAGCCCACTCCCAGCCTGGGTACCCTGGACCCGCGCTCTAGGAAGCTGCAGACTGGGATCAACTGCACGGAGGTCGTGGATGGGAAGCTGCGGGCAGGGGAAGAGGCCTGTCCCCAAAGTCACTTTCAGGCCTCTCGTGGAATCCTGGATGTTTCCACAGGTCGTGGTTGGTCAGCTTTTCAAGAATGCCCCCGCTGCTGTAGCTGTGTCTGAAATGGCTACAGGACAGTGCATTCTCGGGTCCCCCCAAACGAGTCTCCTCTTCCTCCTCCTGGGGACCATGTGCTTCTTTCCAGGCGGGAACCTCAGTGTTTCTGCTCTTTTTATCCTTTTAGTTACCTATTTAACAGCTTTATATCTAATTATTATTTATATTAAATTATCTCTATTCAAACATCCAGTGTAGTTTCTGCCTTCTGACTGGACCTTAATGTATATAGTTCTCTTATTCAATACTTCAATTTTATAATCCCTTCCTGTTTCTTAAAACTCTAGAGGCCTTGAGCATGACTTCCCATCTTCCTAGTTGTCTTACTAGGCCTACAGCACTGTTCATAGATCAGCCTGTCTTCAGCTGTGCTGTGAATATCAGAATGTAGGACTCGGGGAGCTATTGAGGATTCTTGCACCGAGGGTGGTGTGAGAGAAGCTGAGAAAGGGGAGCAGGTGGGGAGATCCCACAACAGGCAGACTCGCTGGGAGTCTGTTGCAAGTCCTGTGCACTGTGAGGACCATTTGTTTTGGGGCTGTAGCAGTGGGAATCACACTGCAGACCCCGAATGCAGAGTGAAGGAGCGCTGTGACAGAGGGCTTTAGGAAAGAAAGTTTTATGCCTTTTCTCCTAGAAAGCCATTAGCTTGGATGTAGGGGGAAGAAGGCAAGTCAGTCTGGATTGTAGTGGAGCTGGGTGTGGGCTTTATTGGTGCTTTAGTGAATCAAAGTCTTTACATTCCTTAGTGGGTTACTGCCCTGTGCTTAGGATGAGACCTGGAGCATGAACCTTTCTCTCAGCATCTTTGTTCCACTCTCAGATTTCAGCTGCTTTTGCATGACTGTGCCATGGAGGGGTGTATCTCCATGCCATCTACTGATGGTAGATGACTGTTCTTTGGTATTTGCTGTAAGACTTATCATGGGGAGAAAATGTTTCTTGGTTTTCCTGCTCCAGCCTCAGTCTCAGGGAGGCCTATGTGCTTGAATCTCAGGGATAGGATTTTTTAGAAATTCCTGATCCTCCCCAACAGGAAATGCCCTCTGCCTCTGACTTGGTATAAAGTCTGGAGTACAGGCAAGTTTTCTGTGTCTCCACAGAGGCAGGGGAGCACTGCCTTATGCCAGTGGAGTGTCTTGGATGGTGGATTTCTTACCTATATTCCTTCCTCAACAGCAGAAAATGACAGTGAAGGATCTGGGAACAGAAGGTAGGTTCCTGCTCTTCCTTCATTGGCTGACAGATTTGCTGGTCATATTAAGGGTATTTTGTAGTTTCAAATTGTTCCTTTTTCCAGAAATTTGTGTGGACTACCTCAAGAGTTCCCCAAAGTAAATACCAAGATTTGGGGGCTGACTTTGAACTTTTGGAAAAGCAAATTCTTCTAAATCATCCCCATCGTTCTTCCTGACCAGGAGATTCTCCTTGTAGATTACTTATAGTTTATTTGTCTTTAGTTCTCACAGTTCAGGTAGTTCCTCATTTCACCCCCTGCTGCTTTGTAGATGAGAAAAGGAATCTTAAGCAACTTTTCAATTTAAAAGGGTGAAAATTACTCAAGGTTAAAAGAGTTAACTGCATTATTCTTCATTGTAGATATCTGAAAGTTATATATTGTGAATATTCAAGTTACTTTAAAATAAAAAAATAATTGATTTAATGTTTTTCTGTTTTTAAGTTAGATTTGTGGGCTAGGATGAAGTCGGGAAGAAGGTAGTTTTTCTAAGTACAGTGCTCAGTTATTCTGAGGAAGTAAGGTGCATGAGGATAAAAAATTCTTCTGTGCATCTTAGAAGGGCAGTGGCAGTTCTTCATGACTAGGATGATATATGGAAACTGCTTTTACCATATGGTCAATTGCATTTAATGCAGAAAAATTCACAACTGCATGTTTCTGGGGCATCCAAGGTTAAGATTTTAAGATCACTTAAGATTTTTGAACTGATCTCTTAGAAGATTGATTTCTGGTCTGCCCTTTTTCTCCTGTGGGATATACTTTTTTTTTTTTTTTTGCATTAATGATGTTCAGGTATATGCTCTGTCTTTCCTTTTAGGTACTGTTTCTACAACTTGGATCACACTCTTAGGTCATAGACTTCTGAAAGAATTAAATAACTTTGTGTATCTTTTCAAGTACATCTCATTATGTACAAATTTTGTAATAAGAAAAATAACACTACTTTTTTCTGTGAGAAATAAGGATATATCAGTCTGAAGAAATAATAGTGAGTCCCTTGCACCTGTTTATAAAGTGGAGATATCTTCATAATTCATCATCCTGGCTTCTGTAAGTGTCATGCCTACTTTGTTTAAGGGAGTCCCTTGTCCTGCACAAGGTGTAAGTTCATAGGCAAAATTTTCAAAGTAATTATCTTCACCATATTTTACACTGTATTTACCTTTTTCTTATTTCATTTAACAGAATGTCCTATAAATGATAAAGAAAAGAGAGAGCATGCTTTTTAAAAGTAAAATGAATGTGTTCTAAGAACTTTTGAGGTTCGCTTTCAATGAAGTTATGGTTACTTGATTCTTACTGCCTTGGGCTTTGCTCTGGTGCCCCCTTGGCTTCTAAAAGAATTGCAGTCCAAACTGGCCTTGCAAGTTGGTACCAAGAGGTCTCTGAAAGGCAGACAACACAATTGCATTTAGCTGTTCTTTCTCTCTCTTAAACACTTGTGTTTCTGAGGACATGTGTTCTCCCTGTGTGCTAACATGTGTTAGTGTCCACAGCCATGCCATTTTGTGATGCCAGCCAGCCCTACTCTCCTCCTTTTTCCTGAATTACTCAACATTTTTGTGCTCTCAGAACCTTGTAACTCTCTCATTGAATGTACCACACATCATTGAATTTTTGTTTATATTCTTATTCCCAGTGTAAGCTTGATGGCAGAGAACATGCCCTATTTTTTTATTGACAAAATCTAGCGTAATAGTTTCTCAAGAAATATTTGATTAACTGAGGTGCATGGAGTGTATTATTTATTGGAGGCAATAGTGCAGTATTTAGAAGTCACAGGTCTTGGGGACTCCAATATCAGTTCTGGATCTTTATTCACTAGCTGCTCTTACTTTTCTAAACCTGATACATAAAATACAAATTTGCTATCTGTGGAGACAGAGTTAGAGCAACTGGCATATGATCCATTTCTACTCCTGATACTCCTGATTAATACCCAGGGGAAACAAGAGAAGGCAGGCCACGAGTCCAGTCTCTTTATAAACAAGGCATCTAGGCCTCCAGGCCAACAGATTAGTGATGCTCACTAAAAGGAAGAATCCTTATCTCTGGTATGTTTTCAGCAGGATGTCTCTGGTTTAAGGCTGCTTGTAAGACCTACAATTTATGTATTTATGAGGCATGGCTCCCTGAAGAATGTCATACAAGCTGCACAAAACTCCAGATTAAAATGCACATGTTTCATAGCTTAACTGCTCCTTGCTGTGTGTGAGGTAAACTACAAATCTCCTTAGAGAGCTCACCCATTACTCTGGGCCACAGAGTGTGTGCCACTATGAAAAGGAAAGACCTGGACATCTGGGACATCCAGAGTGCTCCCTGCTTTGCTTGTGCCCCTTGATTGCTTGTATCTTTGAAATTATTAGTAAAGCTTGACCTTGGGTAAGTTCTGTGAGGCTGCGAAACTGATTCAATAATACCAACTTAGCTTAGCTCACTACCTCATGGAGTTCTTGTGAGGATTAAATGATTGAACACTTGTCACGTACCTAGCATAATACCTGGCATATATTAAGTACTTAAAAGTTTCACTATTGTTATTATTGGTAATAATTAGTAATAGTATAGTACAGGTAGTAGAAGGAGCAGCAGTAGTTTGGTGGTACCAGGTGTGGGCTGAAATGACCAGTGGTTCTTTACACTGTATGTACCTACCTATAAGTCTGTTCTATTATATACAATAGCTGCTGGTTGTAACTTTGTCTCCAACAGCTCAAGTGTATAATTCAACTTCGATTAGTGAGTCAACTATTATTTATTAAATGCTTACAGTATATCAGACACTTTTCTAAGCTTTATTTAAAATTTTTGCTATCAAGACAAGGCAAAATAAAATAAGTTAATTACTTATTATTCACAGATGAGCTATTTCTTTAAGTAGAAGAGACTCAGTCTCAGCTTTTGGAGTTTCTATGAACACCTTACCTTACTCACTGTCCCTTCTTATAAAAATATATTGGTCACATGACCTATAGACTGAATGTTTGTGTCACCCCCCCCAAATTCATATGTTAAATCCTAATGCCTAACGTAGTGGTATTTGGAGGTGGGGCCTTTGGGGAGTGATGAGGTTGTGAAGATGGAGCCCTCATGAATGGATTGGTGCCCTTATAAAAGAGACCACAGAGAGCTCCCTTGTCCCTTCTGCCATGTGAGGACATAGTAAGAAAATAGCTATCTATGAACCAGAAAGTGGGCGAGGGTCCAGACACTGAAACTGCTGGTGTCTTGATCTTTGACTTCCAGCCTCCAGAACTGTAAGAAATAAATATCTGTTGTTTATATAGCACCCAGTTTATGGTATTTTGTTATAGCAGCCTGAGTGGACTGAAACAGCATACAGTATCCATAACTGTAATGATCTTTCCCATGAGGAATATTTAATTCCCTTGAATAAAAATAAGGGATGTCCTTGCTTTTCCAGTGGCAATGGATTGCTAGATTACAAGGCCTGTAGCACCATCTCTGCTTCATTTTGTAAACATGCTTCCATCTCTCTGGAGAGGTTCCCTGGAGACCTCCTTATTCCCTAGATATATCCATGCCAGATGTTAACCAGACAAGATGAACTTACAAGTGTACACCAGTCCCTTTTTGTTCATATGGGAGCAAATAAGTGAATGTATTCTAATTTTTGCATCACATTTTTTCTTTATATGTTATCTTTAGAAATGTGGAAGTTATTGAGAAAGAGATAAAGACAATTAAAGTATTTATTATAGAAATTATTATTGCTCGTATTTATTATATAAAGTAAGTGTGGTGAGAGATGAAAGGCAAATAAGCTAGCAGCTTGGGCTTATTAGGCAGAAAAATAGCTCTCTATAAATTTTATGGTCTTGTTGGATATGCTACAGTATACCATAATCTTGAAGACTTTTTTTAAAAATTATTCACAAAAGCTAGTAATTTCCAGGGACTTAAGTGTCAGTTGAGTGCAATAGTATAAATTTATTAGAAAATAAATAAATTTATATAACATGAGTATTTTGTGATTATAGCTGATGCCAAAAAATATGCAGAAATGTTTGTGTTCACATACATCTAAATGGAAAGAGGCTTCCATTTGCCTGTCTTTTACTACACTGGTCTCAATAGTTTCTCTGTTTTGAAGTAGATGGAAAAGTGTATCAAGTCCCTGACTGAAGCATCCCCTGATTGCCATGAAGCCAGAAGAGACATTAATGAATTACATCCTCCAAATAGGGTGTTTCCTTCATGAGTGCAATGGAAGTGATTTATAAAATTTGTAAAAGTTGCCTATTTGGTACAGGGAAGGTATCAAATATAGAAATCATTTTTCATGTTGGGATGTGTCAGGGGTAACTATTAGTCAGGAGGGGGCTCTAACACAGCGGATTGTCTGGAAGGGATGTCCAAGGCAAAGCCTGACAAGCTGGGTCAGCTATGTGGAGTTTTTAAAAATTAATTTTTATTGGAGTATAGTTGATTTACAATATTGTATTAGTTTCTTCTGTACAGCAAAATGAATCAGTTATACATATACATATATCCACTCTTTTTTAGGTTCCTTTCCCATATAGGTCAGTACAGAGTATTGAGTAGAGTTCCCTGTGCCATACAGTAGGTTCTTATTAGTTATCTATCTTATATAGAGTAGTGTGTATATGTCAACCCCAAAGTCCCAATTTATCCCCCCCGATTCCCCCTTGGTAACCATAGGTTTGTTTTCTACATCTGTGACTCTATTTCTGTTTTGTAAATAAGTTCATTTGTACCATTTTTTCAGATTCCACATGTAAGTGATGTCATATATTTGTCTTTCTCTGTCTGACTTCCTTCACTCAGTATGACAATCTCTAGGTCCACCCATGTCACTGCAAATGGCATTATTTTGTACTTTTTTTTTATGGCTGAGAAATATTCCATTGTATATATGTACCACATCTTCTTTATCCATTCCTCTGTTGATGGACATTTAGCTTGCTTTTATGTCCTGGCTATTGTAAATAGTGCTGCAATGAACATTGGGGTGCATGTACCTTTTTGAATTACGGTTTTCTCCAGATATATGCCCAGGAGTGGGATTGCTGGATCACATGGTAGCTCTAAAACAAAAATAAACAAATGGGACCTAATTAAACTTAAAAGCTTTTGCACAACAAAGGAAACTGTAAACAAAATGAAAAGACAACCCACAGAATGGAAGAAAATATTTGCAAATGAAGAGACTGATAAGGGATTAATCACCAAAATATACAAACAGCTCATGCAGCTCAATATCAAAAAAACATACAACCCAATTAAAAAATGGGTGGAATATCTAAATAGCTATTTCTCCAAAGAAGACATACTGATGGCCAAAAAGCACATGAAAAGATGCTCAACATCACTAATTATTAGAGTAATGCAACTCAAAACTACAATGGGGTATTACCTCACACTGGTCAGAACGGCCATCATCAAAAAGTCTACAAACAATAAATGTTGGAGAGAGTGTGAAGAAAAGGGAACTCTCCTACAGTGTTAGTGGGAATGTAAATTGGTATAGCCACTATGGAGAACAGTATGGAGGTTCCTTAAAAAGCTATGTGGAATCTAAAAAAAAGGGAACAAATGAACTTAGAAGTAGTCACAGATGTAGAAAACAAACATATGGTTACCAGGGGATAAGGTGGGGGAGGGATAAATTGGGAGATTGGGATTGACATATACACATTACCTTATATAAAATAGATAACTAATAGATAACTAAGAACCTACTGTATAGCACAGGGAACTTTACTCTCTGTAATGGCCTATATGGGAATAGAATCTAAATAAAGAGTGGATGTATGTATAACTGATTCACTTTGCTGTACACGTGAAACTAACACAACATTGTAAATTAACTAGACTCCAATAAAATTTTTTTTAAAAAGCTATGTGGAGATTTTGCCTCTGGCTGCTGTTACTCACCTTTTAGTTGTGCATGAGTCATTTTTGTGGTCACTAGATGGCAATGTAACACCAACGAAAAAGCTAGGAGCATCCATTTTCCCAACTCCAAAGCAAGTATAATGTATGCTATGACAGTTTAAAGAAAACTGTCTTGAGTGGGGTAATTGTGTACTGGAAGTAAAAAATAAAAAATAAAAAGTACACCTAATTAAAAAAAAATAAAAGTGCAAACCCAGCTTACTCTCAAGAGTGAAAAATTGTCTAACCACTCTTCTTTCAGCCTTCAGACAATTCAGGCTTGTAACTTGGTTTTTCTGTTTGGAATACACTGAAATAATCCTGTAACATTCTCCTTTCTTATTCTCTGAAGAATTTTTGATACCTCCCAGATGCAAGCAAAGCCTTTGAAGAAGCATGTTCATATGGAATTCTTTTAGTGTGTTTGTTTAGGGACAAACAAAATAAGCTAATTTGGTAGTATATTGGAAGGTAAATGTAATGAAGAAATATAAAGTCATGAAGGGAGAGAAGCAGCACTGAGGAGGAATTTGCGATTTTTAATGGTGCAGCACAGAGGGCCTTATTGAGAGAGCAACACGTGCCTGAAAACTTGAAAGAAATGAGGGAAAGAGCTGTGGGCAGAGAGGAGTAAGTACAAAGCCTTGGAGTAGGAGCACGTGTGGTGAGTTCCAGGAGTTGCATGGAGGCCAGCGTGGCTGGAGGGAATAGAGAAATTCAGGGGACTCATCACAGAGGTAGTGAATGTCAGACCACGTAGGGCTTGTAGGCCCTTGAAATGTCAACTTGGTTTGAGCCAGGACGCCATGAGCATTCTGAGTAGAAACATCGCTCTGTCTGTTGTGATAAAAGTATTAGAGGATCAGAGAGAGAAGCTAGGAGACCAAAAATTCAGGGGAATATTGTGGACTTGGCAGTATTGAGAAGTAAAATTCAGGCTGGATTTTGAAGGTAGAGCCAACAGAATTTCCTGATGGATTGGATGGGACATTTTAAAGAGAGGAGGAGGTAAAGAGAGGAGGCGAATGACTGACAGACATTTGGTCTTATCAGCTGCAGGGCAGAAGAGCCACTAATTGAGATGAACAAGACTGAGGGTGGAGTAGGTTTTTGGGGCAAGGAACGGGAGTTCAGTTTAGAACACGTCAAGATTGAAGTGTCTGTTGGTCATCCAGAGGTCAATACCTTATTTTACTTGGTCTGTGTTGGAGGTATAAATTTAGGAACTGACATCATTACCATTTCATTTTATCAAAAGCGGCAAGCTGGATGAACAAGTGGCTTAAGGGTCTATGAGGGGGAATGGAAGTCTTCTCTGAAAAAGTGACATTCCAGGAGGGATCTGGAGGATGAAGAAGTTAGCTGGGTGGAGAATAGTAGGAAGAAATCTCTCCCCTCAATTGCATCACTAATCTACTTATCCACTGACACAATGAAAAATGGAGGAACAGTCTAATGATGGACATTCTTTATTAGATACCAGACAAGATTCTTGGAGCGAGAAGGCAGATTTCCTTTAATAGATTTATGTACTTTCAATGTAATATGAAAGTAGGTGGAATCCTAGAACATTTCCTGATAGTTCCTAAAGAATCTCATATAAAAATGAGGTGTGATCTTTATCGCTGAAAATGACTTTGTACATGTACATGTGGTAGCAGTAGAGGTCTGAGGGCAGTTGTTACCAAGTGGTGGAAGCACACATTGTCTCTCTCACTGGGAAAAAAAAACATTCTGGGAACTTTGTGTGTGCTCATCATCATAGCTAATCAGGGAAGCAATAGTTTCTGAGAGCATGGGCCCTTAAGTCAGACTGCGTGGGGCTGAGTTCCAGGGCTGCCACTTATAAGTTATGTAACTTTAAGCATGTTGTTTAAGCTTTTTGTGCTTTAGTGTCTTCCTTAGCAAAATAGACCTAAAGCTGGTTTTGCCATGAGGGTCAGATAAGAATCTGATAAATTACTCAAAGTGCTTGGATGATAGTAAGGATTCAGTAGTAGTAAAGTAATTACACTCTTTATTGCTGTGAATCACCATGGAATTCATTTTTAAGATGAAGTATACAGAAGTAGTCAGACATATTTCTGGTTGAGAAAAATAGACTATATGGGATAATAAAATACCTATTTACCATCTATCATGGAGTCTTACTTAGACTCAAATAGCAAGACGGAAAAATAATGGCAGACATTTGTTGAGCACTTACTACAAGTCAAGTACTATACATGCATTGTCTTATTTTATTTTTACAATCCTGTAAGGTAGGTAGAATTTATCCTATTTTATAGATCAGGAAACTGAGACTTGGAGTCTTAACTAAAGGTATTGTACAAACCTAGTGAGTGGCAGGTCCATGATTTGAAAGAAGTTGTCATCTTTCAAGTTCTTCAAACCACTATTCCAGCTTTTTCCTTCTACAGAAACGATTTTGTTTCATCAGATCATGTTTGAAGTATACTGCTCACAACTGAAGGCTTTAACATAGCAATTCACCTTTGAGGAGTAGGAAGCAGAAAACCACATGAGAACATACCCGTTATTTCAAATGATAATATAGACAAATGCACTTTTTCCCCTTTTGTGGCAGGAAGCAGGGTAATTATGTTTTAAAATTTGCTTCTGTGAAGATTTTGAAACCTGGGCAATTCTTTCATATCCACCTAACATTTCTAAACACAGGCAAACCTCTAAGACGTGGTTAGCCCAACGATGTCTGGAAGAGCTGAAGAGCCAGATTCTTCCTTTTCTTCTTCATTTACAGTCAGTCCAGTTGTTTGAATACCATAATAACATTGAACAGCAGCGATATGACCCCCTTCACTGTCTTTATGTTTCCAGATATATTGGCTTGTAATCCAGTCTATATAGGTCCATTGAACTTGTATGTTATTATTTTCTACAGATGCCTTTAACTCCCTTCTGAAACTAGCCAAAATCCACATCTCTAAGCCCTCCTAGGCCTGGCTTAAAGTAGGCTCTGCTGATATCACTACTGCATGGGAGTGAAATGTTGTCTGTATACTATTTAGCTGTTTTCCTTTGTTTTGGAAGCACTCTCAGTGCTTAAAGCTTACAGAACTTACAGCACTAATCTCATTTCTAATGTAAAGGTTCTAATGTAAAATATCAAATTGCTTATTGCCTGTGAGATTAGAAATTCTAGGTAGATACTTATTGGTTAACTCTATGAATTATCCAGACAGGTTTCCAAGAAACAGCTCTAGGACAAAGGGGAACATTGCTCACATTTTTCTCCTAGAATTACATGATTTGGGGTCCAAAAAGGCCACATTTTGGACTATATCCAAATCACCATACACATGTTCCTTTTTTGACCAAAATTACTCCAACACAAATCAAACTTAGAAGCTTCATATAGTTCCAGATGATCAGAATCTGAACATATCAAATTACCACTTCCCACTGGAATTCATGCCAACTAGGGCCTGAACTTCTGCCCAAATAATATTTACTTTCTCCTAGTAAGTTCTGATTTCTGCACCTTGCCTATTGCCATTACTAAAGTGAAATAAAAGTGTTCAGTTTATTTACAGAGTTCCTGTCTTCATTTATTTTGTAGCATTCAAAGGGAGAAACAGAAAATGTTCTTTTTTTAAAAAAAAAATTGAAGTACAGTTAATTTACAATATTGTGTTAGTTTCAGGTGTACAGCAAAGTGATTTATATATATATATACATATATATATAGACATATATATATTTCAGATTATTTTCTGTTGTAGGTTATTACGAGATATTGAATATAGTTCCCTGTGTTATACAGTTAATCCTTGTGGCTTATTATTTTATGTATAGTAGTTTGTATCTGTTTATCCCATACTCCTAATTTATTTCTCCCCCCACTCCCTTTCCTCGCTGGTAACCACAAGTTTCTCTATGTCTGTGAGTCTGTTTCTGTTTTGTATATAGATTCATTTGTATTATTTTTTAGATTCCACATATAAGTGATAACATATAATGTTTGTCTTTCCCTGTCTGACTTACTTCACTTATTCTCTAGGTCCATCCATGTTACTGCAAATGGCAATATTTCATTCTTTTTTATGGTTGAGTAATATTCCATTATATATATATGTGTGTGTGTGTGTATATATATATATATATATGTGTGTGTATATATATATACACACATATATATATATAATGTCTTCTTAAATCAATTGTCTGTCGATGGGCACTTAGGTTGTTTCCATGTCTTGGCTATTGTAAATAGTGATGCTATGAACACTGGGGTGCATGTATCTTTTCAAATTAGAGTTTCATCTTTTCTGGATATATGCCCAGAAGTGGAATTGCTGGACCATATGGTAGCTCTACTTTTAGTTTTTTAAGGCACCTCCATATTGTTTTCCATAGTGGCTGCACCAATTTACATGCCCACCAACAGTATCTGAGGGTTCCTTTTTCTCCACACACTCTCCAGAATTTATTATTCATAGACTTTTTGATGATAGCCATTCTGACTGGTGTGAGCTGATACCTCATTGTGGTTTTGATTTGCATTTCTCTAATAATTAGCAATGTTGAGCATTTTTTTTTCATGTGCCTGTTGGTCATCTGTATGTTTTCTTTGAAGAAATGTCTATTTAGGTCTTCTGCTCATATTTTGATTGGGTTGTTTGTTTTTTTGATATTGAGTTGTATGAGCTGTTTGCATATTTGCAAATATTTTCTCCCATTCCACAGAGTGTCATTTCATTTTGCTGATGGTTTTTTTTTGCTGTGCAAAAGCTTTTAAGTTTGATTTGGTCCCATTTGTTTATTTTTGCTTTTATTTCAATTGCCTTCGGAGACTGATCTAAGAAAATATTGTTATGATTTACGTCTGAGAATGTTTTGCCTATGTCCTCTTCTAGGAGTTTTAAGGTGTCATGTCTTATATTTAGGTCTTTAAAATTTTTTGAATTTGTTTTGTATAAGGTGTGAGAGAGTGTTCTGTTTTCAGAACATGAATTACATGTAGGTGTTCAGTTTTCCCAGTGCAACTTACTGAAGAAACTGTTTTTTCTCCATTGTCTATTCTTGCCTCATTTGTCATAAAGATGGTTCAACATATGCAAATCAATCAATGTGATCGACCACATTAACAAAAGACAAAAACTATATGATCATCTTGATAGATACAGAAAAAGCATTTGATAAAAATCAACACCTGTTCATGATAAAAGCTCTCACCAAAGTGGGTATAGAGGGAACAGATCTCAACATAATAAAAGCTATTTATGACAAACCCACAGCCAACATAATACTCAACAGTGAAAAGATGAAAACCTTTCAGCTAAATTCAGGAAGAAGAAAAGGATGCCCACACTCACCACTTCTATTCAACATAGTATTGGAAGTACTAGCCACAGCAATTAGACAAGGAAAAGAAATAAAATGTAAACAGATTGGAAAGGAATAGGTAAAATTGTCATTATTTGAAGATGACATGATATTCTATATAGAGAACCCTAAAGACTCCACATAAAAACTATTAGAACTAATAAATAAATTCAGCAAGTTATCAGAATACAAGATTAACATACAGAAATCTGTTGCATTTCTTTACACTAACAATGAAATATCAGAAATAGAAAGTAAAAAAAAAGTCCCATTTAAAATCATATCAAATAATACCTAGGAATAAACATAACCATGGAGGTGAAAGACCTATATGTTGAAAACTATAAAACATTGATAAAGGAAACTGAAGATGATTCAAAAAATGGAAAGATATCCCATGCTCTTGGATTAGGAAGAATTAATATTGTTAAGATGGCCGTACTACCCAAAGCAATCTACAGATTTAATGCAATATCTATCAAAATACCCATGACATTTTTCATAGAACTAGAACAAATAATTCTAAAATTTATACAGAACCACAAAATATCCAGAATTGCCAAGGCAATCCTGAGGAAAGTTTTTAGTTTGATGTAGCCCCATTTGTTTATTTTTGCTTTTGTTGCACTTGCATGAGGAGACAGTTTGAAAAAAACATTGCTAAGACAGATGTCAAAAGTGTACTACCTATGTTTCCATTTAGGAGTTTTATGGTTTTAAGATCTGACATTTAAGTCTTTAATCAATTTTGAGTTTTTTTTTGTATGGTGTGAGAAAGTAGTCCAGTTGGATTCTACTGCACATAGCTGTCTAGTTTTCCCAACAGCATTTACTGAAGAAGCTGTCTTTTCCCCATTGTATATTCTTGCCTCCACTGTTGCAGATTAATTGACCATATATGTTTCTTTCTGGGCTGTCTATTCTTTTCTATTGATCTATATACCTGTTTCTGTTCTAGTACCATTCTGTTTTGATTACTATAGATTTGCACATTTCAAACTGTAGTTTGAAATCAGAGAACATGATACTGCTACCTTTGTTCTTCTTTCTCAATATTATTTTAGTTATTCAGGGTCTTTGTGTTTCCATACAAATTTTAGCATTATTTGTCCTAGCTCTGTGATAAATGCCTTTGGAATTTTGATAGGGATTGCACTGAATATAGAGATTATCTTATCATCTAATCTATTTTTGATTCTTCCCAGTGTATTTTTTTAATAGATCTTTATTGGAGAATAATTGCTTCACAATACTGTGTTAGTTTCTGTTGTACAACAAAGTGAATCAGCCATATGCATACATATATCATCATATCCCCTCCCTCTTGAGCCTCCTTCCCACCCTCCCTATCCCACCCCTCAAGCCATCGCAAAGCACCGAGATGATCTCTCTGTGTTACGCTGCTGTTTCCCACTAGCTAACTATCTTACATTTGGTAGTGTATATATGTCACTACTACTTTCACTTTGCCCCAGGTTCCTCCTCCCGCTCCCGTGTCCTAAAGTCCACTCTCTATGTCTACATCTTTATTCCTGCACTGTCACACTGCACACAGGTCAGAATGGCCATTATCAAAAAATCTAGAAGCAATAAATGCTGGAAAGGGTGTGATGAAAAGGGAACCCTCCTGCACTGTTGGTGGGAATGTAAATTGATACAGCACTATGGAGAACAGTATGGAGGTTCCTTAAAAAACTAAAAATAGAACTACCATATGACCCAGCAATCCCACTACTGGGCATATACACTGAGAAAACCATAATTCTAAAAGAGACATGTACCACCGTGTTTATTGCAGCTCTATTTACAATAGCCAGGACATGGAAGCAATCTAAATGTCCATTGACAGATGAATGGATAAAGAAGATGTGGTACATATATACAATGGAATATTACTCAGCCATAAAAAGAAATGAAATTGAGTTATTTGTAGTGAGGTGGATGGACCTAGAGTCTGTTATACAGAGTGAAGTAAGTCAGAAAGAGAAAAACAAATACCATATGCTAATGCACATATATCGAATCTAAAAAAAAAATCATACTGATGAACCTAATGGCAGGGCAGGAATAAAGATGTAGACATTACTTTTCAGTTATTGTATTCTTCAACTCTGTTCGATTCTTCTTTGTGTTTTCTAATACTTTGTTCTCTCTTTGTTCATCTACTTTTCTCCTGAGTTCATTGAGTGTCTTTATGATCATTACCTTGAACTCTTTATTGGGTAGATTGCTTATCTCCACTTTGTTTAATTCTTCCTGTAAGGTTTTGTTTTGTTCCTTCATTTAGAGCATATTTCTTTGTCTCCCCGTTTTGCCTAATCCTCTGTGTTTATTTCTATGTGTTAGGTAGGGCAGGTAAATTTTCTGATCTTGGAGAAGTGGTCTTATGTAGAAGATGTCCTATGGGGCCCAGCAGCACTCTCTCCTCTTGTCACCAGAACTATATTCTCAAGGTGCATCCATGTGGGCTGCGTGCACCCTTCTGTTTTCTTGGGGCTACTATGAGAGTGCTGGTGGAGGGGCTGGCCCTTGGCCTGGTAAGCCTGGTTGGCTGCTGGCCCACTGGTGGTGGGGCTGGGGCTTGGGGCAGCTGGCTGTGGGGGCAGGGGGACTGGGGCTGGTGCCAGCCCACTGGTGTGTGGGACTGGGTCCCTGCATGGCTGGCAGCTTGGCCCAGGGTGTCGCAGCACTAGTGTCGACTTACCTGTGTGTGAGTAAGCCCCTGGTGCTAATAAGTTAGAAGGACGCCAAAATGGTGCTTGCCATCACTAGTGACTTTGTGGTAGAGTGAGCTCCCCAAATGGCTGCCACCAGTGTCTCTGTCACCAGAAGGAGTCTCAGTTTTCTCTCCGGGAAGCTCTTGAAGATCAGCAAGTGGGTCTGACCCAGGCTCCTTTCTAATTACTGCCTCTGCACTGGAACTTGGAGTGTGTGAGATTTTGAGTGTGCCCTTTAAGAGGAGAGTCTCTGCTTACTATAACCCTCCATCTCTCCCTTATGCAAGCCCCACTGGCCTTCAAACCAGATGTTCTGGGGGCTTGTTTTTCTGGTGCACAGTCCCGGGGCTGTGGTCCTGATGTGGGTCTTGGATCCATCACTCCTTGGTGAGAACCTCTGCAATTGTGATTATCTTCCTTTTTGTGAGTCGTGGACCAGGGATATGGGTCTTGACTAGACTGGGTCTCTGCCACTCCCACCCATCTCATTGTGGGTCCTTCTTCATATCTTTTGTTGTGGAAAATCATTTCTGCTAGTCTTCAGGCCATTCTCATTGATAGCTGCTCTGTAAATAGTTGCATTTCTGGTGTGGCAGTGGGAGGATGTGAAGTCAGGTCGTCCTACCCTTCCATTTTTGCCTCCTTTCCAAAATAGCTATTACTTTTGAAGTTACTCTTTCTCTTCTTTTTTGTATTCTGAATCAAAGTTGTGTGAGCACAGATTTTGTATAGTTAACAACATCCCACATATTTATGTAGCATATACTATGTTTATTGAACTCTGTTAGCTATTATGAGAGATGTAAAAATTGACAAGATTCAGTTCTACCCTCTAGGAATATATAGTTTTGTATGGAAGCAGACATGTTCAATTCAGAATATAATACTACCAGTGTGTGTCACAAGGAATTAAAAAATTCTTTGAGGGAAGAGATTAAGATCAGTGGTGGACAAAGGTTTTCCTTTCTATCTTGAATGTGCTTTCCTTCTTACATAGTTACAAATAATTCCAATACATTATTTCAGAAAAATAAAAGTAAAAACCCATAACGTATGACAAAATGTCATTTATTTTCATAGAATTTTATAGTATTTTAAACAAAATATTCAGCAGGAGTAAGAATAGAAAATTAATTTTACCTGGGAGCTTCTGGGTAGTCTTTGTAAAGGCAGTACCACCTGAGCTGGGTTTTTTTTCTTTTTTTTTTTTTTTTATAGATTTTTATTTATTTATTTATTTATTTGGCTGTGTTGGGTCTTTGTTTCTGTGTGAGGGCTTTCTCTAGTTGCAGCAAGCAGGGGCCACTCTTCATTGTGGTGCGTGGGCCTCTCACTGTCGCGGCCTCTCTTGTTGCAGAGCGCAGGCTCCAGATGCGCAGGCTCAGTAGCTGTGACTCACGGGCCCAGTTGCTCCACGGCATGTGGGATCTTCCCAGACCAGGGCTCGAACCCGTGTCCCCTGCATTGGCAGGCAGATTCTCAACCACTGCGCCACCAGGGAAGCCCCTGAGCTGGTTTTGATGGGCAGAGATGGGAAGGAAATTTCTGTAGGCAGAGAGCAAAGCACTCGTGGGGAAATTAAGGGCATACTGGGGGTGTAGCAGGGATTGAAGTTTGGCTAAAGAGCAGGATAAGTGAAAGCAGAAGACTGAGAGGCTGACCAGTGGGTAGAACTTTGTCCTGGAAGCCCTTCAAAATCAAGGGAAGGAACTGAGATTTTATTTTCTACTTCAGCAGTTCCCTAAGTCACATCTGCAATGTACTGGTCCCAGGAGACAAACTGAGTATGAGATTTACGTATTTGAAGATTCATTATCGACATTACAATATTTAATATTGTAATGAGAATTCATACAGTGAAGATTCTTACTTTGCTTAATTTAACCTGGTATTTTCTAAAGGCTTTTGACCACAGAATCCTTTAAATAATAATAATATGAAAGGAAGTCCTTAAACCTACATGGAGCTACTACCACTGATACCGCATAACTATGTGCTAGGCACAGTTTTATGTGTGTTACATGTTTTTGCCCATTTAATCCTTATGGCACTTTGTGAGGTAGGTACTGTTTGTTATTATTATTATTATTATTATTTTTTTGCAGTACGCGGGTCTCTCACTGTTGTGGCCTCTCCCGCTGCGGAGCACAGGCTCCAGACGCGCAGGCTCAGCGGCCATGGCTCACGGGCCCAGCCGCTCCGTGGCATGTGGGATCTTACCGGACCGGGGCACGAACCCGTGTCCTCTGCATCGGCAGGCGAACTCTCAACCACTGCGCCACCAGGGAAGCCCGGTACTGTTATTATTATTGTCATTTTACATATGTGGAAGTTGAGGCACAGGGAGGTTAAGAAACGTGTCCAGGTTCGCAACTAATAAGTAGTAACTCTGGGACTTGAGCCCAAGTGGCCTGACTGCAGGGTCCACGTTTTTCATCAGTGTTATTAATACACAGTGTCTCCAATGCTGTGAGGTGATTTGGGGAGCCCTTGAAGGTTTTTGAGAAGGAGAGTGACATGATTATCAGTAAGTTTAAGGAAGACAGTGATGGTTGCTTTGCAAAGACTTAGAGGAAGAATAGGATAAATCCGTTAGGGAGTTATTTTTCCTTATTTTACTGTAAAAAATTTCAAACACACAGAAAAGTTGAAAGAATTGTACAATGAAAACCTGTATACCTAGCCTCTAGATTCAACTGTTAACATTTTGCCATATTTGCTTTATGCATTTTTTCCTCCTGAACCATTTGAGGGTATGTTTCATGCCTCCTCACTGTCAAATAATTCAACATGTGAGTTCTAAAAATAAGGACTTCCTAGGACGTTATGTTAAAGTCTAAGTACTGAGCACCTAAGCCAGGGCAGTAACAAGACAAAGAAGGGCTGAAGTAAGAGAAGTGTGAATTACTCATTTGAAAATTACCTTCAGAAGACAGTTCACTTAAGGTGGTTTTTCTTATATCTTCATAAGGTTCTGGTACACTTTGCCTCATGTTTGTCAGTGTAAACTCCAAGAAGGCAAGTTAATTTCTTAACGAGTTTAAGCAAGATATAACTTGGACAATAAAGTTATTGTCAAAATATAATCCACATAATCTGTGTCAATATCTGATAAAACTTCACTGATTCATGTTATTATTATTTTTATTAAGGCATAATTGACATAACATTATATTAGCTTTGAGTCGATAACACAATGATTCAACCCTTGTATATACTGTGAAATGATCACCACAGTAAATCCAGTCAACATCTGCCACCACACATAGTCAAAAAAATTTTTTTCTTGTGATGAGAACTTTTAAGATCTCTCTCAGCTGATTCATATTATTAATATATCTTTTTATTAGCAATAATAAGGTATAGTTTTCAAAGTTTGGGCACATACAGTGTCCTGAGCATTGTTGTAGACATTTATACATGTTAGGTGTGAAAATAAAGGGAATTCATTGTTAATTTTATTTCTTTAGAAATTTGGGCCAGAATTATCACTTTACTTTAAATTTTGACATTGTTTGATATCCTTGTGAGGTTCTATCTTTTGTACTTTCAGTTCAAGCTAGATACCTCTTCACTGTGAGCACATATAGTGCCTGTCACCCACTGAAATGAATTAAGGTTCCTTGGAGAAATGGATGATTCCAGACCTGAGGCAGGAAAAGTCCAGTTTAACCTGGAATATTTTATTGCCCAGAAAACAAGAAAATGCTCAAAGAATGATGTAAACATGTCAGAAAACTCAAGAGCTGACTGGAAAGAGATCTTATTAACCAAATTTGGCACAATTTGAGTTTCAAAAACAAAAATAATGATAATGAAACATAACAAATATAAATATTCCTTGATCCCATAATGCTATTAGAAAGAAAGAGAGAAAAACAACAAGAAAGAGAGAATGAAAATAAAAACCCTTCTTTAAAGCAATATGCCAGCTAATGAATGCAGAATGAATGATAGAATTAGAAATTTTCTGTTGTAAACTTCCCAGTGTAATAATTAATTTAAGTGAGGTACATCTCTAAATGCCAAAACTGTTGGATGCCAGGTTATTGAGGGACAGAGTATTGAAATGGTTTCAAAGTATCACACCACATATTACTTGTTAATTTCAATGGGACAAAATATGCCTTTACAGGGGAAAGACCTGGCAGCGACCACTGTACAAAATGGTGGAGCTCGGCCCTGCAACAATGGCCCAGCCTGACATTAAGTGCCTTCAGGTGTGATGAAGCAGGGGGTTACCCAGCATCATCTAAGTGGGTTTTTTTTTTTTTGCGGTACGCGGGCCTCTCACTGTTGCGGCCTCTCCCGTTGTGGAGCACAGGCTCCGGACGCGCAGGCTCAGCGGCCATGGCCCACGGGCCCAGCCGCTCCACAGCATTTGGGATCCTCCCAGACCGGGGCATGAACCCGTGTGCCCTGCATCGGCAGGCAGACTCTCAACCACTGCGCCACCAGGGAAGCCCCCAAGATCCTGAATTTTTAAAAAAGCTATGATGAATGTATTAGGGACAAGTGGGGCCATTTGAGTATGGCTTAAACGTTGAATGCTGTTATTAAATTCAGGTAATGCTGTAATAGTGTTGGGTTGAGTGGGAGAATGTCCTTGTTTGTGGGAGATATGCACTAAAGTATTTAGAGGTGAGGTGTCTTATTCACAACTTACTTTTCGATGGGTCGGCAGAAGGTAGTATCTATAGGTCCTTACATAGAGAGACGAAGCAGGTGCAACAAGCTTATTAAGAGTTGGCATATATAGATAAGGGATATACCAATGTTCATTGTACTGTTCTTTCATTTTTGTGTGGACTTGAACTTTTTCAAAGTAAAAAAGATACTATCTATGGGAATCATTGGGAGAAAATATTTTTTCCATCCACTTTTCATGCCTCTTGTCTTCCTACAGTTAGTCATCATTCCAGGAAGTAAAAGTTCTGCTTTGACTTGTTAGCTTTGTCTCTTGTGTGGAGTTTAGCTCTAAGGGCTTCAACTCTCTCTATTTCCCAGCAGTGATAAGGATGTTTCAGAAACAGCAAGTTTGGACTTCTAGAGTACACCTTCTTTTGGGACTCTTCTTTGACTGATGTGTGAAGTGGTAGCAATGGACTTTGAGAAGATCTTGACTCTTGTTATTCTCAGCAGTTGCAAGAGTGGGTTCCAGAAGGCTAGTGGAGAAATGTGATGAAATACACAGCACATTCCTTGTGGCTCAGGGGAAGACTGGAAAGATCCTTAGAATGGGTAGGAGGGAAACACCCTAAGACTTTTTACATGCACGTCTGTTAGTGTCATCATGTCAGTGCATTTTACAGCATTTTGCCTGCTTCCTTTCGTTGACAGATTTTGGCAACCCTGACAAGGTAGTCATGCATTATGAACTACAACTTGCAAGGGTAGTTCTTGGGTGCCTCTGCACGAGAAAAGATGGTAGAGAGGAAAGAAAGTGGGATTTATTTTCTCCCAAATTTTATTCTCCAAAGATAAGATAGAACTCAAGTCAGAACTCTGTAGTTGTCATAGATCTTTTGAAAAAGTAACTGGTTGGTAAGTAACAAAATTTCATTAAATAATTGTTGGATGAAGGAGATGAAGGAGGAGAAGATGTGGCATGATGAGATTCTTTGCTAAGCAGTGTTTTTGTACTAAAATGACAGATACAAATAATGGGTGACCTTAACTGAATACCGTCTATATTCTTCCTTTTGATACGATAATTTGGCATTACTTTACTACTTTTTCTTCAGAAACTCAAGAATACTTTAAAGACTCTACCTTAACCTTCTTAATGTTTATATAAATAGAGAATGTCTGACTTTTATATTTTCACTGAGTTTAAGCAGTATTTGTGGGATTGCAATTCTGATAAGTTGTTGGATTTTTGTTTTCCTTCTCCCTAAGAGCAATGACATAGCAGATTGAAGATAAATGATGGTTTGGAGGGTACTGGGATATACAGATTTTATTTGATGTCATTGAATGAATATGCATTGAGTACCCACCATATACCAAGCACTGTGCCAGTGCAGGTAAAAATGCAATAAATGACATTGCACAGAGTCTATTTGGTGACTGTCAGTGACACAAGAACACATGTTTGGAGGAGCTTGGCTGTTTCCTGCTCTGATGGTCCTCATGGACTGACACTACTACACTCTTTTTATAATATATTAGATCCATAAACAAAAGAGCTCTAATCAATCCCTTCTTGGATTATTCCAGTTTTTTCTCATACAATTTATTGGGGGAAATGAGTTCCATATGTTTAGTAAAGTTTTTCCAGAACCACCTCCTTTCTGGCTCATTTTTAGTATTTTGGGATTTGGTGGTTGGTGTTTATGGTCAACAAATGCATGCTCTTTGTGACTCTATCATTTTCTTTAATACATATACTTTTTCAACCACTTTATCTTACAGAGGTGAAAATTTTTGCCTTCTTTGTCCATAATAATTTTTTCTTATACATGTGTAAGATGGGTTGACAATCCTGAATACCATTAGCTTACCATTCCAACCCTGTTTTCTAGGGAAAAGAATGTGTAAATCTCCTTTAGGAAGTAGGTGAGAGAAAGTTTTCTTTCCCTTGAATAAAAATACAAAAACAATTAGAATTACCCTTGAAAAGTTCTAGATCAATCATCCAGGACTAATACATCACTTATGGAGATAAGTTAGTGGCATTCTCATGAATAATCATCTGTGATTACAGAGCTGTGGCCATCCCAACATTTTGTTCTCCCTGTGAGATTCAACATCATTGATTATTTTAGTTTCTTTACATCAGCTATGATCAGAAAGTCTTGATGGGACAGTATGCAAATTGCATAATCATTAAAATTTTCTCTTTACCTTAACAATAAGCCAAGGTTATTTAAATATTTGTAATCATTTCTTTTTCAATAGTATGTACTTTATAGGAACATGGCTCATCATTTTATTTATGTATTTATTTATTTATTTTTAACATCTTTATTGGAGTATAATTGCTTTACATTGTTGTGTTAGTTACTGCTGTATAACAAAGTGAATCAGCTATAGGTATACATATATCCCCATATCCCTCCCTCTTGCATCTCCCTTGCACCCTCCCTATCTCACCCATCTAGGTTGTCACAAAGCACCTAGCTGATCTCCCTGTGCTATGTGGCTGCTTCCCACTAACTATCTACTTTACATTTGGTAGTATATATATGTCAATGCCAATCTCTCACTTTGTCCCAGCTTACCCTTCCCCCTCTCCATGTCATCAAGTCCATTCTCTACATCTGCATCTTTATTTCTGACCTGCCCCTAGGTTCTTCAGAACCATTATTTTTTTTTTTTAGATTCCACATATATGTGTTAACATACGGTATTTGTTTTCCTCTTTCTGGCTTACTTCATTCTGTATGACAGACTCTAGGTCCACCCAACTCACAACAAATAATTCAATTTCATTTCTTTTTATGGCTGAGTAATATTCCATTGTATATATGTGCCACATCTTCTTTATCCATTCATCTGTCGATAGGCATTTAGGTTGCTTCCACATGTCCTGGCTATTGTAAATAGTGCTACAGTGAACATTGTGGTACATGACTCTTTTTGAATTATGTTTTTCTCAGAGTATAGGCCCAGGAGTGGGATTTCTGGGTCACATGGTAGTTCTAGTTTTAGTTTTTTAAGGAACCTCCATACTGTTCTCCATAGTGGCTGTATCAACTTACATTCCCACCAACAGTGCAAGAGAGTTCCCTTTTCTCCACACCCTCTCCAGCATTTACTGTTTGTAGATTTTTTATGATGACCATTCTGACTGGTGTGAGGTGATACCTCATTGTAGGTTTGATTTGTATTTCTCTAATGATTAGTGATGTTGAGAATCCTTTCATGTATTTGTTGGCAATCTGTATATCTTCTTTGGAGAAATGTCTGTTTAGGTCTTGTGCCCATTTTTGGATTGTGTTGTTTGTTTTTTATGATATTGAGCTGCATGAGCTGTTTGTATACTTTGGAGATTAATCCTTTGTCAGTTGCTTCATTGGCAAATATTTCCTCCCATTCTGAGGGTTGTATTTTCATCTTGCTTCTGGTTTCCTTTGCTGTGCAAAAACTTTAAGTTTCATTAGGTCTCATTTGTTTATTTTTGTTTTTATTTCCATTTCTGTAGGAGGTGGGTCAAAAAGGATCTTGCTGTGATTTATGTCATAGAGTGTTCTGCCTATGTTTTCCTCCAAGAGTCTTCTATTGTCTGGCCTTACATTTAGGTCTTTAATCCATTTTGAGTTTATTTTTGTGTATGTTGTTAGGGAGTGTTCTAACTTCATTTTTTTACATGTAGCTGTCCAGTTTTCCGAGCACCACTTATTGAAGAGCCTGTATTTTCTCTATTTTATATTCTTTCCTCCTTTATCAAAGGTAAGGTGGCCATATGTGCATGGGTTTATCTCTGGGCTTTCTATTCTGATCCATTGATTTATATTTCTGTTTCTGGGCCAGTACCATATTGTCTTGATTACTGTAGCTTTGTTGTATAGTCTGAAGTCCAGGACCCTGATTCCTCCAGCTCTGTTTTTCTTTCTAAAGGTTGCCTTGGCTATTCAGGGTCTTTTGTGATTCCATAGAAACTGTGAAATTTTTTGTTCTAGTTCTGTGAAAAATGCCATCAGTATTTTGATAGGGATTGCATTGAATCAGTAGATTTCTTTGGGCAGTATAGTCATTTTCACAATGTTGATTCTTCCAATCCAAGAACATGGTATATCTTTCCATCTATTTGTATCATCTTTAATTTCTTTCATTAGTGTAATAGTTTTCTGCATACATGTCTTTGTCTCCTTAGGTAGGTTTATTCCTAGGTATTTTATTCTTTTTCTTTCAGTGGTAAATGGGAATGTTTCCTTAATTTCTGTTTCAAATTTTTCATCGTTAGTGTATAGGAATGCAAGAGATTTCTGTGCATTAATTTTGTATCCTGTTACTTTACCAAATTCATTGATTAGCTCTAGTAGTGTTTAGTAGAGTCTTTAGGATTCTCTATGTATAGTATCATAACATCTGCAAACAGTGACACTTTTATTTTTTCTTTTCCAATTTGTATTCCTTTTATTTCTTTTTCATCTCTGATTGCTGTGGCTAAAACTTCCAGAACTATGTTGAAAAATAGTAGTGAGAGTGGGCAACCTTCTCTTGTTCCTGATCTTAGAGGAAATAGTTTCAGTTTTTCACCATTGAGAATTATGTTTGCTGTGGGTTTGTCATATATGGCCTTTATTACATTGAGGTAAGTTCCCTCTATGCCTACTTTCTGCAGGATTTTTATCATAAATTGGTGTTGAATATTGTCAAAAGCTTTCAATGCATCTATTAAGATGATCATATGGTTTTTCTCCTTCAATTTGTTAATATGGTGTATCACACTGATTGATTTGAGTATATTGAAGAATCCTTGCATTCCTGGAATAAACCCCACTTGATCATGGTGTATGATCCTTTTAATGTGCTGCTGGATTCTGTTTGATAGTATTTTGTTGAAGACTTTGCATTTTGATTATGCAAAAATCAGGGTGATTATGGCCTTGTAGAATGAGTTTGGGAGTGTTCCTCCCTCTGCTATATTTTGGAAGAGTTTGAGAAGGATAGTTGTTATCTCTTCTCTAAATGTTTGATAGAATTCACCTGTGAAGCCGTCTGGTCCTGGGCTTTGGTTTGTTGGAAGATTTTTAATCACCATTTCAATTTCAGTGCTTGTTATTAGTCTGTTTATATTCTCTATTTCTTCCTCATTCAGTCTCAGAAGGTTGTGCTTTTCTAATAATTTGTCCATTTCTTGCAGGTTGTCCATATTATTGGCATATAGTTGCTTGTAGTAATCTCTCATGATCCTTTATATTTCTGCAGTGGTAGTTGTTACTTCTCCTTTTTCATTTCTAATTCTATTGTTTTGAGTCTTCTCCCTTTTTTCTTGATGAGTCTGGCAATTTTGTTTATCTTCTCAAAGAACCAGCTTTTAGGTTTATTGATCTTGCTATCATTTCCTTCATTTCTTTTTAATTTATTTCTGATATGATTTATGATATCTTCTGCTAACTTTCAGGTTTTTTTGTTCTTCTTTCTCTAATTGCTTTAGGTGTAAGGCAGGTTGTTTATTTGAGATTTTTCTTGTTTCTTGAGGTAGGATTGTATTGCTATATACTTCCCTCTTAGAAATGCTTTTGCTACATCCCATAGGTTTGGGTTGTTGTGTTTTCATTGTCATTTGTTTCTAAGTACTTTTTTTATTTCCTCTTTGATTTCTTCAGTGATCTGTCAGTTATTTACTAGTGTATTGTTTAGCCTCCATGTGTTTGGATTTTTTTAGTTTTTTTCCTGTAATTGATATGTAGTCTCATAGCATTGTGGTTGGAAAGCATATTTGATATGATTTCAATTTTCTTAACTTTACCAAGGCTTGATTTTTGACCTAAGATATGATCTATCCTGGAGAATGTTCCATGAGCACTTGAGAACAAGGTGCATTGGACTGTTTTTGGATAAAATGTCCTATAAATATCAGTTAAGTCCATCTTTTTTAATGTGTCATTTAAAGCTTGTGTTTCCTTATTTATTTTCAGTTTGGATGATCTGTCCATTGGTGAAAGTGCGGTGTTAAAGTCCCCTACTATGGTTGTGTTACTGGCGATTTCCCCTTTTATGGCTGTTAGCATTTGCCTTGTGTGTTGACGTTCTCCTATGTTTGGTGCATAAATAATTACAATTGTTATATCTTCTTCTTGGATTCATCCCTTGATCATTATGTAGTGTCCTTCTTTGTCTCTTGCAACAGTCTTTATTTTAAAATCCATTTTGTCTGATATGAGAATTGCTACTCCAGCTTTCTTTTGATTTCCATTTGCATGGAATATCTTTTTCCATCCCCTCACTTTCAGTCTGTGTGTGTTCCTAGGTCTGAAGTGGGTCTCTTGTAGACAGCATAAATATTTGTCTTGTTTGTAATCATTCAGCCAGTCTATGTCTTTTGGTTGAAGCATTTAATCCATTTACATTTAAGGTAGTTATCGATATGTATGTTCCTATTACCATTTTCTTAATTGTTTTGGCTTTGTTATTGTAGGTATTTTCCCTCTCTTGAGTTTCCTGCCTAGAGAAGTTCCTTTAGCATTTGTTGTAATGCTGATTTGTTGGTGCTGAATTCTCTTAGCTTTTGCTTGTCTGTAAATATTTTGATTTCTCTGTTGAATCTGAATGAGATCCTTGCTGGGTAGAGTAATCCTTGTTGTAGGTTTTTCCCTTTCATCACTTTAAATATGTCCTGCCACTCCCTTCTGGTTTGCAGAGTTTCTGCTGAAAGATGAGCTCTTAACCTTAAGGGGATTCCCTTGTATGTTATTTGTTGTTTTTCCCTTGCTGCTTTTAATGTTTTTCTTTGTATTTAATTTTTGATAGATTGATTAATATGTGTCTTGGAGTGTTTCTCCTTGGATTTATCCTGTTTGGGACTCTCTGTGATTCCTGGACTATTTCCTTTCCCACATTAGGGAAGTTTTCAACTAGAATCTCTTCAAATATTTTCTCAGTCCCTTTCTTTATCTCTTCTTCTTCTGGGACCCCTATAATTCGAATGTTGGTGCGTTTAATGTTGTCCCAGACGTCTCTGAGCCCGTCCTCAATTCTTCTCATTCTTTTTTCCTTATTCTGCTCTGTGGTAATTATTTCCACGATTTTATTTTCCAGGTCATTTATCCAGTCTTCTGCCTCAGTTATTCTGCTATTGATTCCTTCTAGAGGATTTTTAATTTCATTTATTGTGTTGTTCATCATTGTTCATTTGCTTTTTAGTTCTTCTGTGTCCTTGTTCAACATTTCTTGTATTTTCTCCATTCTATTTCCAAGATTCTGGAACATCCTTACTGTCATTATGCTGAATTCTTTTTCAGGTAGACTGCCTATTTCCTCTTTATTTATTTGATCTCGTGGGCTTTTACCTTGCTCCTTCATCTGCTGTGTATTTCTCTGTCTTCCTAGTTTGCTTAACTTACTGTGTTTGGGGTCTCCTTTTCACATGTTGCAGGTTCATAGTTCCTGTTGTTTTTGGTGTCTGCCCCCAGTGGCACAGGTTGGTTCAGTGTGTTGTGTAGGCTTCCTGGTGGAGTGGACTTGTGCCTGTGTTCTGGTTTTTGAGGCTGGGTCTTGTATTTCTGGTGGGCAGGACTGCATCTGGTGATGTGTTTTGGGATGTCTGTGAACTTATTATGATTTTAGGCAACCTCTCTGCAGATGGATGGGGTTGTGTTCCTGTCTTGCTAGTTGTTTGTCATGGGGTGTCCAGCACTGGAGCTTTCTGGTCATTGAGTTGATCTGGGTCTTAGTATTGAGATGAAGATCTCTGGGAGAGCTCTCACCAGCTGATATTAGGTGGGGCTGGGAGACCTCTGGTGGCCAATGTTCTGAATTTGGCTCTCCCACCTCAGACGCACAGGCCTGCCACCTGGCTGGAGCACCAAGACCCTGTCAGCCGAGCAGTTTTTGGGAAGTCTCAGGTCTTCTGCTAGCATTCAGTAGGTGTTTTGTAGGAGTTGTTCCACGTGTTGATGTGTTTTTAATGTATCTGTGGGGAGAAAGGTGATTTCCATGTCTTACTCCTCCACCATCTTGAAAGTCTGCCCTATCATTTATTTTAGAAGAAGAAGTGAGGCTTTATTTTGAGCCATTCAACCAATATTAGACTTAGGCAACTGGTGAGACTTTCACTCTTCCTTGCCAGCCATGTTTCATATCTGCATTCCTTCTCACTTCCTTCCTTCAAATATTTAATTTAAACCAACCACCTGACATAAGAGTTGTATGTATGGATTTTGAAAAGAAGTTTTCACTTAACATATTTTAATTTTTGACAATGTTTTCCATTCTCCAATATAATTTAAAATAGTATTAGTCCATTCAATAAATATGCCACTATTTAATCTTAAGTAGTTGGACATTTCCCCCATTGTTCACTGTTATAATAGCATTGAAATAGATACTCCTGTAGCTAAAATATTGAACATATTCATGATAATTTCCTTAGGTGAAATTCTTGGATATGTAATTATCATATCAAAAGTAGGTACATCTTAAATCTACTTATACATGTTACCAAATATTATTATGTGAGGATGCTCATTTCCTCTTACCCCCTACAAAACTGGGTGTTATAAAAATTCTCTGCTTTAATAAGATTTTTTTTTGGATATTGTTATCTTTTTTTTTAACATCTTTACTAAAGTATAATTGCTTTACAATGGTGTGTTAGTTTCTGCTTTATAACAAAGTGAATCAGTTATACATGTACATATCTTCCCATATCTCTTCCCTCTTGTGTCTCACTCCCTCCCACACTCCCTATCCCACCCCTCTAGGTGGTCAAAATCCACCGAGCTGATCTCCCTGTGCTATGTGGCTGCTTCACACTAGCTTTCTATTTTACATTTGGTAGTATATATATGTCCATGCCACTCTCTCAGTTTGTCACAGCTTCCCCTTGCCTTTCCCCATATCCTCAAGTCCTTTCTCTAGTAGGTCTGTGTCTTTATTTCCATCTTACCCCTAGGTTCTTCATGAACTTTTTTTTTTCTTAGATTCCATATATATATGTGTTAGCATACGGTATTTGTTTTTCTCTTTCTGACTTACTTCACTCTGTATGACAGACTGTAGGTCCATCCACCTCACTACAAATAACTCAATTTCGTTTCTTTTCATGGCTGAGTAATATTCCATTATATATATGTGCCACATCTTCTTTATCCATTCATATGATGATGGACACTTAGGTTGCTTCCATGTCCTGGCTATTGTAAATAGAGCTGAAATGAACATTTTGGTACATGACTCTTTTTGAATTATGGTTTTCTCAGGGTATAGGGCCAGTAGAAGGATTGCTGGGTCATCTGGTGGTTTTATTTGTAGTTTTTTTAGGAACCTCCATACTATTCTCCATAGTGGTTGTATCAATTTACATTCCCACCAGCAGTGCAAGAGTGTTCCCTTTTCTCCATACCCTCTCCAGCATTTAATTTTTCTAGATTTTTTGATGATGGCCATTCTGACTGGTGTGAGGTGATATCTCATTATAGTTTTGATTTGCATTTCTCTAATGATTAATGATGTTGAGCATTCTTTCATGTGCTTGCTGGAAATCTGTATATCTTCTTTGGAGAAATGTCTATTTAGGTCTTCTTCCCATTATTGGATTGGGTTGTTTGTTTTTTTGATATTGAGCTGCATGAGCTGCTTGTAAATTTTGGAGATTAATCCTGTGTCAGTTGCTTCATTGGCAAATATTTTCTCCCATTCTGAGGGTTGTCTTTTGGTCTTGTTTATGGTTTCCTTTGCTGTGCAAAAGCTTTGAAGTTTCATTAGGTCCCATTTGTTTATTTTTGGTTTTATTTCCATTTCTCTAGGAGGTGGGTCAAAAAGGATCTTGCTGTGATTTATGTCATAGAGTGTTCTGCCTATGTTTTCCTCTAAGAGTTTGATAGTTTCTGGCCTCACATTTAGGTCTTTAATCCATTTTGAGCTTACTTTTGTGTATGGTGTTAGGGAGTGGTGTAATCTTATACTTTTACATGTATGTGTCAAGTTTTCCGAGCACCACTTATTGAAGAGGCTGTCTTTTCTCCACCGTATATTCTTTCCTCCTTTATCAAAGATAAGGTGACCATATGTGCATGGGTTTATCTCTGGGCTTTCTATGCTGTTCCATTGATCTATCTTTCTGTTTTAGTGCCAGTACCATACTGTCTTTTTTTTTTTTTTACATCTTTATTGGGGTATAATTGCTTTACAATGGTGTGTTAGCTTCTGCTTTATAACAAAGTGAATCAGTTATACATATACATATGTTCCCATATCTCTTCCCTCTTGCATCTTCCTCCCTCCCACCCTCCCACCCTCCCTATCCCACCCCTCCAGGCTGTCACAAAGCACCGAGCCAATATCCCTGTGCCATGCGGCTGCTTCCCACTAGCTATCTACCTTACTACGTTTGTTAGTGTGTATATGTCCATGACTCTCACTCGCCCTGTCCCAGCTCACACTTCCCCCTCCCCATAACCTCAAGTCCGTTCTCTAGGAGGTCTGCATTTTTATTCCTGCCTTACCCCTAGGTTCTTCATGACATTTTTTTCCTTAAATTCCATATATATGTGTTAGCATACGGTATTTGTGTTTTTCTTTCTGACTTACTTCACTCTGTATGACAGACTCTAGGTCTATCCACCTCATTACAAATAGCTCAGTTTCGTTTCTTTTTATGGCTGAGTAATATTCCATTGTATATATGTGCCACATCTTCTTTATCCATTCATCCGATGATGGGCACTTAGGTTGTTTCCATCTCCGGGCTATTGTAAATAGAGCTGCAATGAACATTTTGGTACATGACTCTTTTTGAATTTTGGTTTTCTCAGGGTATATGCCCAGTAGAAGGATTGCTGGGTCATCTGGTAGTTCTATTTGTAGTTTTTTAAGGAACCTCCATACTGTTCTCCATAGTGGCTGAACCAATTCACATTCCCACCAGCAGTGCCAGAGTATTCCCTTTTCTCCACACCCTCTCCAGCATTTATTGTTTCTAGATTTTTTGATGATGGCCATTCTGACTGGTGTGAGATGATATCTCATTGTAGTTTTGATTTGCATTTCTCTAATGATTAATGATGTTGAGCATTCTTTCATGTGTTTGTTGGTAGTCTGTATATATTCTTTGGATGAATGTCTATTTAGGTCTTCTGCCCATTTTTGGATTGGGTTGTTTGTTTTTTTATTATTGAGCTGCATGTGTTGCTTGTAAATTTTGGAGATTAATCCTTTGTCGGTTGCTTCATTGGCAAATATTTTCTCCCATTCTGAGGGTTGTCTTTTGGTCTTGTTTATGGTTTCCGTTGTTGTGCAAAAGCTTTGAAGTTTCATTAGGTCCCATTTGTTTATTTTTGTTTTTATTTCCATTACTCTAGGAGGTGGGTCAGAAAGAATCTTGCTGTGATTTATGTCATAGAGTATTCTGCCTATGTTTTCCTCTAAGAGTTTGATAGTTTCTGGCCTTACATTTAGGTCTTTAATCCATTTTGAGCTTATTTTTGTGTATGGTGTTAGGGAGTGATCTAATCTCATACTTTTACATGTACCTGTCCACTTTTCCCAGCACCACTTATTGAAGCGGCTGTCCTTTCTCCACTGTACATTCCTGCCAACTTTATCAAAGATAAGATGTCCATATGTGTGTGGATTTATCTCTGGGCTTTCTATCCTGTTCCATTGATCTATCTTTCTGTTTTTATGCCAGTACCATACTGTCTTGCTTACTGTAGGTTTGTAGTATAGTCTGAAGTCAGGAAGCCTGATTCCTCCAGCTCCATTTTTCGTTCTCAAGATTGCTTTGGCTATTCGGGGTGTTTTGTGTTTCCATACAAATTGTGAAATTTTTTGTTCTAGTTCTGGGAAAATGCCAGTGGTAGTTTGATAGGGATTGCATTAAATCTATAGATTGCTTTGGTTAGTACAGTCATTTTCACATTGTTGGTTCTTCCAGTCTAAGAACATGGTATAACTCTCCATCTATTTGTATCATCTTTAATTTCTTTCATCAGTGTCTTATAATTTTCTGCATTCAGGTCTTTTGTCTCCTTAGGTAGGTTTATTCCTAGATATTTTATTCTTTTTGTTGCAATGGTAAATGGGAGTGTGTTCTTGACTTCACTTTCAGATTTTTCATCATTAATGTATAGAAATTCCAGAGATTTCTGTGCATTAATTTTGTATCCTGATACTTTGTCAAATTCACTGATTAGCTCTAGTAGTTTTCTGGTTGCATCTTTGGGATTCTCTATGTGTAGTATCATGTCATCTGCAAACAGTGACAGCTTTACTTCTTCTTTACTCATTCGGATTCCCTTTATTTCTTTTTCTTCTCTGATTGCTGTGACTAAAACTTCCAAAACTATGTTGAATAAGAGTGGTGAGAGTGGGCAACCTTCTCTTGTTCCTGGTGTTAGTGGAAATGGTTTCAATTTTTCACTATTGAGGATGATGTTGGCTGTGGTTTAGTCATATATGGCCTTTATTATGTTTAGGAAGGTTCCCTCTATGCCTACGTTCTGCAGGGTTTTTATCATAAATGGGTGTTGAATTTTGTCAAAAGCTTTCTCTGCATCTATTGATATGAAGATATGGTTTTTCTCCTTCAATTTGTTAATATGGTGTATCACATTGATTGATTTGCATATATTGAAGAATCCTTGCATTCCTGGAATAAACCCCACTTGATCATGGTGTATGATCCTTTTAATGTGTTGTTGGATTCTGTTTGCTAGTATTTTGTTAAGGATTTTTGCATTTATGTTCATCAGTGATATTGGCTTGTAGTTTTCTTTCTTTGTGCCATCTTTGTCTGGCTTTGGTATCAGGGTGATCGTGGCCTCGTAGAATGAGTTTGGGAGTGTTCCTGCCTCTGCTGTATTTTGGAAGAGTTTGAGAAGGATAGGTGTTAGCTCTTCTCTAAATGTTTGATAGAATTTACCTGTGAAGCCATCTGGTCCTGGGCTCTTGTTTGTTGGAAGATTTTTAATCACAGTCTCCATTTCAATTCTTGTGATTGGTCTGTTCATACTTTCTATTTCTTCCTGGTTCAGTCTTGGCAGGTTGTGCATTTCTAAGAATTTGTCCATTTCTTCCTGGTTGTCCATTTTACTGGCATAGAGTTGTTGGTAGTAATCTCTCGTGATGTTCTGTATTTCTGCAGTGTCAGTTGTTACTTCTCCTTTTTCATTTCTAATTCTATTGATTTGAGTCTTCTCCCTTTTTTTCTTGACGAGTTT
Organism: Tursiops truncatus; assembly: GCF_011762595.2. Taxonomy (NCBI): domain Eukaryota; kingdom Metazoa; phylum Chordata; class Mammalia; order Artiodactyla; family Delphinidae; genus Tursiops; species Tursiops truncatus. The sequence goes on from NC_047038.1 coordinate 102,897,575, forward strand.
GGCTAATGGTTGTATCAATTTTTTTAATCTTCTCAATGAACCAGCTTTCCGTTTTATTGATCTCTGCTATCGTTTCCTTCATTTCTTTTTCATTTATTTCTGATCTGATCTTTATGCTTTCTTTCCGTCTGCTAACTTTGGGGTTTTTTGTTCTTCTTTCTCTAATTGCTTTACGTGCAAGTTTAGGTTGTTTATTTGAGATGTTTCCTCCTTCTTAAGGTAGGATTGTATTGCTATAAACTTCCCTCTTAGAACTGCTTTTGCTGCATCCCATAGGTTTTGGGTCGTCGTGTCTCCATTGTCATTTGTTTCTAGGTATTTTTTGATTTCCTCTGTGGTTTCTTCAGTGATCTCTTCATTATTAAGTAGTGTATTGTTTAACCTCCATGTGTTTGTATTTTTTACAGATATTTTCCTGTAATCGATATCTAGTGTCATTGCTTTGTGGTCGGAAAAGATACTTGATACAATTTCAATTTTCTTAAATTTACCAAGGCTTGATTTGTGACCCAAGGTATGATCTATCCTGCAGAATGTTTAATGAGCACTTGAGAAAAATTCTGTTGTTTTTGGGTGGAATGTCCTATACATATTAATTAAGTCCATCTTGTTTAATGTATCATTTAAAGCTTGTGTTTCCTTATTTATTTTCATTTTGGATGATCTGTCCATTGGTGAAAGTGGGGTGTTAAAGTCCCCTACTATGAATGTGTTACTGTTGATTTCCCCTTTTATGGCTGTTAGTATTTGCCTTATGTATTGAAGTGTTTCTGTGTTGGGTGCATAAAGATTTACAATTGTTATATCTTCTTCTTGGATTGATCCCTTGATCATTATGTAGTGTTCTTCTTTGTCTCTTCTAATAGTCTTTATTTTAAAGTCTATTTTGTCTGCTTTGAGAATTGCTACTCCAGCTTTCTTTTGATTTCCATTTGCATGGAATATCTTTTTCCATCCCCTCACTTTCAGTCTGTATGTGTCCCTAGGTCTGAAGTGGGTCTCTTGTAGACAGCATATATATGGGTCTTGTTTTTTTATCCATTCAGCCAGTTTGTGCCTTTTGCTGGGAGCACTTAATCCATTTACATTTAAGGTAATTATCGATATGTATGTTCCTATGACCATTTCCTGAATCTTTTTGGGTTTGTTTTTGTAGGTCTTTTCCTTCTCTTGTGTTTCTTGCCTAGAGAAGTTCCTTTAGCATTTGTTGTATTGCTGGTTTGGTGGTGCTGAACTCTCTCAGTTTTTGCTTATCTGTAAAGCTTTTAATTTCTCCATCAAATCTGAATGAGATCCTTGCTAGGTAGAGTAATGTTGGTTGTATGTTTTTCTCCTTCATCACTTTAAATATGTCCTGTCACTCCCTTCTGGCTTGCAGAGTTTCTGCTGAAAAATCAGCTGTTAACCTTATGGGGATTCCCTTGTGTGTTCTTTTTCCCTTGCTGCTTTTAATATGTTTTCGTTGTATTTAATTTTTGATAGTTTGATTAATATGTGTCTTGGTGTGTTTCTCCTTGGATTTATTTTGTATGGGACTCTCTGTGCTTCCTGGACTTGTTTAACTATTTCCTTTCCCATATTAAGGAAGTTTTCAATTATAATCTCTTCAAATATTTTCTAAGTCCCTTTGTTTTACTCTTCTTCTTCTGGGACCCCTATAATTCGAATGTTGGTGTGTTTAATGTTGTCCCACAGGTCTCTGAGACTGTCCTTAGTTCTTTTTATTCTTTTTTCTTTATTCTCCTCTGCAGTAGTTATTTCCACTATTTTATCTTCCAGGTCACTTATCCATTCTTCTGCCTCAGTTATTCTGCTATTGATCCCTTCTAGACTATTTTTAGTTTCATTTACTGTGTTGTTTATTGTTGCTTGTTTCCTCTGTAGTTCTTCTAGGTCTTTGATAAATGTTTCTTGCATTTTCTGTATTCTATTTCCAAGATTTTGTATCATCTTTACTATCATTATTCTGAATTGTTTTTCAGGTAGACTGCCTATTTTCTCTTCATTTGTTAGGTCTGGTGGGTTTTTACCTTGCTCCTTCATCTGCCATGTGTTTTTCTGTCTTCTCATTTTGCTTATCTTACTGTGTTTGGGGTCTCCTTTTTGCATGCTGCAGGTTCATAGTTCCTGTTGTTTTTTCGTGTCTGTCCCCAGTGGCTAAAGTTGGTTCAGTGGATTGTGTAGGCTTCCTGGTGGAGGGGACTTGTGCCTGTGTTCTGGTGTATGAGGTTGGATCTTTTCTTTCTGCTGGGCAGGTCCACGTCTGTTGGTGTGTTTTGGGGTGTCTGTGGCCTTATTGTAATTTTAGGCAGTGTCCCTGCTAATGGGTGGTGTTGTGCTCCTGTCTTGCCAGTTGTTTGGCATAGGGTGTCCAGCACTGTCGCTTGCTGGTCGTTGAGTGATGCTGGGTCTTGCTGTTGAGATGGAGATCTCTGGGAGATTTTTGCCATTTGATATTTTGTGGAGCTGGGAGGTCTCTTGTGGACCAGTGTCCTGAAGTTGGCTTTCCCACCTCAGAGGCACAGCACTGACTCCTGGCTGGAGCACCAAGAGACTTTCATCCACAGAGCTTTCATGCTGCCCTAGTCTTGAAGCTCTCACCCCTGCTCTTCAAGCCATGTCCCCCTTAATAAGATTTATGAAAATGAAATCTCCTAGGTGTTTATATTTTTTATTATTAGAAGTTCAGAAATTTTCCTAAATTTTGTTTCCTACTGTGTTATATTGGAAAAACATGCAATGCAATGATAAATCAGATCCTAAAATTTCATAATTTATGAGCTTTGCTGTTGGTTTCCAAGGAATATCTCTTCTTAGTGCATAGAGTTTTAAGGAAATAAGGTGTTCAAACTCATGCTTTCTAAGATCACACTAATTGCTGTCTCCCTTCCAGAGTGATGTTGATTGATTTGATTCGTTTACATTGATATAAATGTAAACATCTATTTACACCATTCTTATTTATTTATTATTTTTAAATTTTATTTATTTTTTAAAAATTTATTTATTTTATTTATTTTTGGCTGCGTTGGGTCTTTATTGTTGCATGCGAGCTTTCTCTAGTTGCGGTGAGCAGGGGCTGCTCTTTGTTGCAGTGCGTGGGCTTCTCATTGCGGTGGCTTCTCTTATTGCAGAGCACGGGCTCTAGGTGCACGGGCTTCAGTAGTTGTGGCTTGAGGGCTCATTAGTTGTGGCTCGTGGGCTCAGTAGTTGTGGCTCATGGGCTCTAGAGCTCAGGTTCAGTAGTTGTGGTGCAGGGATTTAGTTACTTCGCAGCATGTGGGGTCTTCCCAGACCAGGGCTCAAACCTGTGCCCCCTGCATTGTCAGGCATATTCTTAACCACCGTGCCGCTAGGAAAGCCCCATAAACCATTCTTTAATTTCTTTGAACTTTCTTTTTACGTTTGATGTCAAATAAATATATTCTTTAAGTATTAAGGAATGGTGACTATGATAGCTAATGAAAGTTAAGGTAGACATTGATCATTGGGTGTTAGATCTCTGGATCACTGGATGTACACGAGACCATTCCTGTCAGATAATGACAGTTGGCCTTTTACAAGGGTCTAGTGGCACAGGGTCCTTTCAGCATCTCACAGGTTAGCCATGCGATCCACTCAGAGGAACACTGGCTGATCTTCCTTTTCTCCTTATTCTTTTCATTTTCCTTCTTCTATATTACTTTCTCTTCACCTCTTTCACTTCTATTTTTCCCCTTCTACCTTACCTATTATTTCCTCTTCTTTCACATTTCCTTCTTCTGCAATGGTATAATGTGTTTTGAAATATTAACTAATTTTTCTTCCATATTCTTTTCTCCTTTTGTTTTTCTCTATCCCCATTTATGGACAAGGTCATTTAGACTTACTTCAGTAGGAAAGGAAAGGGCTGTGCTAAGGTAGGGATCTCCTACTTGCTTTGAGTTTCAAAAAGAGGTGCCAAGGAGAAATCTTGCTTAAATCTGAGATCAAAGTAAATGAGTGAGAGGAAAACGTACCCAACCACAGCATGGAGTGTGCACACATGTGCACAAACACACAAACACATACCACATATATATAAGTATATATACATGTATATGTACTTACATGTATAAGTATATATTTGTAAGTATTTACAAACTATATATATATATATATGTATAGATTAAAGAATTATAATAGAGGGAAAAACCATATACATATCACTCACTTTAGAAATAAAATAATTCTAGTAAGATTGAAATGATCAAAATGCCTCTCTTTTAATTGTACCCAGAGGAAAAACATTATGTGTGAATCATCCCACATATTTTCTCTTAACCTAATAAGCATGTATATGTGTATTCTAAAATGCAGTGCATAGTTATGCCAATTTTTTAACATACCTAACTTTACACACTAGACTGCCCTCATATTCTCAGGGCTTGAAATTCTGCTTCAGAACTTCTTCACTAGGTAGCTGGGTCAGTTAGGACAAATTATTTCATCCCTCTTATTGCAATTTCCTCATCTATAAAATGAAAACCATGATTGTACATATTATTACTATTCTTCAGTGACTCAGTGCCCCATATAATGTTGGTGCATGTAGCTATAGTTTATTTATTGTCACTGCCATATAGTGTTCCATTATATATACATGATTGATGTCTCAATTTTTTTTAAAAAAATTTATTTTATATTGAAGTCTCAATTTTAATGCTGATGAACATTTGGGCTGTTTCCAGATTTTGGTTGTTATGAACATTACTGGTAAGAATAGTTCTGTACAGGGCTTGTTGCACAAGGGCAAGAGTTGCTCTGTGATTTTAGGATACATTCCTAAGAAAATTGCTGGGTCATAGGATTTGTGCACATTGAACTCTATTAGGTAATATAAAATAATTTTCTAAAATGATTATTACGATCATTTACCCTCCCAATAGAGTGTATAGGACTTGCTTCATAGCCTATACATATCAACATATACATATATACATATACATATACATATACATATATAGCCTATACATATACATATCAATTGTTTTACCAATCAATTGTACATATCATTTGTTGATTGTACATATCAATTGTTTTACCAATTGATATGTTTTACCAATTGATAATACTGTTTTACCAATATTGTTATTATTTTACCAATCCTGTGTGTATAAAATGCTGCCTCTTTTTGGTTTTCATTTTATTTATTTGATTATAAGTGAGATTGATTCATAGGAGTTGTTTAAATAGTCTAGATATTAATTTTTATGTGGTCACTTATGTTGCAATTGTCCTTTCCAAATTTGTGCCTTGTTTTTCAAGTTGTTTGTGGTATCTTTTGATGAACAGAAGTTCTTAAATTTGATGTGGTTAAATTTATCAGACTTTTCCTTTATGATTAGTGTGATGGCTAATTTTACGTCAACTTGATTGGGCCAATGGTTACCTTGACTGATACAGATTTTGGTACCAATAGTGGTTTTAGAGGACCAAAACTTTAAGGATGAGTTTTTTGATTGGTTCTGGTAAAAATTCAAGTTTTCTTGAATTGGTTTTTGGAATTGGCTCTCTAATATGATTACACTTAAAGATGCTAATGGCTCTATTTCTATAATTAAAGAGAACACTGATAATCCATGGCATAATCTGGCAGTGGAGATACCACCATTGGACACTCTGAATCCATCAAAAAATAAGGAGATAGGTGGCTGTTCATATAATGCTTTCAAACATTTATGTCAAACCAATGAACATAACGAGTGGGTTGGTTGTCCTAATGTCACTGGCCAAAGTGGTGAAAGAAAAGGATGAGCTTAGAAGTTTGAATTCAAATGCCCTGAAGGAGATTTTTATTTCCTGTAGCGACGGGGCTGAGACTGCTGAAAATCAAACGAAGAATCTCATCCTGCAACTGGCTGCATTACAATGGAAGATTAAATCCCAGCTTCATAGGGTGTTTGCTACTAAAGTGGAGTTCTCCCAAAGGCTGTATATGCTCTGAATCAGCATCAAATATATGGTGCTGTTTCTCTCATAGCCAGGATTCACAAGTCTAAGAATGATGAAAATGGGAATGACACTTCTCATAATTACCTCTAATGACCCAATAGCAAAATCTTTGCTTCCTGTTCCCATGGTGTTATGCTCTGCTGACCTAGAGGAAGAGTATGTCTGGAATACAAGAGATTACTTAGGGCATCTCTTAGTGTTACCTTGCCATGTGATTAAGGTCAATGGAAAGCTACAAACAACCCAATCAGGAAGGACTGCTAACCGAACGAAGGTTTGAGTCATCTGACCAGATAAAGAACAATAACCAGCTGAGATGCTTGCCGAGGGTGAAGGGCCTATAGGATGGATAGTGGAAAAAGTGGTTATAAATACCAACTATGACTGCATTTCCAGTTACTGAAACAAGACCTATAACTCTCATGAGTATTTCTTCCTTATTTTCTTATGAAAGTGTGTATGTAAGTATATAATATTATATATATATATACTTATATATATATATATATATATATATATGACTATATATATAGTCTTTTTTTTCTTCTCTCTCTTATTCCCTTATAATGTAACATAAGGTGTATGGACTTTATATCATAGTATTTAAGCATTGTTAATTTTAGATCATAGTGTTTATGTTATAGGACATCAAGGAAAAGAGTAAACATAACACAAGGACTTTACCTCCTCTTCTGGGGAAGGGATTAGTACATTTTTCATTGTAGGTAGGATAGTTATATTGTGTTAGAGTGAATTATGACCTTGTTATTGTCTTTCTTTGGAGATTAAGTATGGTTTAAGGAGATGTGTATGGGTACCAAGTTGACAAGGGATGAACCTGTAATGATTAAGTTTATGTATCGACTTGACTGGCAACAGGGTGCCCAGACATTTGGTCAAGAATTATTCTGGGCATGTCTGTGGGATGTTCCTGAATGAGATGAATAGTTGAATCAGTAGACTGAGTAAAGTGGATTGCCCTCCTTAATGTGAGTGGGTCTCATCCAATTAGTTGAAGCCCTGAATAGAACGATAATGATGACTCTCCTTCAAGTAAGAGGGAACTCCTTCCTGGTTGCCTTGACCTGGCACATCTATTCTTTTTTGCCTACAAACATGAACTGAAACATTGCCTTTTTCTGGGTCTTGTCTTTTTCTTGTATTTTCCTGCTGACATTCAAACTAAAATTACAGTGTCAGCTCTCCTGGTTCTCAGGCCTTCAGACACAGACTGGAACTTATAATCAGCTCTCCTAGGTCTCCATGTTGCTGACTTCAGATCTTGGGACTTCTTGGCCTCCTTAATTGAGTGAGCCTATTCCTTATAATAAATCTATTTCTCTCTATCTCTATTTTTATATTTATACCTATATATCTATATTTATATCTCCTATTGGTTCTGTTTCTCTGGAGAAAAACTAACACAGCTAGCTTTTGTTTTGTCTTAAGAAACTGTTTGTTCTCCTAAGGTCCTATAGAAAGTTTCCTATACTGCCTTCTAAAAGTCTTATAGTTTTCCTTTCCAAGCAAAAGATTTTAATCTACCTTGAAAAAATTATATTCACTTCTATTTTTGGAACTGTTTCTGCACTCTGTAATTCTTCAATTTGGTCAGCCTGCTTATCTTTGTACTATCTCAGTTATTACAGTTTTATAGTAGAACTGGGCAAGTCCCTTTTGACAGAATATCTACATATATTATTTGTATAGACAGTATATTGTTGAGTGTTGCTTTTTAAAATCTAATGTGAAAATCTCTGCCTTTTTATTGTATTGTTAAATACTACTAACAACATTTCATGTAGTTATTATTTTTTCTATTTTATTACTTATTATTTTTATATTATTATTATTTTCCATTTGTGTCCTCTGTTTTCTATTTCTGCTTCCTTTTGGCTTTTTAGGTATATGCTTTTTTATTTAAAAGTCATTGTTCTAGGAATAAAAATATACATCTTTAACTTTTCACATTCTACTTAGAGTTAACATTAATACATCACTTCATGTAAAATGTAGAAAATTTCCAACCATATAGGTCCATTGATCAGCCCTCTGTTTTTATGCTGTAGTTGTCATATGTATTACACTTATGTACATTATAAAATACACAAGATACTATAGTTTCCACATTAAACAGTCATGTTTTTTAAAGAAATTAAGAGCAAAAGAGGTTATTACTCATATATTTACTAATTTCTCAGATACTATTTTACTAATTGACTTGGATATTTCTAATGTTCTTCATTTCTTTGTGAAAGTTTTTTCTCTCTAATATTAGTTTCTTCTAGCCTGAAGAACACTGCTTAGCATTTCTTGTTATGTATGGTGGCAATGGATTCTCTTTAGTTTAATATCACCTGAAAATTAATTTTTTCACCTTTATTTTTGAAGAATATTTTTACTGGACATAGAATTCTGGGTTGATGGATGTTTTTTCCTACTTTAAAAATGTAGTCCCACTGTCTTCTGGCCCCCGTAATTTTTGATGATGTCAGTCATTGAAACTATTAATCCCCTGTATTTCCTATGTTGTTTCTCTCTACATATGTTTGAGATTTACTCTTGTTTTTGGTTTTCAGAAGTTAAACTATTAGATACATAGTGTGTTATTCTTTACAATTACTTTGATTGGAGGTTTCTGATCTTCTTGGTTCTATAAATTTATGTCTTTCACCAAATTGGGTAAAAATTTCAACCATTTTATCTTCAAATATTTTTTTTTATGTTCCTTTATTTCCTCCTGTCTCCTTTTGGGACTCCAATTATGTGTGTTCTAGATTTTGAATAATCTCCCATAGGTCCATGTGGCACTATTTTTATATATAAAATCTTCCTTTATTTCTATTTATCAGAGTAGATATATTTTATTGACTTATCACTGACTCTATTTCCATCTTTTTCATTTTTCTGTTCAGATTATCCTGTGAATAATTTAATATAGATGTTTTAATTTACTTCTATAACTTTCATTTCTCTTTTCTTATATTTTTAATTTTGCTGCTGAGATTTCTATATTTTCTCTCATTGTGAGTACATTTTCGTTTATCTCATTGAACATAGTTGTAGGAGTTCCTATAAAGCTCTTGTTTACAAATTCCTATATTTGGATCTTATGTCTTGTGATTGGTCTACATTTATTGTGTTTTCCCTTGATAATGTGTCACATTTTTCCAGTTTTTCATATGTTGAGTAATTTTGGACTATATTCTAGAAATTGTGTATGTTAATGATATGGAGATTGTAGATTTTTTTATATTCCACTGAAGAGTGCTGATATTTTGCTTTCAGTAGGCCATTAATTTTGTCAGACTAAAATTGCATACTGTGCCTTTTAATAGTCATTGAAATATCATTTCAGTTTTTTCCTCCTTAGCTGGAATGTTCAGTCTACCCAGAAAATGCATGGTTCATGGGTTAGCCAGATAATTGGAAAGAGTTTATGTCCAGAATTAGGGCCTCCTCTTCTCTGGCTTTCTAAATCTCTGCTTTTCTGCCTCATTTTCCAGTGGCTTTTTTTGTTCACAATTATTTCTTCTGGTTCTTCATATTGAATATTATGTAGGTTTTCATAGTTGTAGCTGCCCTATGACTTCAGCCTATCCTCAGGCTAAAAGCTAAAAGAAAAAAAGCTTGTTATGTTCACTTCATTCTGGTCCCTTCTGCTAAGTTTCAATGCTCCTTCTGAATGTTTTTGCTTCCATTTACTCTCCAGATTATTCATATCATATTTTTTAAAATTTTGTATAAGCTATATAGGCATTATATGCAGGAGGATCCATTGATTAACAGCATTTTCTCTTATACTGAAATCAGAAATTCCTAGAATATATATGTATTTAGCTGTGGCTATTATGCTGGTTAATCGATGTAGCTGTCTATTTTAATTTCAATTACTTTTTATTCCAAGAAATTCTATAGTTTCATCTATTTAAACTGAAATATAGTTGACTTGCATTATATTAATTTCAAGTATACAGCATAGTGATTCAGTATTTTTACAGATTATATTCCATTAAAAGTTATTACAGAAGAACCACAATCACAGAAAGATAGACAAGATGAAAAGGCAGAGGGCTATCTGGTACAGATGAAGGCTTCATCTGGCTTCATCTGGTACAGATGAAGGAAAAAGATAAACCCCCAGAAAAACAACTAAATGAAGTGCAGATAGGCAACTTTCCAGAAAAAGAATTCAGAATAATGATAGTGAAGATGATCCAGGACCTTGGAAAAACAATGGAGGCAAAGATCGAGAAGATGAAAGAAATATTTAACAAAGACCTAGAAGAATTAAAGAACAAACAGAGATGAAAAATACAATAACTGAAATGAAAACTATACTAGAAGTAATCAAGAGCAGAATAACTGAGGCAGAAGAATGGATAAGTGATCTGGAAGACAGAATGGTGGAATTCACTGCTGTGGAACAGAATAAAGAAAAAAAGAAAGAAAAGAAATGAAGACAGCCTAAGAGACCTCTGGGACAACATTAAACGTAACAACTTTTGCATTAAAGGGGTCCCAGAAGGAGAAGAGAGAGAGGAAGGACCTGAGAAAATATTTGAAGAGATTATAGTCAAAAATTTCCCTAACATGGGAAAGGAAATAGCCACCCAAGTCCAGGAAATGCAGAGAGTCCCGTACAGGTTAAACCCAAGGAGAAACACACCAAGGCACATAGTAATCAAATTGGAAAAAATTAAAGACAAAGAAAAATTATTGAAAGCAGCAAGGGAAAAATGGTAAATAACATACAAGGGAACTCCCATAAGGTTAACAGCTGATTTCTCAACAGAAACTCTACAAGCCAGAAGGGAGTGGCATGATACACTTAAAGTGATGAAATGGAAGAACCTACAACCAAGATTACCCAGCATAGATCTCACTCATATTCGATGGAGAAATCAAAAGCTTTGCAGACAACCAAAAGCTAAGAGAATTCAGCACCACCAAACCAGCTCTACAACAAATGCTAAAGGAACTTCTCTAAGTGGGAAACACAAGAGAGGAAAAGGACCTACAAAAACAAACTCAAAACAATTAAGAAAATGGTCATAGGAACATACATATTGATAATTACCTTAAATGTGAATGGATTAAATGCTCCAACCAAAAGACACAGGCTCGCTGAATGGATACAAAAACAAGACCCATATATGTGCTGTCTACAAGAGACCCACTTCAGACCTAGGGACACATGCAGACTGAAAGTGAGGGGACAGAAAAAGATATTCCATGCAAATGGAAATCAAAAGAAAGCTGGAGGGCTTCCCTGGTGGCACAGTGATTGAGAGTCTGCCTGCTGATGCAGGGGACACGGGTTCATGCCCCGGTCTGGGAGGATCCCACGTGCCATGGAGTGGCTGCGCCTGTGAGCCATGGCCAGTAGGCCTGCATGCCTGGAGCCTGTGCTCTGCAACGAGAGAGACCGCAGCAGTGAGAGGCCCACATACCACACACACACAAAAACAAGAAAGCTGGAATAGCTATAAACATATGAGATAAAATAGACTTTAAAATAAAGAATGTTAAAAGAGACAAGGAAGAACACTACATAAATATCAAGGGATAAATCCAAGAAGAAGATATAACAATTATAAATATATATGCACCCAACATAGGAGCACCTCAATACATAAGGCAACTGCTAATAGCTACAAAAGAGGAAATTGACAGTAACACAATAATAGTGGGGAACTTTAACATCTCACTTACACCAATGGACAGATCATCCAAAATGAAAATAAATAAGGAAACAGAGCTTTAAATGACACAATAGACCAGATAGATTTAATTGATATTTATAGGACATTCCATCCCCAAAGAGCAGATTACACTTTCTTCTCGAGTGCGCACAGAACATTCTCCAGGATAAATCACATCTTAGGTCACAAATCAAGCCTCAGTAAATTTAAGAAAATTGAAATCATATCAAGCATCTTTTCTGACCACAACATTATGAGATTAGAAATGAATTACAGGGAAAAAAACTGTAGAAAAACAGAAACACATGGAGGCTAAACAATACGTTACTAAATAACCAAGAGATCACTGAAGAAATAAAAGAGGAAATCAAAAAATACCTAGAGACAAATGACAATGAAAACACGATAATCCCAAACCTATGGGATGCAGCAAAAGCAGTTCTAAGAGGGAAGTTTATAGCTATACAAGCCTACCGCAAGAAACATCTCAAGTTAACAATCTAACTTTACACCTAAAGGAACTTGAGAAAGAAGAACAAACAAAACCCAAAGTTAGCAGAAGGAAAGAAATCATAAAGATCAGAGCAGAAATAAATGAAATAGAAACAAAGAAAACAATAGCAAAGATCAATAAAACTAAAAGCTGGTTCTTTGAGAAGATAAACAAAACTGATAAACCATTAGGCAGACTCATCAAGAAAAATAGGGAGAGGACTCAAATCAATAAAATTACAAATGAAAAAGGAGAAGTTACAATAGACACCACAGAAATACAAAGCATCCTAAGAGACTACTACAAGCAACTCTATACCAATAAAATGGACAACCTGGAAGAAATGGACAAATTCTTAGAAATGCACAACATTCTGAGACTGAACCAGGATGAAACAGAAAATATGAACAGATCAATCACAAGCACTGAAATTGAAACTGTGATTAAAGATCTTCCAAGAAACAAAAGTCCAGGACCAGATGGCTTCACAGGTGAATTCTATCAAACATTTAGAGAAGAGCTAACATCTATTCTTCTCAAACTCTTCCAAAAATTTGCAGAGGAAGGAACACTCCCAAACTCATTCTATGAGGCCACCATCACCCTGATACCAAAACCAGACAAAGGTACTACAAAAAAGAATATTACAGACCAATATCACTGATGAACATAGATGCAAAAGTCCTCAACAAAATACTAGCAAACAGAATCCAACAACACATTAAAAGGATCATACACCATGATCAAGTGGGATTTATCCCAGGGATGCAAGGGTTCTTCAATATCCACAAATCAATCAATGTGATACACCATATTAACAAATTGAAGGATAAAAACCATATGATCATCTCAATAGATGCAGAAAAAGCTTTTGACAAAATTCAACACCCATTTATGATAAAAGCTCTCCAGAAAGTGGGCATAGAGGGATCCTACCTCAACATAATAAAGGCCATATATGACAAACCCACAGCAAACATCATTCTCAATGGTGAAAAACTGAAAGCATTTCCTCTATGATCAGGAACGAGACAAGGATGTCCACTCTCACCACTGTTATTCAACATAGCTTTGGAAGTCCTTGCCACGGCAATCAGAGAAGAAAAAGAAATAAACGGAATACAAATTGGAAAAAGAGAAGTAAAAATGTCACTATTTGAAGATGACATGATACTCTACATAGAGAATCCTAAAAATGCCACCAGAAAACTACTAGAGCTAATTAATGAATTTGGTAAAGTTGCAGGACATGAAATTAATGCACAGGAATCTCTTACATTCCTATACACTAATGATGAAAAATCTGAAAGAGAAATTATGGAAACACTCCCATTTACCACTGCAGCAAAAAGAGTAAAATACCTAGGAATAAACCTTTGTAGGGAAAAAATAGACCTGTATGCAGAAAACTATAAGACACTGATGAAAAAAATGAAAGATGACACAAATAGATGGAGAGATATACCATGTTTTTGGATTGGAAGAATCAATATTGTGAAAATGACTATACTACCCAAAGCAATCTACAGATTCAATGCAATCCCTATCAAATTACCAATGGCATTTTTTTATGGAACTAGAACAAAAAATCTTAAAATTTGTATGGAGACACAAAAGACCCCGAATAGCTAAAACAGTCTTGAGGGAAGAAAACGGAGCTGGAGGAATCAGACTCCCTGACTTCAGACTATACTACAAAGCTACAGTAATCAAGACAATATGGTACTGGCACAAAGAAAGAAACAGATCAATGGAACAAGATAGATAGCCCAGAGATAAACCCATGCACCTATAGTCAACTAATTTATGACAATGGAGGCAAAGATATACAATGGAGATATGACAGTCTCTTCAATAAGTGGTGCTTGGAAAATTGGACAGCTACATGTAAAAGAATGAAATTAGAACACTCCGTAACACCATATACAGAAATAAATTCAAAATGGATTCAAGACCTAAATGTAAGACCAGACACTATAAAACTATTAGAAGAAAACATAGGAAGAACACTCTTTGACATAAATCACAGCAAGATCTTTTTTGATCCACCTCCTAGAGTAATGGAAATAAAAACAGAAATAAACAAATGGGACCTAATGGAAACCATAAACAAGATGAAAAGACAACCCTCAGAATGGGAGAAAACATTTGCAAACAAATCAATAAAGGATTAATCTCCAAAATATATAAACAGGTCATGCAGCTCAATATTAAAGAAACAAACAACCCAATCCAATAATGGGAAGAAGACCTAAATAGACATTTCTCCAAAGAAGACATACAGATGGCCAAGAAGCACATGAAAAGCTGCTCAACATCACTAATTATTAGAGAAATGCAAAACAAAACTACAATGAGATATCATCTCACAACAGTTAGAATGGGCATCATCAGAAAATCTACAAACAACAAATGCTGGAGAGGGTGTGGAGAAAAGGGAACTGTCTTGCACTGTTGGTGGGAATGTAAATTGATAGAGCCACTATGGATTACAGTATGGAGGTTCCTTAAAAACCTAAAAATAGAATTACCATATGATCCAGCAATCCCACTACTGGGCATATAACATGAGAAAACCATAATTCAAAAAAAACACATGCACCCCAATGTTCATTGCAGCACTATTTACAATAGCCAGATCATGGAAGCAACCTAAATGCCCATCGACAGACAAATGGATAAAGAAGTTGTGGTACATATATAGAATGGAATATTGCTCAGCCATAAAAAGGAAATAAATTGGGTCATTTGTTGAGACGTGGATGGATCTAGAGAGTGTCATACAGAGTGAAGTAAGTCAGAAATACAAAAACAAATATCGTATATTGACGCATGTATGTGGAACCTAGAAAAATGGTACAGATGAACCGGTTTGCAGGGCAGAAGTTGAGACACAGACGTGGAGAGTAAATATATGGACTCCAAGGGGGGAAAACCGCGGTGGGGTGGGGATGGTGGTGTGCTGAATTGGGCGATTAGGATTGACATGTATACACTGATGTATATAAAATTGATGACTAATAAGAAACTGCAGTATAAACAAACAACTAATACTAAACTTTCTTTGGGTTATTTGTATGGAAATATGTTAATACAAATGTTTCAGACATACATGAAATTTCTAAAAATCTTATATGTTCTGGTTTAATGTTATAAGTCGCAATTCTAGTTATTACTTTAAAATGTATATCTCAGAAGTAACTAAATTTCCTTGTCAATTTCATTACTATGAACTTTCATCAAATCTTTAACCGTGGTCATTTTTAAGTTTTCTGTCATTTACCGACAGTTTTGGGTGTACTCTGATGCTTTCACAAAAATATTCCTATAAAAGAGTTTCATCTTCAAGGAATTCATGGAAAAGACTGACAAGTACAGGTTTCTGGTAACTGACTATACTGCTGAACTGAATGAATAAGCATTTTCAGAACTCTAATGAAAAACTGATGAATTCATAAAAGTGCTAACAAAGGATCAAGAGAAAAAAATTAATTACATGTGACTGAGTGAAATGATGAGGATGATTATAATTTTTGTGACTTTCTGTTTGAATAAAAAAAAATCCCACAAGGACTCAGAGGCAAAAAATATACAAATCAATTTTCACTGCAAAGTAAAGGATCTGTTACAGTGGAGGATTACTGGACTGAATGTCAATATTATGATATAGTATGAGTGTGTTTTGTGTTTGGTAATTGCAATCATTGTTGCTTTTGTTATGGTCATCCATTTACAATGCTTGGTGTCAGTTTATTTATGTCTTGTAAAAATAAAATACAGTGTGTGCAAAAAAAATAATGCAACCCATTGAATGTAGAAGCAGATATGAAAATTCAACTATCATTTATAAAGCCAGGCACTTTTAAAAAATGCAAAAATACAAAACAACACTACTCTTCACAGATTTTTGTTGTTGTTTTGGAAAATATAATTATTTTTCCAAAAAAAATTTTTTATTCTAATATGTTATGGATTTATGATGTTATTTTTATTATGTTATTCTTAAAGAAATTAAAATACTATAAAAAGATGTATATAATATATACAATGGAATATTATTCAGCCACATAAAATGAAATCTTGCCATTTGTGGCAACATGGATGGACCTAGAGGGTATTATGCTAAATGAAATAAGTCAGACAGGGAAAGACAAATATCATATGTTTTCATTTATGTATGGAATCTAAAAAACAAAACAAATAAATAAGTAGAAAAGAAATAGAGACATAGATACAGAGAACAACAGGTGGTTGCAAGAAAGGGGGATGAGTGAAATAGGTGAGGGGATTAAGAGGTATAAACTTCCAGTTACAAAATAAATGAGTCAGGGGATGAAAGGTACAGCATGGAAAATACAGTCAATATTATTGTATAAAAATTGTATTGTATCTTGTAAAATATCCTCTGAGGATAAGGGGGAATATTATTTGGAAGTGCTTACTTTGGATCTCATCAAATACCTGTTTTGCATTGTTATTTGGCAGTTAAATGTGTTGAATCTCTCCCCTAAGTGACATTGGGTGCTACAATGACTGAGTATCAGTTTTTAAAAAATCTTTGGGTGTATAAAGCCTTTGTTCATTCTTCTGAAGGTGACCATTCACTTATTCTGCAGTATTGTAATAACTTTGTGTTGTAACACATGAAAACTAGACTTATTGTGGTGATCATTTCGTAATGCATTGAAATATCAAATCACTATGTTGTGTACCTGGAACTTAAAAAAAAAAAGTTATTACAAAATAACGGCTACAATTCCTTGTGCTATACAATACGTCATTGTTGCTTATCTATTTTATACATAGTATTTACACTATTTACATAGTGTCTCTTAATCCCATACCCCTCATTTGCTCCTCACTCCCTCCTTCTCATTGGTAACCACTAGTTTGTTTTCTATATCTGTGAAACTGTTTCTGTTTTGCATATACATTTATTTGTATCATTATTTTTAGATTCCACATGTAAGTGATATCATCGAGTACCTGTCTTTTTCTGTCTGACTTATTTCACTAAGCATAATATTCTCTAGGTCCATCCATGTTGCTGCAAGCAATAGAGTTTGATTCCTTTTTATGGTTGAATAATATTCCATTGTATATGTGTATCATATCTTCTTTATCCATTGATCATTCATCTGTTGATGGGCATTTGGGTTGCATCCATATCTTGGCTGTTGTAAATAGTGCTGCTGTGAATGTTGGGGTTGCATATATCTTTTTTGTTCTTTTTTAAAAAATGTTTTTTTAATTGAAGTATAGTTGATTTACAATGTTGTACCAATCTCTGCTCATATCTTTTTGAATTAGTGTTTTATTTTTCCAGACATATACCCTGGTGTGGAATTGCTGAATCATATGGTAGTTCTATTTTTAGTTTTTTTGAGAAATGTCATATTGTTTTCCATATTGGCTGTACCAATTTATGTTCCCACCAACAGTGTACACGGTTTCCCTTTTCTCTACATCCTCCAGGTTATTTGTGGTCTTTTTGATGATAGGCATTCTGGCAACCATTCTGTGTGAGGTGATATTTCATTGTTGTTTTGATTTACTTTTCTCTAATAATTAATGATGTTAAGCATCTTTTCATGTGCCTATTGGTCATCTGTATGTCTTCTTTGGAAAAATGTCTCTTCAGGTCTTCTGCCCATTTTTTAATCAGGTTTTTTTTGTTGATGTTGGGTTGTATGAGCTGTTTATATATTTTGAATATTAATCCCTTGTTAGTCATAGCATTCATAAGTATTTTCTCTTCTTAAGCAGATTGTCTTTTTGTTTTCTCAATGGTTTCCTTTGCTGTGCAAAATCTTTTAAGTTTAGTTAGGTCCCATTGGCCTATTTTTGCTTTTGTTTCCTTTGCTTGAGGAGACAGATCCAAAAAAATATGTCAAAGAGTGTTCTGCCTATGCTTTCTTCTAGAAGTTTTATGGTTTCCTGTATTACATTTAGGTCTTTAACCTATTTTGAATTTATTTTTACATGGTATTAGAGAGTATTCTAATTTCATTCTTTTACATGTAACTGTCCAGTTTTCCCAGCATCACTTATTGAAGAGATTGTCTTTTCCCCATTGTATATTTTTACCTCCTTTGTCATGGATTAATTGACAATACGTGCATGGGTTTATTTCTGGGCTCTCTATTCTGTTCCATGGATCAATGTGTCTGTTTTTGTGCCAGTACCATACTGTTTTGATTACTGTGGTTTCATAGTAAAATCTGAAGTCAGGGAGCATGATACCTCCAGCTATGTTAATTTTCTCAAGATTGCTTTGGCAATTTGGGGTCTTTCTTTTTCCATATAAATATTAGGATTATTTATTCCAGTTCTGTGAAAAATGTCATGTGTGTTTTGATAAGGATTGCATTAAATCAGTGGATTTCTTTGGGTAGTATGGCCATTTACCAATATAAATTCTTCCAATCTAAGAAGATAGTATATATTTCCATTTTTTGTTATCATCTTTAATTTCCTTCATCAATGTTTTATAGATTTTAAAGTGTATATCTTTCACCTCCTTGGTTAAGTTTATTCCTAGGTATTTTATTCTTTTGATTTGATTTTAAATAGGATTTTTTCTTACTTTCTCTTTCTGATAGTTATTAGTGTGCAGAAAACCAATAGATTTCTGTATATTAATCTTGTATCCTACAACTTTGCTGAACACATTTATTAACTCTAATAGTTTTTGGGTGGAGACTTTAGGGTTTTCTATGTATAATATCATGTCATCTGCAAATAGTGACAGTGACTGCTTCCTTTCCAATTTAGATATGTTTTATTTCTTTTCTATTCTGATTGCTGTGGCTAGGACTTCCAATACTATGTTAAACAGAAGTTGTGAGAGTAGGCATCCTTGTCCTGTTCTTGATTTTAGAGGGAAAGCTTTCAGCTTTTCACCATTGAGTATGATGCTGGCCATGGGTTTGTTATAAATGGCCTTTATTGTGTTGAGGTATATTTTCTCTATGCCAACTTTGATGAGAGTTTTTTTTTTTATCATGAATGGATGTTATATTTTGTCAAATGCTTTTTCTGTGTCTATTGAGATAACCATGTGGTTTTTATCCTTCATTTTGTTAATGTGGTGTATCACATTGATTTGTGGATATTGAACCATTATGTATCCCTTGAATAAATCTCACTTGATCATGGTATATGATATTTTAAATGTATTGTTGAATTCAGTTTGCTAATATCGTGTTAGGATTTTTGCATCTATATTCATCTGAGATATGGCCTGTAATTTTCTCATTTTGTAGTGTCTTTGTCTGGTTTTGGTATCAGGGTAATGGTGGCCTCATAGAGTGAATTTGGGAGTGTTTCCTGTTCTTCAGATTTATGGAATAGTTTGAGAAGTAATAGGTATTAGTTCTTCCTTCCATGTTTGGTAGAATTTCCCTGTGAAACCATCTAATCCTGGACTTTTGTTTGCTAGGAGTTTTTTGATTACCAATTCAATTTCACTACTAGTAATTAGTCTGCTCAAATTATCTACTTCTTCCTGATTTAGTTATGGAAGAGTATATGCTTCTAGGAATTTATCCATTTCTTCTAGGTTGTCCAATTTGTTGTCATATAACTGTTTGTAGTATTCTCTTATTGTTTTTTTTGTATCTCTGTGATATTGATTGTAACTTCTCTTTCATTTCTTATTTCGTTTGTGTCCTCTATCTTTTTTTTAATGAGCCTTGTAAAAGACTTATCAATTTTGATTATCTTTTCAAAAAAACCCAGCTCTTATTATTGATCTTTTCTATTTTTGTCTCTATTTTATCTGTTTCCTCTCTAATTTTTATTAGTTCCTTCCTTTTGCTGACTGTGGGCTTTGTTTGTTCTTTTTTGAATTCCTTTAGATGGTAGACTATGTTGTATATTTGAGTTTTTTTTGTTTCTTAAGGTAGGCCTATATCATTATAAACTTCCCTGCCTTTGCTGTGTTCCATAGATTTAGAAAGTTGTGTTTTTATTTTCAGTTTTCTTGAGGTTTCTTCTAATTTCCTCTTTGATGTCTTCATTGATCTATTGGTTTTTAGTAGCATGTTATTTAGTCTCCATGTGTTTCTCATTTTTGCTTCCTGTAATTGATTTCTATGTTTGTACTCTTGTGGTTGGCAAAGATGCTTGGTATGTTTTCTATCCTCTTAAATTTTTTGAGACTTGTTTTATGACCAGCATGAGATCTATCCTGGAGAATATTCCATGTGCACTTGAAAAGAATATGTATTCTTCTGTTTTGGGAAGTAGTGTTCTGTAAATATCTATTAAGTTCAACTGATCTAATGTGTCCTTTAAGGCCACTGTTTGCTTATTGATTTTCTATCTGGATGATCTGTCCTTTGATATAAGTAGGGTGTTAAAGTCCCCTACTATTATTGTATTATTGTCAATTTCTTCCTTTAATATTTGCTTTATATATTTAGGTGCTCCTATATTAGATGCTGACAAATGTTACATCTTCTTTTTGTATGATCCTTTTATCATTATATAATGGCCTTCTCTGTCATTTTTTATAGATTTTATTTTAAATTCTTCTTTGTCTGACATGAATATAGTTACTGCAGCTTCCTGTTCATTTTCATTTGCATAAAATATCTTTTTCCATCTCCTCACTTTTATTTCATGTGTGTCTTTGGCTCTGAAGGAAGTCTCTTCCTGGCAGCATATAAATATGCTTTGTTATTTTTTTATTTAAAATTTTTATTTTTTATTAAAGTATAGTTGATTTACAATGTTGTGTTAGTTTTGGGTTATACAAAAAATATTCAGTCATATATGTATATATATATATATATATATATATATATATATATATATATATATATATATATATATATATATATATATATATTTCAGATTCTTTTCCATTATAGGTTACCACAAAAATGTGCCTTGTTTTCTAGCCAATCAGCCAACCTATGTCTTTTGATTAGAGCCTTTAGTCTGTTTTCATTTAAAGTGATTATTGATAAGTGTGTACTTATTGCCATTTTGTTCCTTGTTTTCTGGTTGTTTTTGTATTTCTTCTCTGTTCTTTTCTTCTTAGTTTAGTCTCTTTCTTTGTGGTTTGATGATTTTCGTTAGTAGTATGCTTTGTTTCTTTCTCTCTAGTTTTCGTGTATCTATTGTATGTTTTTGATTTGTGGTTACCATGGTGTTCATATATGTTGACCTATAACTATATTTACTTGTTTTAAACTTACAGTCATTTAAGTTCAAATACATACTAAAACATTTACATTCCCCTCATGCATGTTTTTTGTTTTTGATGTCATATTTTACATCTTCATGTCTATCCCTTAACTGTTTATTGTAGTTATAGTTAATTTTACAATTTTTGTCTTCTGGGTTTTTTTCTTTCCTTGTAAACTTTTACTTCTCATTGTAGCCTTTTCTTTTCCACTTAAAGAAGACCCTTTATCATTTCTTGCAAGGTCAGTTTAGAATTGACAAACTCTTTCAGCTTTTGTTTGTCTGAGAAGTTCTTTATGCAAGTTGGAGTGTGTGTTGGGATGATCCTGGCAAGCCAGTCAAAGCCTCAGGTAGTTTTCAGTCTGTTTCCTCTGCACAGTTCCTGGATGTAAGCAAGCATGTGTGTGCACTGTTTATGAGCAGAGTCTTGGTTTCTTACAGCCCTCAGTTAAATCCCACTTATTTTCAAACCAGCTAAGGGGACTGATCTTCCTGGTGTCAGACCCCAGAGCTGGGATGTACAATATGTGGCTCAAACTCCTCATTCCCCAGGAAGGATCTGTGCCCATGTAATCCATCTTCTGAGTCCCCTCCCAGGAGCACAGGTCTTGACCTGATTGTCTCTCCTTCTTTCTTACCCAATTCTGTGTGGATCTTTCTTTACAGCCTCGGTTGTAGAAGAGCCTTTCTACCAGTCTCCAGGTTGTTTTCAGTAAGACTTCCTCCACATGTAGGTGTATTTTTAGTGTGTTCATGGGGGGAGGTGAGCTCAGTGTCCTCCTCAGCCATCCCAATTTCCCTCCTGGTCATGTCTTTTTTTTTTTAAAGAATATTATAATGTACTGGTTAAGTGGGAACCTGGAGTCAGACTGGTGAGGTTAGCTTCTTACTCTGCCACATATTAGCTGTTCAACTTGGACAAGATACCCATCTCCTATACTTCTGATTCTTCATCTTATAGAGTGAAGATTTGAATGGTACCTAATTTATAGAGCTGTTTTATATTGAGTTTATATATGTAAAGGTTTAAAGTAGTACCCAGAGTGTAGTGCCTTCTCTATAAATACTAATTTTGATTACTACTAGACTACTTTTAAATTTAAGCTTAATAGCAATTTCAGTGTCCTTACGAAAATAGGCATACATTTAAAGCAGGAAGAGTAATCACCCACCCACCCCCCCACACACACATACACACACACACCATCCTGTGTGTATTAGGAGCATAATGTAGTTTTCTTGGCATAAACAAATCTCTGCTTGGGTAATATGAATGTCCAAAATTTCACTTTCATGATCTGATTTTAATAGTGTTTGTAACACAGGCAAGAGTCTTTGTGCTTCATTTCAGATCCTCTCAGTTTTGCTTTGAGATCTAATGTTAAAATATATGAAGTAGTTCCAGTTATCAGTTTGTTTTAAAAACTACTTTATTTTTCTCCTGAGATACAAAATGAAGGTGTAAAGACATTTGTTATTCTCAAAGCTTTCCTGTTCTTTCTGGTTGGAAAGCTTATTTTCAACTCTGGGCTCTGAATAAAACCCATTATAGTTATAATACATGTCTTTCCAATCAACAACATTCATTTGTTTCTTGTTGTTTTTAAGAAACTTTATTGTGCAAATGAGGAATACAAAAAACTTTAAGAAAAGTTCTTAACCTTTACTGAGTTGATGGTCAAAGAGAAGAAAGACAAATATATCAAAATTATAAGCAATTTAAAATATGCCACTAGAAAGAATATGCTTAATTTCTAGTTGTGAATTAAACAGTACTGAGATAGTCATTTCATTTTGTAATGCCAATTTATGCCAAAGAAAAAAGCTCTCAGTGTAAAAGTTCATATCTTAAAATGGAGGATTTAAATAAAATTTTGGTATTTTGCTTAACTGTAGAATGGCTGGATTTTGGTTCTAGGTTAACAATTTTCTAAAAATCTGGAAATCCTATGTGTGTGAATGGGAGTGGGGGGAGGTTTGGACAAAAGAGAGAATATACTGAAGCTTACTGCTAATACATTTCTTTAGAGATTGGATTTCAATTTAACCAAGGTCTCCTTCTTTGCTATTCAATGGATATAACAAATCAAAGAATCAAAAAGATACATTTCTCCAACAGAGTCCCAGTATGTGGGCATCAGGTTATTGCCCAAACAAGGCTCTAGTGAGTGTGTGTAATGGCTGTTGATTTTGGCAATAAGTATTTGAACTACATCCAAATTATAACAATTATACATTCTACCTGTCCCTCCCCTCCATATGTTTGGTCAGTATAGCTTGGGGTCTTTTTCAGACCCTGTTTGAGAAACTTAGAGCTCAGCAGGCTCAAAACACAGTCTTTCAGGCCTCTATGATTGCATGGACTGTGTCCTTTTCTTGAAATTTTCACCTCAGTCCTCTTAACCTTCTGGTCTCCAGTTAGACACCACTTCCTTTAAAGAGCCTTCACTAACCTTTTCCATTTCCAATCATAATTCTCATAGCAACTGTTACTTGGCTCTATTAGGACATGTAATCAGTCTCTTTTAATTTCCTCTTTACCTAGCCTGTATGTTGCCTCCAGGCTCATCTAGTCAGGTTCCATGTCCAGTTGAGATATTTTGATACATTTGAGAAACATTGTTATATAAATAACAATAGAATGTCTTTCATACAATGGTTCATAATAGGCTCTATAATAATTTCCTCAAATTATTATCATTAGCTTTATATATGCATTTTAAATTTGTAGATTGTTTTAGTGTGATAAATATTCAGAATCTTCCCATTTTCTACTTTATTTACTATATCTTTATGCATAGCACAGAGGAGATTTTGAATTTGTGACCCATTAGTCATGTCTGTAAAAAAGATATATTGATTTGACTCAAACCTCTGAGAAGTTAAAAAATCAACTGGTAATCTCACAAGTTGGACACATGATTAGTAAGAAAAAAATTATTTGTCAGCAACATTTAGATGTTGTTAAGACTTTTACTCTCTGAGTTAGTTATGTTTAGTACTCTTAAAACCTAAACACTTATGTTGAACAAGCTGCATTAACTTAATGAGCTGGATGTGAATGCAGGCACAAACCTCAAGGGGCCACATGTATGGTAGGGCATGGAGGGTCTCCTCTCACAACCAGCACAATGCAATCATGCTGTCATCAGGTGAACCGGCCTTACATCTGGTTTCCCCTAATTCATACAGCTTATTTAGAGACATCAGTAAAAAAAAAAGTGTCCGTGGTCCTTGGTACATTGTCTGTGATGTGCCTCCAGGACATCATGTCTAAGGACCCAGAAATGTCTGACTTTAATGTTCATGCAGCAAGAAGCAAACTCAGCGATTTACCAGGGAGCTTTATTAGTTGGCTGACTACTATATTTCCTAGAACAGTCTGGCATGAATGTTGTAACAAGGCCCTGATTAAAAACGTGATTAATTTAGTTTTGGTTGAAAATGCTCATGATGTTCTGTTTAAAAAGTGAAATGACTCAAAGCTGACTTTTTAGTGTGGATAAAATCAGTGACATTGCCCTAGTAGTACATACTAAACCAATGGTGGACTCACAGCCACGGCTTTATCAAGCTGTTAAGAATTAAAGCCTGGAATCAGTGACAGCAGCATGATCTATGAGTACCTTCACAATGACATGTTTCACAGGTTCATGTGCCAAGACAGTGACATTATTTATGGGTATTTGTAGTAGTGAGATTTTAAGAGCACAGGAATAATTATCAACTGCTATTGTCCAAGTTCATGAAATATAAAGCCAATTCATGTAAAACTCGCATTGACAAGCATGTACTGCTCACAGGTAATAAAGGCAATGACAGTTATGGGTGCTGAGGAGGAAAACTCCTTTCTTCCTGATTAGGAGTACTAAAGGCAATAAATGATCCTAATTACACGGTCAAATGCAATTACTGACTTGACTTTGCATTCTGTTATCTACTAATGTAATTCTTCAGAATATTTTTTCTGCATCAAAATGCATTTGAAAAATTATTATTGATATTTATTATTTGAAGAATAAGGGGGAAAAGCATTGAAAGAGCTGGTCTGTATCACATAATTTGGTTCTCCAAAGTATATTTAAGTTTTTAAAGTCAATACTGTACCATTTACTATTTTTGATGCCCCTCTACTCTACCTCACTCTTCTGTCATTTGTATTTACCATAATGTGTGTTATGTTACTTTATACTTGCATTTTATCTGTTAATTTATTTAACAAGCAATCATTGAACACCTACTGTGTGCAAACATGATGATATGTGCTGGAGATTCACTAGTCAACACACAGGGTGCCTGACTTAAATGAGCTTGATGGGCATGAGGGCAAAATAAAGAGGCAACCACAAATGGCATGCACTAAGGGTTCAGGAGTGGGCACTGTGAGAATTAGGGTGGGAATGCAAGAGGTTAGGAAAGACTCTTTGAAGCAAATGATATCCAACTTGAGGTCATATGGTTATGAGGACAACAAAAGTGAAGAAGATTTGGGGACAGGGAAAGGGGACAGTACGAATGCCTAAAGGCCTGAGAGACTGTCTTTTGAGCCCAGTGAGCTCTATGTTGAGGACAGTGTGACATGAGACTCGAGAGGTTATTTGTTGGATTTTTTCACTGACAACAGAGAAGCTAACATTGATGTGACATAAAGGAAAGCATCATTCAACATGCTCATTTGATTTGACCACTGTCATCTTTAAAATACCATAGTTTGAATGCATATTTGAAGTACTCAAAGATCTTTTTTAAAAAATTTTATTTATTTATTTATTTATTTTTGTTGGGTCTTCGTTGCTGTGCGAGGGCTTTCTCCAGTTGCGGCGAGCAGGGTCCACTCTTCATCGTGGTGCGTGGGCCTCTCACTGTTGCAGCCTCTCTTGTGGAGCACAGGCTCCAGACGTACAGGCTCAGTAGTTGTGGCTCACGGGCCCAGTTGCTCCGTGGCATGTGGGATCTTGCCAGACCTGGGCTCAAACCCATGTCCCCTGCATTGGCAGGCAGATTCTCAACCACTGCGCCACCAGGGAAGCCCTGAAGTACTCAAAGATCTTTATTCATATTTGGTAAGATGGAATTTTTGGTGATGGTAAAATTAAATTTTATCTTGATTACACACTTTATTTTTCTGCTTAAACTTACAAATAAGTCATGTGAATAAATCTCAGTATTCCCAAAAGGGTACAATATGTCCAAGGTATAGGGCATATCATAGAAGTGATTAATCATGAGGAATCAGGCTGGAGAGTTAGACAGGGGCCAAATAATGGAAGCCTTTACCCTGAGGGAGTTCAGACTTTATTCAGGAAGATTGTTACATTGATTTCTTTTGTAGCTGTTTTAGAGAGGTCACCCTAGTAGCAGTTGGAAAATGGAGAGGAGGGGGAAGATGGGTGGTGGGCAAAGTGTAGGATATTGTTATGTATGAGACATGAGGAAAGTCCAAACCAAGGACATGTGGGGGTGGTAAATGAGGAGGAGAGGAAGAACATGAGATCTGTAAAGGAGATAGACTTGAACATGGGAGGTGAGCAAAAAGAGGGGTCAGTGAAAACTCTTGGGATTTTGACTTGGGGGACAAGGTGAATAACAAAGACATTAAGGTTGGAATAAGAAGGATCATGGCCAGAGCACAGATGTGAACTCCATTTTGGACAGTGCTAGAGAAGAATTATCCCAGAAGTGGATCTGCATTTGTGTAATTAAAAGAGAGACAGAATTAGAAGGAGTGGATTGAGAATGCAGGAGAAAGCCTAGAATTTGGGTGTAGACTAATGCAGGGACCTTAGCAGATCAATAGGTTACATTCCTCTTCCCCTGCAGTTTGAAACAAATGCAGATCTAGACACAGGAGTAAGGCAGTTAATGATGGAAACATTACCTCTATTACTGACAAAGTTGATTAAAGAATATTTCTGAGGTCAAAAGCATTTCTAGGATTTCACTTAGTAGTCAGACATCTTTACTTACCCCTGGAGTTGGAGAGGAGAGCTAATCAGAACACAGGTGTCTGTATGCAGCAGACTAGAAAAAATGAGAGTCCCTCTCTGAAGCTCAGAAATCAGAGAAGCCACTTTTTCTTTGTTGAAGAGGACAGGAAAGAAAATGGAAATGTTGTTATAGGTGAAGTTCCGTCACATGACTTGAGGTCATAATAAATGGTCTCCCAGTAACCTTCATTTGAGAGGAGGGCAGAGGAGCAGAATATAAAAGAGTAATATGATGATAATGATGATGACTAAAATGGTTAACATATAGTACGTACTTACTGTATGCCTGGTACCCTTCTAAGTTCTTTATGATCATTAACCTCTTTTTTTAAAAATAGAGTTATCTCACGTTATTGAACATTTCAAGTGTTTTTTAATTCAATGGGGGTAATTTAAAACTTCTTCCAGATTTATTGAGATATAACTAATGTATAGCACTGTAATAAGTTTAAGGTGTATACTATAATGATTTGACTTACATACATGATGAAATAATTACCACAATAAGTTTAGTGAACATTCATCATCTCATGTAGACACAAAACTAAAAAAAGGAAAATATATTTAAAATTTCTCCCTTGTGATAAGAACCCTTAGGATTTGCTCTCTTTACAACTTTCATATATAACACACAGCTGTGTTCATTATACTAAGCATGTTGTACATCACATCCCTAGTACTTGTTTATCTTATAACAAGAAATTTGTACTTTTGACCACTTTCATCCAATTCACCTTCCCCCCACCCCTGCCTCTGGTAACCACAAATCTGATCTCTTTTTCTATGAGTTTTTTTGTTTGTTTTTTGAAGTATAATTCTCCTACAACATCATGTCAGTTCCTGGTGTATAACATGTTGATTTGGTATTTCTATACATTACAAAATTATCACCACTATAAGTCTGTTATCATCTGTTATCATACAAAGATATTACATTATTTTTGACTATACTCCCCACATTGTACATTTCATACCCATGACTTGTTTGTACCTCACCTATTTCACTCACCCCCTATCTGTTCTCTTCTGGAAACCACCTGTTTGTTCTCTGTTCTGTGACTCTCTTTCGTTTTTTATGTTTGTTCATTTGTTTTATTTTAAAATTTCCACATAAAAGTCAAATCATATACTATTCATCTTTCTCTCTCTGACTTATTTCACTTAGCATAATACCCTCTATGCCCATCAATATTGTCAAAAATGGCAAGATTTCTTTCTTTTTTATGGTGGCGTAATATCCCATTTTATATATATATATATATATATATATATATATATATATATATATACACACATATATATGTGTATATATATATATATATGTCACATCTTCTTTAGCCATTTATTTATTAATGGGCACTTAGCTTGCTTCCATATCTTGGCTATCGTGGATTATGTAAAAATAAACATAGAGGTGCAATATCTTTTCAAATTAGTATTTTTGTTTTCTTTGGAAAAATACCCAGAACTTGAATTGCTGGATCATATGATAGTTCTAATTATAATTTTTTGAGGAACCTCCATACTGTTCTACATAATGGCTGCACCAGTCCACATTCCCACCAACACTGACCAAGGGGTCTCTTTTCTCCACATCCTAGTCAACACTTGTTATTTGTTCTCTTTTTTTTTTTAAACATCTTTATTGGGGTATAATTGCTTTACAATGGTGTGTTAGTTTCTGCTTTATAACAAAGTGAATCAGTTATACATATACATATGTTCCCATATCTCTTCCCTCTTGCATCTCCCTCCCTCCCACCCTCCCTATCCCACCCCTCCAGGCATCACAAAGCACCGAGCCAATATTCCTGTGCCATGCGGCTGCTTCCCACTAGCTATCTACCTTACTACGTTTGTTAGTGTGTATATGTCCATGCCTCTCTCTCGTTTTGTCACAGCTCACCCTTCCCCCTCCCCATAACCTCAAGTCCGTTCTCTAGTAGGTCTGTGTCTTTATTCCTGTCTTATCCCTAGGTTCTTCATGACTTTTTTTCTTAAATTCCATATATATGTGTTAGCATATGGTATTTGTCTTTTTCTTTCTGACTTACTTCACTCTGTATGACAGACTCTAGGTCTATCCACCTCATTACAAATAGCTCAGTTTCTTTTCTTTTTTTTTTTTTTTTAACATCTTTACTGGGGTATAATTGCTTTACAATGGTGTGTTAGTTTCTGCTTTATAACAAAGTGAATCAGTCATACATAAACATATGTTCCCATATGTCTTCCCTGTTGCGTCTCCCTCCCTCCCACCCTCCCCATCCCACCCCTCCAGGCTGTCACAAAGCACCGAGCCAATATCCCTGTGCCATGCGGCTGCTTCCCACTAGCTATCTACCTTACTGCGTTTGTTAGTGTGTATATGCCCATGACTCTCTCTCGCCCTGTCACAGCTCACCCTTCCCCTCCCCATAACCTCAAGTCCGTTCTCTAAGAGGTCTGCGTCTTTATTCCTGCTTTACCCCTAGGTTCTTCATGACATTTTTTTCTTAAATTCCATATATATGTGTTAGCATACGGTATTTGTCTTTTTCTTTCTGACTTACTTCACTCTGTATGACAGACTCTAGGTCCATCCACCTCATTACAAATAGCTCAGTTTCGTTTCTTTTTATGGCTGAGTAATATTCCATTGTATATATGTGCCACATCTTCTTTATCCATTCATCTGATGATGGGCACTTAGGTTGTTTCCATCTCCGGGCTATTGTAAATAGAGCTGCAATGAACATTTTGGTACATGACTATTTTTGGATTTTGGTTTTCTCAGGGTATATGCCCAGTAGTGGGATTGCTGGGTCATTTGGTAGTTCTATTTGTAGTTTTTTAAGGAACCTCCATACTGTTCTCCATAGTGGCTGAACCAATTCACATTCCCACCAGCAGTGCAAGAGTGTTCCCTTTTCTCCACACCCTCTCCAGCATTTATTGTTTCTAGATTTTTGATGATGGCCATTCTGACTGGTGTGAGATGATATCTCATTGTAGTTTTGATTTGCATTTCTCTAATGATTAATGATGTTGAGCATTCTTTCATGTGTTTGTTGACAGTCCATATATCTTCTTTGGAGAAATGTCTATTTAGGTCTTCTGCCCATTTTTGGATTGGGTTGTTTGTTTTTTTGTTATTGAGCTGCATGAGCTGCTTGTAAATTCTGGAGATTAATCCCTGTTATTGAGCTGGAATAATCCCTGTTATTGAGCTGCATGAGCTGCTTGTAAATTCTGATGATTAATCCCAAGCAATTGTCAGTTGCTTCATTTGCAAATATTTTCTCCCATTCTGAGGGTTGTCTTTTCGTCTTGTTTATGGTTTCCTTTGCTGTGCAAAAGCTTTGAAGTTTCATTAGTTCCCATTTATTTATTTTTGTTTTTATTTCCATTACTCTAGGAGGTGGGTCTAAAAGGATCTTGCTGTGATTTACATCATAGAGTGTTCTGCCTATGTTTTCCTCTAAGAGTTTGATAGTTTCTGGCCTTACATTTAGGTCTTTAATCCATTTTGAGCTTATTTTTGTGTATGGTGTTAGGGAGTGTTCTAATTTAATACTTTTACATGTATCTGTCCAGTTTTCCCAGCACCACTTATTGAAGAGGCTGTCCTTTTTCCACTGTACATTCCTTCCACGTTTATCAAAGATAAGGTGACCATATGTGCGTGGGTTTATCTTGGGCTTTCTATCCTGTTCCATTGATCTATCTTTCTGTTTTTGTGCCAGTACCATACTGTCTTGATTACTGTAGCTTTGTAGTATAGTCTGAAGCCAGGGAGCCTGATTCCTCCAGCTCCTTTTTTCGTTCTCAAGATTGCTTTGGCTATTCAGGCTCTTTTGTGTTTCCATACAAATTGTGAAATTTTTTGTTCTAGTTCTGTGAAAAATGCCAGTGGTAGTTTGATAGGGATTGCATTGAATCTATAGATTGCTTTGGGTAGTAGAGTCATTTTCACAATGTTGATTCTTCCAATCCAAGAACATGGTATAACTCTCCATCTATTTGTATCATCTTTAATTTCTTTCATCAGTGTCTTATAATTTTCTGCATACAGGTTTTTTGTCTCCTTAGGTAGGTTTATTCCTAGATATTCTATTCTTTTTGTTGCAATGGTAAATGGGAGTGTTTTCTTGATTTCCATTTCAGATTTTTCATCATTAGTATATAGGAATGCCAGAGATTTCTGTGCATTAATTTTGTATCCTGCTACTTTACCAAATTCATTGATTAGCTCTAGTAGTTTTCTGGTAGCATCTTTAGGATTCTCTATGTATAGTATCATGTCATCTGCAAACAGTGACAGCTTTACTTCTTCTTTTCCGATTTGGATTCCTTTTATTTCCTTTTCTTCTCTGATTGCTGTGGCTAAAACTTCCAAAACTATGTTGAATAACAGTGGTGAGAGTGGGCAACATTGTCTTGTTCCTGATCTTAGTGGAAATGTATTTGTTCCCTTTTTGATAATAGTCATTCTGACAGGTGTAAGGTGATATCTCATTGCAATTATAAATGGGATTGTTTTCTTAATTTCTCTTTCTGATAGTTCATTATTAGTGTAGAGAAACACAACAGATTTGTGTATATTAATTTTGTATCCTGCAACTTTACTGAATTCAGTTATTAGATCTAATAGTTTTTGGTGGTATCTTTAGGATTTCATATATATAGTATCATATCATTTGCAAACAGTGACAGTTTTACTTCATTCCAATTTGGATTCCTTTTATTTCTTTTTCTTTTCTGATTACTGTGGCAAGGGCTTCTAATAACATGTTGAATAAAAATCATGAGAGTGGGCATCCTTGTCTTATTCATGATCTTTAAGGGTAGAGTTAGGGTTAGCTTTTCACCACTGAGTATGATGTCGACTGTGGATTTGTCATATGTGGCCTTTATTGTGTTGAAGATGTTTCCTCTATACCTACTTTGAGAATTTTTATCATAAACAGATGTAGAATTTTGTCAAAAGCTTTTTGTGCATCTATTGAGATGATTGTGATTTTTATTCTTTAACATGTTAATGTGGTATATCATGTTGATTGACTTGCTGATATTGAACCATCCTTGTATCCCTGGGGTAAATTTCATTGATCGTGGTATATGATCTTTTAAATGTACTGTTGAATTTGGCTTGCTATATTTTGTTGAAGATTTTTACATTTATGTTCATCAGTAATACTGGCCTGTAATTTTCTCTATTTTGTGGTGTCTTTGTCTGGCTTTGGTATCAGAGTGATGCTAGCCCCATAGAATGAGTTTGGAAATGTTCATTCCTCTTTAATTTTTTTCAGTATTTTAAGAAGAATGTCTGCTAACTCTTCTTTAAATGTTTAGAAGAATTCACCTTTGAAACTGTCTGGTCCTGGACTTTTGTTTCTGGGAAGTTTTTTATAAATTACTGATTCATTTTTTTTTTCTAAAAACAGAAAGAAAGAAGACAGGCAGCAAAAAACAAAACAAAACAAAAGCCATATACACATCAAAGTCCTGTTGCACCCGATATGACAGAATTTATAAACTACCAGCATTTTCATCAAAGTGAAGAGATTCAGAAACAATAAACCTGAAGGGTCTCCTACTTCATGATGCATGCTACAAGTTTCCAAATTCTCTGGAGATTTCTGTTTCTTAGCTTTCTCTGACCTCAGTTAAGATTCTCACTCCTCCATTCCCCTTCTCACCTCACATCCAGGACTTATGTGCCTCCTGGTCCCTTTTCTTAACATCTTTTACCATGGGGAAAAATAATACGACTTTGCCTGAATACTAGTGACTATGAAGGTCATTCCCTCTGCTTCAGGCTGTAGGACTGGATGATAGCACCAGCATGTGTATTCAGGATACTTGGCCTGTTTTCAAATGTACCCCCCACCCAGCCCATTCAGCTCAAATGAAAGCTGCCATTCTGTGGTATAGCTGCTTAGGACTTCTACTACTATTTTTCATGTACCTCTGTCTGTCTGTACTTATGGTTTAAGTCTACTTTGTCTGATATATATATAGTTACTCCAGCTTTCTTTTCATTTCCATTTGAATGTACTGTACTTTTTTACACTCCTTCACTCTCAGTCTATGTGTATCTTTACAAGTGAAGTGAGTCTCTTGTAGGTAGTGTGTCTGTATATATACACACACACACACATATGCACACACACACACACACACACACACACACACACACACATCTCGTTTTAAAAAAATCATTAGAAGGGGTAATTAGGAAACACAAGTACACAGAGAAAAGACCATGTGAGGACATAGCAGAAGGTAGCCTTTTGCAAGCCAAGGAGAGGCCTCAGAAGAAGCCAAACATTCAACTACCTGAATTTTGGACTTGTTGCTTGGGAGGTTCCCACATGAATTAGTCCTCCAAGACAGTCTGTGGGATTGTCTTCAGGCAGAAGGACTCCCAGAGCATTTAACCTTGAAGGTTAGCAGGGCTTGAGTGAAAGAGCTCTACAGGGCTGGGGGAATCAGAGACGCCGCTCTTGGAGGATGCACACAAGGTCTCACATGCACTGGGACCAGGCATAAAGCAGTACCTCCATAGGACCCTGGACTGCACCTACCTAGGGGTCTTAGAGGGTCTCCAGGAGAGGGAAAAGTTGAGGCAAAAGTTGAGTATCACTCACTGTGAGGTCAAGGGCACTGGTGGCAGAAGTCTCAGGGAATATTGATCAGAGTGAGATCTCCCAGATGACCATAATTCAGCACCAAACCTGGCCCCACTCAACAACCTCCTGGCTCCAGAACTGGAAAGCCTCAGGCCAAACAACCAGCAAGATAGAACAGGTTGCTTAAAGTCATACTGAGGTCATGGCCACCTCAAAACACACCCCTTGACATGGGCCTGCCCATCAGAGGGACAAGACCCAGGTCAACCCAGGAGAGGATAGGCACCAGTTCCTCCCACCAGGAAGCCTACACAAGCCCCTGGACCAACCTCACTTATCACGGGGCAGACACCAGAAGCAAGAAGAACTACAATCCTGCAGCCTGTGGAAAGGAGACCACAAACACAGAAAGTTAGACAAAATGAGAAGACAGAGAAATATGTTGCAAATGAAGGAAAAAGATAAAAAGCCACAAGACCAACTAAATGAAGAGGAGATAGACAGTCAACCTGAAAAAGAACTGAGTAAAGATAGGAAAAGAGATCCAAAATCTTGGAAGAGAGTGGAGGCACAGATCAAGAAGATACAAGAGATGTTTAACAAAATGATATTCCATGCAAATGGAAATGAAAAGACAGCTGGAGTAGCAATACTCATATCAGGCAAAATAGATTTTAAACAAAGACAGTTACAAGAGACAAGGAAGGACACTACATAATGATCTAGGATCAATCCAAGAAGAAGATATAATGATTGTAAATATCTATGCACCCAACATAGGAGCAGCTCAATACATAGGTAATGCTAACAGCCATAAAAGGGAAAATCGACAGTAACACAATAATAGTGGGAGATTTTAACAACCCATTTACACCAAAAGGACAGATCATCCAGACAGAAAATCAAAAAGGAAACACATACCTTAAATGACACATTAGAACAGATAGAATTAATTAATACTTACAGGATATTCCATCCAAACGCATCAGAATACACTTTCTTCTCAAGTGCACATGGAACATTCTCCAGAATAGATCACATCTTAGGTCACAAATCAAGCCTTGGTAAATTTAAGAGAATTGAAATCTTATCAAGCATCTTTTCTGACCACAATGCTATGGAATTAGAAAGCAATTACAGGAAAAAAATGTAAAACAACTCAAACACACGGAGGCAAAAGAATATCCTGGTAAATAACCAATGGATCACACAAAAAATCAAAGAGGAAATAAAAAAAAATACCTAGAAACAAGTGAAAATGAAAACACAACAACCCAAAACCTATGGGACGCAACAAAAGTGGGAAGAGGGAATTTTTAGCTATACAAACTTACCTCAAGAAACGAGAAAATCTCAAATAAACCACCTAACTTTACACCAAAAGCAACTAGAGAAAGAAGAACAAACAAAACCCAAAGTTAGTAGAAGGAAAAAAAACCATAAAGATCAGAACAGAAATAAATGAAATAGAAACAAAGAGAAAAATAGCAAAGATCAATGAAACTAAAAGCTGATTCTTTGAGAAAATAAACAAAATTGATAACCTTTAGCCAGACTCACCAAGAAAAAGAGGGAAAGGACTCAAAGCAAAA
Source organism: Tursiops truncatus (assembly GCF_011762595.2). Classification (NCBI taxonomy): domain Eukaryota; kingdom Metazoa; phylum Chordata; class Mammalia; order Artiodactyla; family Delphinidae; genus Tursiops; species Tursiops truncatus. The sequence continues at coordinate 102,933,134 of NC_047038.1, forward strand.
AATTAGAAATGAAAAAGGAGAAGTTATAACTGATACTGCAGAAATACAAAGGATTATATGAGACTACTATAAGCAGCTATATGCTAGTAAAATGGACAACCTGGAAGAAATGGACAAATTCTTAGAAAGGTACAACCTTCCAAGAGTGACCAAGGAAGAAATAGACAATATGAACAGACCAATCACAAGTACTGAAATATAAACTGTGATTTAAAAACTTCCAACAAACAAAAGTCCAGGAACAGATAGCTTCACAGGCAAATTCTATCAAACATTTAGAGAAAAGTTAACACCTATCCTTCTGAAACTATTCCCAAAAAATCTCTGAGAAAGGAACACTCCCAAACTCATTCTGTGAGGCCACCATCACCCTGATACCAAAACCAAAGATATCACAAAAAAAGAAAATCACAGGTCAATATCACTGATGAACATAGATGCAAAAATCCTCAACAAAATACTAGCAAACAGAATCCAACAACACATTAAAAAGATCATACACCATGATCAAGTGGGATTTATCCCAGGGATGCAAGGATTCTTCCACATATGGAAATCAATCAGTGTGATACACCACATTAACAAACTGAAGAATAAAAACCATATGACCATCTCAATAGGTGCATGGAAAACTTTTGACAAAATTCAACACCTATTTATGATAAAAACTCTCCAGAAAGTGGGCATAGAGGGAACATACCTAAACATAATAAAGGCCATATATGCTAAACCCACAGCAAACATCATTCTCAATGGTAAAAACCTGGAAGCATTTTCTCTAAGATCAGGAACCAGACAAGAATGTCCATTCTCGCCACTGTTATTCAACATAGTTTTGGAAGTTGTAGCCATGTCAATCAGAGAAGAAATAGAAATAAAAGGAATCCAAAATGGAAAAGAAGAAGTAAAACCATCACTGTTTGCAGATGACATGATACTATACATAGAAAATCTTAAATGTTACTAGAAACTACTAGAGTTAATCAATGAATTTGGTAATGTTGAGGATACAAAATTAATACACAGAAATTTCTTGCATTCCTATACACTAACAACAAAAGGTCAGAAAGAGAAATTAAAGAAAAAACCCCATTTACCATCACAACAAAAAGATTAAAATATCTGGGAATAAACCTTCCTAAGGAAGCAAAAGACGTGTATGCAGAAAACTATGATACTGATGAAAGAATTCGAAGATGACAAAAACAGATGGAGTGACATACCATGTTCTTGGATTGGAAGAATAAATATTGTGAAAATGACTATACTACCCAAAGCAATCTACAGATTCAATGCAATTCATATCAAATTACCAATGTCATTTTTCACAGAATTAGAACAAAATATTTTAACAATTTGTATGAAAACAAAAAAGACCCTGAATATCCAAGACAATCTTGAGAAGGAAAAACGGAGCTGGAAGAATCAGGCTCCTTGACTTCAGAAGACTATACTTTAAAGCTACAGTAACCAAGACAGTATGGTACTGGCACAAAAACAGAAATATAGTTCATGGAATAGGATAGAAAGTCCAGAGATATACCCATGCACCTATGGTCACCTAATTTATGACAAAGGAGGCAAGAATATACAATGGAGAAAAGACAGTCTTTTTCATAAATGGTGCTGGTAAAACTGGACAGCTACATGTAAAAGAATGAAATTAGAACATTCCCTAACACCATACACAAAAATAAACTGATAAGTGGATTAAAGACCTAAATGTAACGCTGGACACTATAAAACTCTTAGAGGAAATAATAGGCAGAACACACTTTGACATACATTGCAGTAAGATCTTTTTTGATCCACCTCCTAGAGTAATGAAAATAAAAACAAAAATAAACCAATGAGATCTAATTAAACTTAAAAGCTTTTGCACAGCAAAGGAAACCATAAACAAAACAGAAAGACAACACTCAGATTGGGAGAAAATATTTGCAAATGAATCAACCAACAAGGGATTAATCGCCAAAATATACAAACAGCTCATGCAGCTCAATATCAAAAAAACAAACAACCCAATCAAAAAATGGGTGGAATACCTAAATAGACATTTCTCCAAAGAAGACATACAGTTGGTCAACAAACACATGAAAAGATGCTCAACATCACTAATTATTAGAGAAATGCAATGAGGTATCACCTCACACCAGTCAGAATGGCCATCATCAAAAAAATCTACAAACAATAAATGCCGGACAGGGTGTGGAGGAAAGAGAACCCTCCTACACTGTTGGTGGGAATGTAAATTGGTACAGTCACTATGGAGAACAGTATGGAGTATCCTTAGAAACCTAAAAATAGAACTACCGTTTGACCCAGCAATCTCCTTCCTGGGTGTACATCTGGAGAAAACCATAATTCAGAAAGATACACACACTCCAGTATTCACTGCAACACTATTTACAATAGCCAAGACATGGAAACAACTGAAATGTCCATCAACAGATGAATGGATAAAGAAGATATGGCACACGTATACAATGGAATAGTACTCAGCAGTATAAATAAATAAATAAATAAATAAATAATGCATTTACAGTGACAAGGATGGACCTAGAGATTTTCATACTGAGCAAAGTAAGTCAGAGAAAGACAAATATCATATGATATAGCTTATATGTGGAATTTTAAAAAATGGTACAAATGGACCTATTTACAAAATAGAAACAGAGTCACAGATGTGGAAAACAAACTTATGGTTACCAAAGGGGAAAAGGCTGGGGAGGGATAAATTGGGTGATTGGGAGTGACACATACACATTACTATATATCAGATAGTTAATTAATAGTAACCTACAGTATTGCATGGGAAACTCTATTCAATACTCTGAAATCCCTATATGGGAATAGAATCTAAAAAAGAGTGGATATATATATATATAACTGACTCACTTTGCTGTATAGTAGATACTAACACAATATTGTAAAACAACTCTACTGCAATAAAAAAGAAATAAATTAAAAAAATAAAAATAAATAAATATTAAGCCACTCTGTCTTTTGATTGGAGGTTTTTAGTCTATTTATCCTTAATGTAATTATTTAGAGGTGTGTACTTATTACCATTTTGGTGACTGTTTTCTGATTGTTTTGTAGTTCTATTCTACAAAATATTCTACAAAATAGTACTACAAAATAGTTCTGTAGTTCTATTCGTTCTTCTTCTTTTGTTCTCTTCCCTTATGATTTAATGACTATATTTAGTGTTATGTTTGGATTCCTTTCTCTTTTTTGTATGTGTATCTATTATGGATTTCCCCCCCACTTCTTGGGGAGAACCTCTGCAACTTTGATTATTCTCTCACTTGTGGGTGCCTACCTGGGGTGTGGCTGTTGTCTATACCGTGTCTCTGCCCCTTTTCCCTTTCTTGTTGAGGTTCCTTTTTTATATCTTCAGCAGTGGAAAATCTTTTCTGCTAGTCTTCAGGTCATTCTCATTGATAGCTGTTCTAAAAATAGTAATAACTTAGGTGTGCCTGTGGGAGGAGGTGAGTTCAGAGTCTTCCCACTCTGTTATCTTGGCCTCTATGGGCTATAGCCATTGACTTCTTTAATCCTTACAACAAGCATGAGGTGCGGGTAAGGAAATGGAGATACATGTAAGTTTCAGATCCAGGATTTGAATCCAGGCAGTGTGGTTCAGAAATCTCTTGAGGAACAATATTCAGAGATAGTGCATGAGGAGAATAACAAATAGAAGAGTATGGTGGCATGAGGTGGAGACAGGAGGGGGGTTCATGGTTAGCATAAAGTGCAGCAAGGATCTAACTACAGATCTTCAGCTCCATGATGTGATTTGTACATTGCTGACACTATGAGCTTTAAAGTATAATGAAAAAAACAAAATCCAACAAAGCTGTTGTTCAGCCCAAGATTTCAACATGAAGAACAAGTTAACTGGAGCATTAAGGTAAACACCATAAGATCTTGAATCAATCAATTTCTTATATTTTAAGTTGTTTTCATTATTAAAGTCTAAGTACAGTGGATTCTTCTGTGTAGACATAATCTTTAACACTCAATTTTCCCTGGATGGTATTAAATAGATGTTTAAGTAAACAAATCTAATTTGGTTGCCCACAAAGATCAAATTAATTGTATAACCCTGAAATTTCCATTGCACTTTGTACAATCAATGTGAAAGTATCAGTTGAGACTTAGATTTCAAAAGATTGGGCTCTGTGTGCTGCCTTTGCCTTAAAGAATTAAATAACATTCCAAACCCTAGTTCTTCTATAATGGGGCAAATAATGTATACTTTTTACATGATGCCTACATTGATATGAGAAGGATGCTGTGAATCATGAACTTTGAACCACATTTGGAAGATCTCTGAATCTCATCCTTACTGTCATTGTCAGCTGGGGATGCTAGTAAAAACACGATCTTGTGAACTAGATTTCTTGGATCCTTCTACAGTCAAAAATTGGGAAATCAATCAGATGTCTTATTCCTTATGTGAAATATCTGTTTTGAAGAACCTTACTTCTTAAATTACAGGCTTCAGTGCAAGATCCAGATATCCTCACATTGAACTGTGTGCCAGGGCAAACATGTTGAAATCTTTGACTTATTGAAAACACAGCTCCAAATTATACTCAGTGAGGTAATGATTCCCTTTATAGAGATGCAGTGTGTGCTGCTCTTTAGGGTACTGTACCTGGCCCAACTGACTGCAGTATCTTTTGCTAGTCTCACTTAGAAGTTTCAAGATGGTATGTATCTCCTTCATTTTTTGACAGGCAAGTTAAGAATATCATAGTAGGCTCTGGTCTCCCAGAATAATCAAAAAGTCTTGCAGGCATCTGCAATTTACAGCATCCTGTGTCTCTGAAGTTCTTTGACACAAATATCTGTAAATTTTGAAATTTCTGTAATTTCTCTTGCCTGCCAGATTTTAATTCAAAAACAGTAGATGCTTTTGACTGTATAGAAAACTAGCAGCAGTATACAACCTAGGTTTTTAAGATAATGCTAGAAAAAGTGCTGATGGCTGTGGTAAGAAAATCAGAGGGAAAATTGCTTACTCACTTGTTTTATGTGGTCTCTACCACTCTGTGCTCCCAAGTAAGCATAACAGAGCACTCAGCTTCTATTTTCCATTTGGTTTGTCATTAAACATATAGTATCATTAAGCATTTATTCATTAGTCAATATAATCCAAATGCAACAGCTCTCATGCACCAGCAATGGTGCTCAACCACATGTGTGTTTACAAAAACATGTTGTTTCTGAATATGAAGAATTCTTAAGAAAGAAAAATGTCAAGTTTTAAATGACCCAATGTAAGAAAAATCATCGTGATATCATCGTGCTAATGATGGGCCTATTTCGGCTCCCAAGTCCAGGAGGATATTTATAAGTACATATAGATCCCTCCCCTCTTGCCCCACACAGCTGTCTAAGTTGGCACAGAGGCAGACTCTCTGGATATAAAGGCAAGAGGTCATAGAGGTTTTTTGTCCCTCTCCCAAGCTGAGCAATAAAATGTCGTGCTTCCTGCTGTGGGGAGGAGTGGCAGAGACTGGAGAGAAATTGGAAGTGTTGCTCTCAGTGAAGCTCCCTCACATGGAAACAAGTGTCCCCCACAACAACCAACACTTAAGAGCAGGGTGGAGGAAGCACAGGCAGAACAATGATATGATGACCATGTACTCTGTAGGTAGATTGTTAAAACTGAGGAACAACCAAGGTTTTTTCCTAGTTTCTCCATTCTCTCCTCTCTGAGCTTACCCTCTGCTTGGTGGAGTTGGCTGGCATCAGAATCACAAACATATCTTATTGTCTCCATCATCTTTTGGAAACTTCAATCCCAAGTTGGAGGAAGGGAGCATACCCTGTACTATTGTCTCAACCCGTTCTAGCTCCTCTCCAGCATCTTTCCCTGATCCAAGAAGGGTTTCTTCTCCTCTTGGGGTGTGGTAAAATGCAATTTTATAATACCCAACATCCTGCCGTGTGCTCTGGTTAACTTTTGTGTATGTTCCGATGCTTTATCTTGGCTCCTTGGGTTACACAAATTCTTTCTTTTTGGAACAAAGTTTAGCTCTCCCAAGTGAAGCTTTGTCTCCAAATTGGGCTTTTAGAACTTGTTTTGTAAGTGTAAAGATGAACATTTCTCCTTTGGTTCTGGGCTCTGTTTTCTTCAGATGATGGACACTACTGTCCTACTGAGGGGAGGCCTGTCTATTAGCAAGAATTGCCACATATGAAATCATCAGATGCTCTTTCACAGTGTATGCCTGAAGAACTATGTGGAAAACAACATTCTCTCCCTCCCACTCCTTATATAGGAAATATTAGCTCTCTTACTTCCTAGATCACATGTCTGCATCGTTACTTCCTCCCAGCTCTAACTATCATTCTAGTCCCAACCAAGCAGTACTTGCTGATATGATAGATACATATCTCAGAACTAAGCAGTCCCAGGGAGAAAAGAGGTCCTTGTCCTACACATTAAAGGAAGCTCAGGAGCTTCATGCCCTGTGGTAATTTCAGTTCTGGATCCTCTTTCTCAACCATGTCATGTATCTAAGGTTCTTGACACATCTTCAGAAGAATAAAGGAACATTTTTCACTATTTAGTCCCATCTTCTCCAGTGCTTATAGGGACTGAATAGAATAGGCCCAAGACCAGGCCACTTAGCAAAACCCAAATGCTTACTTGTGAAATTATTGAAGATGAAACTCTCCAATTCAGGGAGGGCTTTAGAGAATGTCTGATTTTCAGAAGTTTCTGAGAGCACATCCTGGCTATGTGACCAGCATTTACAAGTATAATTAATTCTTCTGGCAAAGAGTTAGTGGAAATGTTGATTTATAGCCGAAATCTGCCTTAGGGAAAGAGTTTTAGGAGTGAAACACATAAAATATCACGCAGGACAGGCTTTTCTTTTGCCCTTCTGGACACACACCTGTCAGCTGTAAGCCTGGGCTCTGTGCCAGTTTAAAATGCTGGACCACAGATCTGCTGGGTCCAGACAGGGACGTTCCAAACCCAAAGGCCACTCTCTTCTTCTGTTCAGTCTTCTCTGAGGAGCTGGGGAGGCAAAAGTTATTTTTGTTTCATTGTGGGCAAAGCTTTGATCTTTATACACTGCATTTCTATTCTAATGTACCTATTTGTCTTTGGTCTACCCATTCCTTTATAATTGTCCCCCAGAGCCCCGGAATGGGTGCCCTAGCTGTATACTCTCTTATCATCATGTGTGTGTCCTCATAACTTTTAGTTGTTTATAAGTGCTTGCCTTGTGCTTGTCCTCTCCCTCAGCTCATGAACTCTGGGGGTGGGGGGAGTCTCCTTAACATCCCCAGTCCTTAGCCCAGTGCCTGGCACCATGTGCATTTGTGGCTGAGAAGATAATGGGCTTTTCCTCCACTTAACACTCTTGGAAATGGCCCCTTATCACAATTCACTGGAATTGGATATTAAATTTTCATCTCTATCCAGCTAGATATGACCTTGGGCTGTCATTTAGCTTTGGTTTCTTAACCCATAAGAACATTTGAGATACTTTCTGGCTTTAAATGCCTAACAGTCTAAACATCTAACATGTCCTTACATATATTCCAATATTAGCGATTGGAACTTGTACCCCAGTGAATTTAATAGGACAAAACACATTTATCTTTATAGTACTTTAGGAGGAAATAAATGAACATTCTCTGTAGTATTATGCCCTTAGGAAACAAAAGAAGTGACAATTTTACTCCACGGGCTCTGGAGTTTATAATTATCAATAATGTTAATGACTACAGCAAGGACACAAAAGTTCTTTAGTAAAGGATTTTCTTCTAGAATTCTCTCAATTGGCATCTCAAGAGAATTTTCCATTCAATCCTAGAGCGTGGATCTCATTTTTCTGAATCTTTTCCTGGTTAGTTATTATCTGTTCTTGTCTTCGTCTTCATCTCCTTCTCCTTTCCCTTCACTTTCTCTTTTTCCTTCTCCTTCTCATTTCCCATATTCATTAAGTCTGAAGGCCCTTTTCTCTTTCACTCTTGCAAAGTCACACTTTAGTTACTTTTTGGCACACCTGTGACAACACTCTGGGCTGCTTGCAGCCTTGCTAATGTTTCTGTCTTTTCATTTGTAAGCATATTATCCCTTGTCCTTCACAGAGGGCTTCATTGCCTGCAGGAACCTAGTCTCCGTAATTCTAGGAGTCTTTTACTTCCCTGGGTATTTCTGACCTGAATTTTAGCCAATTGTGTCTTACAAAGTCAGCAGGTTTCCTCCAAATATTATCGTTAAGTGTTTCCTGTGTGAAATCCTGTCCTTTCCAGTGTACTTGGAAGAAGGAAATAGAAAAAAACAACGTGGGTATTTATATAGGATCTTTTCTCCTTACAGCACACTGCTTGCGAATCCTTAGATAATTTCAGTGAGAGTAAAGTAAACTGCTGATCGGGGCTGGGCAAATAGAGGTTAAGATGGTTGAAATCTTTTTTAATGTTCTGTAGGGAGTAATCAAGCTTGTTTAACTCCCTTGATGTCAGGGAATCCGAATACTTTTCTAGAATTCAGAGCATTGCTGTGCCCTTTGCAGAGTTGAGAAGTACAAAGCATGCAGACTAACCCTAAATCTTTAGGCAAGGATCTGATAAGTTCTGTAGAGTAGCTTAGTCCTGGGAAGAATGGAAACTGACAGCTGATACCTAGTTTTTCAGGTCCTAGATATCTGAAATGGGAGGGTGGGGTAGTTCTGGAGATTGGGCAATAATTTTTAAGTTAGAATGATTGGTAAGGAAATGGTGAGAAAAATTTTGAATAGAAACTTTGGATTCAAGTTATTATTAGAGAAAAGAAATGTTGAATGTGGGATATAAAAGTAATGTTGAGTCTTGTTGAAACTTAACTCAGAAGACTTAAGAAAAAATATCTTTGGGTTCATTGTATTTCCATGAAAATATTACATAATTTTCTTTTGTTCCCTAAAACTGTTATATTAGTCAAGAAGATACGGGGCTTCCCTGGTGGCGCAGTGGTTGAGAGTCTGCCTGCTGATGCCGGGGAAACGGGTTCGTGCCCCGGTCCGGGAAGATCCCACATGCCGCGGAGCGGCTGGGCCCGTGAGCCATGGCCGCTGAGCCTGCGCATCTGGAGCCTGTGCTCAGCAACGGGAGAGGCCACAACAGTGAGAGGCCCGTGTACCACAAAAAAAAAAAGAAAAAAAAAAAGAAGATATGAGAGACAAGAGGCAAAGAGCACTACCAAAGGGTCTATTAAAATTGTTAGGCTGGACTAAGTTAACTGGATCTCCCTGTCTTCCTTCCTTCCCTCCCTCCTTCCTTTCCTTCCTTCCTTCCTTCCTTCCCTCTTTCCTCCAATCAACCACTGGTGGGGTCTTTGGAGAAGGGCCAGGTTTATGTTTTGCATTCCTGATTTCCCTTTTGTGGGCCAGCATTTCCAACTTTTTTTCAGTCATAAACCTAATGCTGCCTCTATGCCTTCTGTTCTATGAAAACGTCTGATAAACTAGTCAGCAGTAAAGTGATACTAACAATATTTTACTTCTTTCAGAAATATTTACATTTAAAATAATTCCAGGAAAGGTCCAATGCTAAAATCAAAGAAAGGAAGGCACTAGAAAACTTTCAGCCTTCTTGAGTTGATTGAGCAAAGAATTTATGCACTGAATTTTTTCTCTCAAAGCTCAACATATATGAATTTACTGAGATGGGCAATGAAGTATCTACGAAATGACTGTTACCTATTCCAGGCCACAGGAATCCCCATTATTTCAAAAGTTTTCTTTTCCATAAAATGAAAGGTATTTGGCCAATTGTACTCAGGAGTAGCTCAGTGTTAGCCAGCTGTCCAGGAATAGGTGCCGAATGTGAAGCAGGGAAGGAAAAAATTTGCTCAGAAGACAGAACTGGCTCTGGTCTTCACCATGGGGGTCTGCAGTGCATCTCCCAGGAGGTGTGGCAAGACTGTCTATTGCTGCTGCCCTGTGGAGAAGCAGAAATCAATGTCATCAATCCAGGAGTGAGTGAAGGGAGGTGAATGAGTTGGAATAATTTGGGGATACATCTTTAGATATCTTTAGCTATTTCCCAAATAAAACCTGAAGAAATTTATGATGGTGTGAATCACATTTCACTTTCACAAAGTGCAAGTCTACGTCTGTTGTTTGGCCTTGGTTGACTGTGAAAAATGAATCTCAGCCTCAATTATGACAATTATGAAGGTAGTGAGCAGAATAGAAAGAGCAAAACAGGTTGATAAAGTAAATAAATGTTTGTGGTACTGAAGGTGTAAGCAGGTGTTCTGTCTAGAATGAATAGAATTTCCGGGTTATAATTACAAAGAATTAAAGGTTATGGAAAAAGGCCAAAGAGGTCATAGCATGTATTACAACATTCATAGGCAAAATAACTATTAAGCAACTAGTATATTGCAAAAGAAAGTATCATTTTCATGGAAGTTATATATTACATAATTAACACAGCTTTAGGACAGTGTGACCTAGAAAAATGATTTTGTGTGTGAACTTTGGGGTCAGAAAGTCCTGGGTTTATATTCTGGCTCTTACTGGCTGAGTGATCTTAGGCAGTCACTTAAAGTCTCTGTGAGACATTGTCATCTGCAAAAATAGGGGTAACAATGATTATTATAAAGTATTGCTTAGATTCAGATTTTAATTTATGCCATTGACTGGGGAATCATGAGAGACCCAGAAGAAAATCTTTCACTGTCTTTTGTTTGCATTCAGATTAGAGGACTGGGTCTAGTATGGTCTGTTCCCTTATCACACACACACACACACACACACACACACACACACACACACACACACACACACACTGCATGGATTAAAGGAGTTGAAGAAATTCCAGAGAAGTGAATTCAGAAATGAATAATGTTGATAAGTGGTACAGAGAAAAATAGTGCAGTAAAGAGAAGTAGGAAGTATTGTGGGGGAAGAGAGCTTATCATTTTAAATAACATCATTTAAAAAATTCCTGAAGAAGTTAAAGGAGATGAGCCATGTTAATCGTTGGGGAAGAGGAATTGCAAGTACAAGAGTCCTGCCTGGCTTGTTCCAGGAACAATGAGGAGACCTGTGTGTTGGAATGAAGTGAACAACATAGACTGAGGACATAGGAAGATATGATATCAGAGTGGTAGGAAGGGCCACATCATTAAGGCCCTGTAGGCTGTTTTAAGGATTGTGGTTTTTCCCTGTCACTGAAATGGGATGATATTAGAGGGTTTTGATGGGATCATTTGTTTTAACAGGGTCATTTTGGCTGCTTCATTGAGAAAAGTCTGTAAAGCGGCAAAGATAAGGGAAAGGAGACCTGTTATGAGGCTATTGCAATAATCTACACAAGAGATTATAGTAATCTGTAGAGAAACAGGAAGTCTAGTAGTTTGTACTCAGGTGGTACCAGCACGGTATGCTAACAGAAGGGATGTGTGGTATAAGAGAAAGGAAGATTTCAGCCTAGGCTCTTGAAAGGATGGAGTTGATAGGTAGTAAAATGGAGAAGACTTTAGGAGCTGAAGGTTTGAGAGGGAAGATCAAGAGCTCAGATTTGGACATGTTAAGTTTTAAATGGCTTTTGGACAGCTAAGTGAAGTTATTGAGTAGGTTCTTGGGTTTGCAAATCTGGAGTTCAGGAGACATGTCTTGCCTAGGGTTATAAACTAGGGAATGATTAGCATATACATGATATATAAAGCCATAAAGCTGGATGAAATCTTCAAAGGAGTGAGTGTAGAGAGAGAAGAGAAATGGTCTGAGGACTCAACCTCAGAGTATATTGATAATAATGGTTTGGGGAGAAGAGGAGGAACCAGCAATGGAGACTGAGAAAGAATATGAGATAGGAGGCAAAGCAGGTGAGTATGGGTTGCCAGACATTTAATGAATGAAATGTTAAAAGGAGGTGAAGTAAGGAACTGTCTCAAATACTGCTGCAAGTCACGTAAAAGATAGCTTCAAAAAATAGAGCATTGTGTTTAAATAACTTGGAGGTGAACTGGGTAAGAGCAGTTTTGTGGGAGTGGTAGTTGCAAAAGTTCTGTAATTTCCTGAGTGATAAGAGCACTAAGAGCATCCTTTGTTCTAATACTTGGTCTTTGATTCTTGTTCCTGACACAGAGCCCCCAAATCCCTTGGAATTTCCTGGGTGTTAAGAGTGAGTTTTGTTCTCATGAGGTGACTTTGGGTGGGCTTCTTGAAAATTTCTGGATGGGGCTTGCTACCTGAAAGACTAAGTTGTGATGAGAAGCTTGGAACTTTCAGCACTGCCACCGCCTTCCTCCTCTAGAAAGGGGAGAGGAGCTAGAAGTGGAGTTAATAATCCATCATGCGTATGTGATGAAGCCTCTATAAAAATCCTAAAAGTACAGGGTTCAGAGAGCTTCTGGGTTGGTGAAAACATCTAAATTCTGGGAACGTGGTGCACTCCAACTCCATGGGGACAGAAGCTTCTGCACTTGGGATCCTTCTAGATCTCCCCCTATGTTTCTTTTTATCTGACTGTTCATCTGTATCTTTATCATATCCTTTAATAAACTGGTAAACATAAGTTGGTGTTTCCTTGAGTTCTGCGAGCTCTTCTAGAAAATGATCAAACCCAGGGAGGGGAGGGCTATGGAAAAGCTGATTTATAGCTGGTTGGCAGAATTACAGGTGACAACAGATTGCCATCTGAAATGGGGGGGTACTCTTGTGGGACTGAGCCCTGTGGGATCTGAAGCCATCTCCAGGTAGATAGTATCAGAAGTGAGTTAAATTGTGGGACACCCAGCTAGTATGAGAGTACTGCTTGGTTGGGGAAAATGCCCGCACATCCTGTGTCAGGAGTGTTGTGAATGTGGTACTAGTGTGAGATTAAGGGGACACGCAGAAGTGTGTTTTTCCAACTTAGTAGTCAAAAAGGATGATTACAGTGGGCTCAAAGAAAGAAAGGAAGAATATTGAAGACAGTGAGATCCTTTGAGGTCTCTTATTGCAAAAGGAAGGAAAGAAATAAAGCAGCAGTTAGAGGAGCATGTGAAATAAAGCAAAATTTTGTTTAAGATGGGAGAAATAATGTTTACATACTTTTGGAAAAGATTCTGTGCAGAAAGAAAAATTGATGGTACTGGAAAGAAGTGGGAGAGTTATGAAGCACTGTGTTCAAGTAGATGAGAGGAAACCGGATTTTATGCATAAATGGAGTGTTTGGGCTTTGCTAGGGTAACAAGCACTTATATGCCAAAAACTGATTTTAATCATTAATTGCAGATTTCCAACTCTCCAAAGAAGTAGATGATGAGATGATGGAGGTGAAGAACTGTGAAAGATGGTAAGATCTTTGGATTGTAGACCATGGTGGGTAAAAAATTTGCAGAGCTGGGAACTAGGAGGCATTAGCAGGAATTAGAGAGTGACAGTGACTTAACTGCTTGCTACGGAGATCAGGATAAGGATTTTGTATTTTGTTATTAATTAGAAAGAAGAAGGATGGCAAGATCTGATTCCTTCTCATCCTCTTCCTCCCCCTCCTGTCCCTCCTCCTTCTCCTGCTAAATCACTCTAGCTGCTCTGTGGAGAATGGGTGGGTTATAGTTGTGGCTGGGGAATATGAGCAATAGTAGGAGGTGATGAGAGCTGGAGACACTTGGAATGTATTTTAGAATGAAGCTAACAGAACTTGCTAATGAATTGAGTGTGGGCATGAGCCAAAAGAGAGAATCAAATATTATTCCTAAACTTTTTAGATGAGCCACTGGGTGACAACTGGTGCTGTTGACACTGATGTTGAAAAGGAGCGTGTCCTCTAGGAGGGAAGCAAGAACACTCTTTTGAAGATACTCTGTTTGAGATACTTATTAGATACCCAAGAAGAAATATCAAGTAGTGTATAGTAAATTCTAAAGCTCAAGAGAGAGGTCAGGGCTGCAGTCTGAGAGTGAGCAAGAGGATGGTGTTTAAATTGGTGGGTCTGTGTGAGCTCACTCAGAGACTGAGACTAGGAAGAGAAAATATACTGTGTGTTCATCAGTAAGCACAGGGACAAACATAAAGAAGAAGACTGAATATCTTCAAACAAATAAAAATCAAGGTTAATAAGCAATGAATTTGTTTTTCAAGGAAGACATATGTTGTCTTCTTTTTTATTTTTTCTAACATCTTTATTGGAGTATAATTGCTTTACAATGGTGTGTTAGTTTCTGCTTTATAACAAAGTGAATCAGCTATACGTATACATATATCCCCATGTCTCTTCCCTCTTGGGTCTCCCTCCCACCTTCCCTATCCCACCCCTCTAGGTGTTCACAAAGCACCGAGCTGATCTCCCTATGCTATGCGGCTGCTTACCACTAGCTATCTATTTTACGTTTGGTAGTGTATATATGTCCATGCCACTCTCTCACTTCGTCCCAGCTTACCCTTCCCCCTCGCCGTGTCCTCAAGTCCATTCTCTATGTCTTCATCTTTATTCCTGTCCTGATTTAATTCCCCCAGGAGGAGAAAACAAAACTATTTTCCAGGATGTTGGGCAGCTGGAAAAAACTACATTTTTTTCCTCTACAGCCTCCTCCAAGCCTCTATGCAACACCTGCTTTAACCAGGTCAGACCATCACCAGAATAACAAAAGAATCTATTTTCCCTCTATAGTTTTGGTAATAGAACAGTCAATGAATGCTCCCAACATATTCTAATATTTGATGAGTCAACTGACACTTGTTTTCATATTGGTGGGTTTAGTATTCAGACCAACCTTGTAAGATTGTGAAGACAAAGGTCAAAGTCTTAGATCTTCAAAATAATAATTTATAAGTAGTGATGTTAGGATAGTAAGGCAATTTTGAATTTTTATTTACGATTGAAGAACATCTTCACGAATGAACACTATTTCACACGGAAACTGAGGGATCCTTAGCTTGTCTAGAATTATTTACTGACTGAGAAGTCTTTCATATAAGTGTATTGCTTCTTTCCACATGGCAAATTCACAGCTTCAAATTTTTTGAATGTTCCTTTGGTAATAGCCTACAAGTACACCAATCAATGTTTTTTTTTCGGTTAGATAATAATTTCACTGTAAGGATCTCTAACTATTTTAGGAATATCAGCATCTGATCCCGTATTTGGTGCAAAACAAAAATAGGGGTACTAAGATATAAGATGGATTTTGTAATGTTTCAAAATGAATTAAAGGCCAAATCTAGAAAAAGTCTTGGAATCTAAGGAGCCATGGTTAAAAACAGTGAAAAATGTGTATTTGTTTTGAGAGATCATTTTCTCTTCCCTTCCTGTCTTCCCCTTCCCCCCACCCCCATACTCTCCTCTTCCCTCCTTTAATTTCCCCCGTCCTTTCCTTCCTTTTATTTTTGTCTGAAGTTTTCCTAATCAGAAACATCTACACATGGAATCAGTAATGGTCATTTCTTTTGTTCTTTTAAGAGAGGCTCCCTTTTGTTTCATGGTTTTCGCTACACAATGAATTCAACCCAACAAGTATCCGCTGTGCACTTAGTATTAAGTATTGTGCATGCACCGTTATGGAGGAAAACATGTAACCTTTTTAGTATGGTAAGTTCTTTAACAGAAGAATAAAAGAGTTACAGCATAAAGGTTAATGGTGTGAAATTTGCAGCCAGATTGCATGGTGCTAGTGTATGATGTTGGACGAGTTACTTAACCTCTGTGTGCTTTAGTTTCCTAGTTAATAAAACAGGAATATTAATATTACCTATGTCATAGATATATATTTGACCAGTACCCGGCATGTAGTAAGCGTTATATAAGTGTAAATTTTATGTATAATTATATATGTATGAAAATTTACAAAATTATAATTAGAGTGTTTCATAGGTTGCATCCTGTTCCCCTTCTATTATCAACATACTGGAAATAGCAAGTCATAAATATTCCTCCTTCCCTAGTTTTCCAGTCTTTCTTCTTTTGTCCTCTGCTTGTCTGTCCCTTTTCATTGTTCTATGACTCCATATGTGCTCGGTTTCTAATTGTTGATGTACTCTCCTGTCCTCATTTTTTCTTACTCTATATATTCTTCCTGAGCAATCTTACCACTCCCAGGGCTTGTATAATCAGCCATACACAACTGATCCCAACTTGATATCTAATGTCTAGACTTATGTTCTGAGCGCTAACCTCCATCTCTAACCATCTACTGGACTAAGGAAAATATTGGGTGGACTATGGCACTCTCACCTTATCACCTTTCACCTACCATCCAAACCAGCTCCCTGCCTTGGATTTCCATTCTAATTAATGGTACCACCATTACCTAGTAACCTAAATTGGAAACCTGGAGAGACTCCAGCTCTGTCAATTATATCTCTCAAGGAAACCCCAACCTTCTCTACCTTCCCTACTGTCGTAGAATTCAGGTTCTCTCCTCAGTCATTATATCCACTATAAGGTTCTCATATCTGGTCCTTCTGCCTCCAGGGTCACACTCCCTCCCTTCAGGTCAACCTTCACACTGTCACTAGATACCTTCTACAATGAAAATCAGCTCATATTACTTTCCTGCAGAGTTTCTGAAGTAATGCCCCACTCCTTTATTAAAATCACCTAGGATTTTTTTTAGAAGTGAAAATTGCCTGACCCTGATTAGAAAACTAGAGCCTGAACACAAGTTTAGGAATTTATACTTTTAAAAGCTCTTCAGTTGATTTTCCCCAAATTAAAGTTAGAGGATCATTGTCATACAGCATAAATTATAGACACTTAAGCCATTCCTGATTCTGTTTCACCCTTCTTTGTGATTTTCTTTAAACCTACAGAATTATTAGATTTTTCAGACACAAAACAGTATTTCCTACCTAGGTAGTATTTCTTACCTTCCAAATTTTTCCTACTCCAAATTGTTCATGAGTGCCATTTTTCTCCTCTCCATAACTAACATAACTGATCACAAAGAACATCATTTTTCTTACCAACTCCTGAATATTTACCACAAAAAAATCGCTAAATTACTGAAGGAGTGTAAGTTCACCTTCTCCTTGATCCTTTGTACTCCTTATTTCACTATCATTCTTCAATAAAGTTCAAAATAAAGACTATGGTCCCAGACATGGCCGAGGGTTTTCATGAGCTGCCTCTTGCTCCTGCTGCACCTCCTCTTATATCTAGTCTCCCCTCCCTTTTGTGCTTCATGTTTGACCTTCTTTCAGTTCTCATATGTGCCACTTTCCTTGCTAACTCAAGACTTTCATACATGCTGTTATCTCTGCCTAGAATTCCATCTCTACTATACCTCCCTCAGTAAATTAGTATAAATTCTTCAGAGGTCAGTTTAAGGGACCTTTCACTGATCCTAAAGATGAGGTTAGGTTTTCTCAACAGTGACACTAGGACTTTGTGGAAAAGGTAATTGTTTGTTGTGGGAGAGCTGCCCTATGCATTGTAGGATGTTTAGCAGCATCTTCTGGTAGTACTCCTAAATTACGACAATAAAACATGTCTTCAGACATTGTCTCATGTCCCTTGGGAGGCAAAATTGCTTCCAGTTGAGAACTGTTGCACTAGATTAAGTGCCCTCATTCTATGCTGTCATACTTTTTATTCTCCAAGTTGTGCCTGTTATTAAATCATGTTTAATTACTATTTTGCCCACTAAAATGGAAGTGCTATGGGAAAAGGGACCATTCTTCTTTTTTCTTTAACATTTTGAAGTATGATTGCTTTACAATGGTGTGTTAGTTTCTGCTTTATAACAAAGTGAATCTGCTATATATCTACATAGATCCCCATGTCTCCTCCCTCTTTTGTCTCCCCCCCACCCTCCTTATCCCACCCCTCTAGGTGGTCACAAAGCAATGAACTGATCTCCCTGTGCTATGCAGCTGTTTCCCACTAGCTATCTATTTTATATTTGGTAGTGTATATATGTCCATGCCACTCTCTCACTTCGTCCTAGCTTACCCTTCCCGCTCCTCGTGTCCTCAAGTCCATTCTCTACGTCGGCGTCTATATTCCTGTCCTGCCTCTAGGTTCTTCAGAACAATTCTTTTTTTTTTTTTTAGATTCCATATATATGTGTTAGCATACAGTATTTGTTTTTCTCTTTCTGACTTACTTCACTCTGTATGACAGATTCTAGGTCCATCCACCTAACTACAAAAAACTCAATTTCATTTCTTCTTATGACTGAGGAATATTCCATTGTATATATGTGCCACATCTTCTTTATCCATTCATCTGTCAATGGACACTTAGGTTGTTTCCATGTTCTGGCTACTGTAAATAGAGCTGCAATGAACATTGCGGTACATGACTCTTTTTGAATTATGCTTTTCTCAAGGTATATGCAAAGTAGTGGGATTGCTGGGTCATATGGTAGTTCTATTTGTAGTTTTTTAAGGAACCTCCATACTGTTCTCCATAGTGGCTGAACCAATTCACATTCCCACCAGCAGTGCAAGAGTGTTCCCTTTTCTCCACACCCTTTCCAGCATTTATTGTTTCTAGATTTTTTGATGATGGCCATTCTGACTGGTGTGAGATGATATCTCATTGTAGTTTTGATTTGCATTTCTCTTATGATTAGTGATGTTGAGCATCCTTTCATATGTTTGTTGACAATCTTTATATCTTCTTTGGAGAAATGTCTATTTAGGTCTTCTGCCCGTCTTTGAATTGGGTTGTTTGTTTTTCTGATATTGAGCTGCATGGGATGCTTGTAAATTTTGGAGATTAATCCTTTGTCAGTTGCTTCATTTGAAAATATTTTCTCCCATTCTGAGGGTTGTTTTTTCTTCCTGTTTTTGTTTTCCTTTGCTGTGCAAAAGCTTTTAAGTTCCATTAGGTCCTATTTGTTTATCTTTGTTTTTATTTCCATTGCTCTAGGAGGTGGGTTAAAAAGGATCTTGCTGTAATTTATGTCATAGAGTGTTCTGTCTATGTTTTCCTCTAAGAGTTTTAGAGTGTCTGGCCTTATATTTAGGGCTTTAATCCATTTTGAGTTTATTTTTGTGTATGTTGTTAGGGAGTGTTCTAATTTCATTCTTTTACATGTAGCTGTCCAGTTATATCAGTAACACATAATGAAGAGGCTGTCTTTTCTCTGTTGTATACTCTTGCCTCCTTTATCAAAGATAAGGTGACCATATGTGTGTGGGATTATTTCTGGGCTTTCTATCCTGTTCCATTGATCTATATTTCTGTTTTTGTGCCAGTATCATACCTTCTTGATTACTGTAGCTTTGTAGTATAGTCTGAAGTTAGGGAGCCTGATTCCTCCAGCTCTGTTTTTCTTTCTCAAGATTGCTTTGACTATTCGGGGTCTTCTGTGTTTCCATACAAACTATGAATTTTTTTGTTCTTGTTCAGTGAAAAATGCCATTGGTAGTTTGAGAGGGGTTGCAATGAATCTTCAGATTCCTTTGGGTAGTATATTCATTTTCACAATGTTGATTCTTCCAATCCAAGAACATGGTATATCTCTCCTTCTGTTTGTATCATCTTTAATTTCTTTCATCAGTGTAATAGTTTTCTACATAGAGGTCATTTGCTCCTTAGGTAGGTTTATTCCTAGGTATTTTATTCTTTTTGTTGCAATGGTAAATGGGAGTGTTTCCCTAATTTCCCTTGCAGATTTTTCATCATTAGAGTATAGGAATGCCAGAGATTTCTGTGCATTAATTTTGTATCCTGATACTTTACCAGATTCTTTGGTTAGCTCTACTAGTTCTCTGGTAGCATCTTTAGGATTCTCTATGTATATTATCTATGTATAGTATGTCATCTGCAAACAGTGCCAGCTTTACTTCTTTCCCGATTTGGATTCTTTTTATTTCCTTTTCTTCTCTGATTGCTGTGGCTACAATTTCCAAAGCTATGTTGAATAATAGTGGTGACAGTGGACAATCTTGTCTTGTTCCTGATCTTAGTGGAAATGGTTTCAGTTTTTCACCATTGAGAATGATGTTGGCTGTGAGTTTGTCATATATGGCCTTTATTATGTTGAGGTAAGTTCCCTCTATGCCTACTTTCTGGAGAGTTTTTTATCATAAATGGGTGTTGAATTTTGTCAAAAGATTTTTCTGCATGTATTGAGATGATCATATGGTTTTTATCCTTCAATGTGTTAATATGGTTTATCACATGGATTGATTTGCAGATATTGAAGAATCCTTGCATTCCTGGGATAAACACCTGATCATGGTGTAAGATCCTTTTAATGAGCTGTTGGATTCTGTTTGCTAGTATTTTGCAGAGGATTTTTGCATCTATGTTCATCAGTGATATTGGCCTGTAGCTTTCTTTCTTTGTGACATCTTTGTCTGGTTTTGGTATCAGGGTGATGGTGACCTTGTAGAATGAGTTTAGGAGTGTTCCTCTCTCTGCTGTATATTGGAGGAGTTTGAGAAGGATAGGTTTTATCTGTTCTCTAAATGTTTGGCAAAATTTGCCTGTGAAGCCATCTGGTCCTGGGCTTTTGGTTTTTGGAAGATTTTTAATGACAGTTTCAATTTCTGTGCTTGTGATTGGTCTGTTTGTATTTTCTATTTCTTCATCATTCAGTCTTGGAAGGTTGTGCTTTTCTAATAATTTGTCCATTTTTTACAGATTGTCCATATTATTGGCATATAGTTTCTTGTAGTAATCTCTCATGATCGTTTGTATTTCTGTAGTGTCACTTGATACTTCTCCTTTTTCATTTCTAAGTCTATTTATTTGAGTCTTCTCCCTTTTTTCTTGATGAGTTTGGCTAATCAATTTTTTTTATCTTCTCAAAGAACCAACTTTTAGTTTTATTGATCTTTTCTATTGTTTCCTTCATTTCTTTTTCATTTATTTCTGATCTGATCTTTATGATTTCTTTCCTTTTGGTAATTTTGGGGTTTTTTTTGTTCTTCTTTCTCTAAATGCTTTAGGTGTAAGGTTAGATTTTTTATTTGAGATGTTTCTTGTTTCTTGGGGTAGAATTGTATTGCTATAAACTTCCCTCTTAAAACTGCTTTTGCTGCATCCCATAGGTTTTCTGTCTTCATGTTTTCATTGTAATTTGTTTCTACGTACTTTTTGATTTCCTCTTTGAGTTCTTCAGTGATCTCTTGGTTATTTAGTCGCATATTGTTTAGCCTATGTGTGTTTGTAATTTTTACAGATTTTTTCCAGTAACTGATATCTAGTCTCATAGCGTTTTGGTTAGAAAAGATACTTGATACAATTTCAATTTTTAAAAATTTACCAAGGCTTGATTTGTTACCCAAGATATGATCTCTCCTTGAGAATGTTCTATGAGCACTTGAGAAGAAAGTGTAATCTGCTATTTTTGGATGGAATGTCCTATAAATATCAATTAAGTCCATCTTCTTTAATGTGTCATTTAAAGCTTGGGTTTCCTTATTTATTTCCATTTTGGATGATCTGTCCATCGGTGATAATGGGGTGTTAAAGTCCCCTACTATGATTGTGTTGCTATCGATTTCCCCTTTTATGGTTGTCAGCATTGGTCTATGTATTGCCATGTTCCTATGTTGGGTGCATAAATATTTATGTCTGTTATTTCTCATATGAGAATTGCTACTCCAGATTTCTTTTGATTTCCATTTGCATGGAATATATTTTTCCATCCCCTTACTTTCAGTCTGTATGTGTCCCTAGGTCTGAAGTGGGTCTCCTGTAGACAGCATATATATGGGTCTTGTTCTTGTATCCATTCAACCAGTCTATGTCTTTTGGTTGGGGCATTTAATCCATTAACATTTAAGGTATTTATCGAGATGTACGTTCCTCTTAACCATTTTCTTAATTGTTTTGGGTTTGTTATTGTAGGTCTTTTCCTTCTCTTGTGCTTCCTGCCTAGAGAAGTTCCTTAAGTATTTGTTGTGAAGCTGGTTTGGTGGTGCTGAATTCTCTTAGCTTTTGCTTGTCTGTAAAGGTTTTAAATTCTCCGTTGAATCTTAATGAGATCCTTGCTGGGTAGTGTAATCCTGGTTGTAGGTTTTCCCCTTTCATCACTTTAAATATGTCCTGCCACTCCCTTCTGGCTTGCAGAGTTTCTGCTGAAAGATCAGCTGTTAACCTTAAGGCATTTCCTTGTATGTTATTTGTTGTTTTTACCTTGCTGCTTTTAATATTTTTTCCTTGTATTTAGTTTTTGATAGTTTGGTTAATATGTGTCTTGGCATGTTTCTCCTTGGATTTATCCTGTATGGAACTCTCTGTGCTTCCTGAAGTAGATTAAATATCTCCTTTCCCATATTAGGGAAGTTTTCAACTATAATCTCTTCAAATATGTTCTCAGTCACTTTCTTTTTCTCTTCTTCTTCTGGAACCCCTATAATTTGAATGTTGGTGTGTTTAATGTTGTCCCTGAGCTCTCTGAGACTGTCCTCAATTCTTTTCATTCTTTTTTCTTTATTCTCCTCTGTGGTAGTTATTTCCTCTATTTTATCTTCCAGGTCACTTATCCATTCTTCTGCCTCAGTTATTCTGCTATTGTTTTTTTCTAGATAATTTTAAATTTCATTTATTGTGTTGTTCATCATTTTTTGTTTGCTCTTTAGTTCTTCTAGGTCCTTGTTAAACATTTCTTGTATTTTCTCCATTCTATTTCCAATATTTTGGATCATCTTTACTATCATTACTCTGAATTCTTTTTCAGGTAGACTGCCTATTTCCTCTTCATTTGCTTGGTCTGGTGGGTTTTTACCTTGCTCCTTCATCTGCTGTGTGTTTCTCTCTCCTCTCATTTTGCTTAACTTACTGTGTTTGGGGTCCCTTTTTCACAGTCTGCAGGTTCGTAGTTCTCATTGTTTTTTGTGTCTGCCTTCAGTGGCTAAGATTGGTTCAGTAGGTTGTGTAGGCTTCCTGGTGGAGGGGACTGATGCTTGTGTTCTGGTGAATGAGGCTGGATCCTGTCTTTCTGGTGGGCAGGACCAGGTCTGGTGGTGTGTTTTGGGGTGTCTGTGATATTATTGTGATTATAGGCAGCCTCTCTGCTGATTCTTGGGGTTGTGTTCCTCTCTTGCCAGTTGTTTGGCATAGAGTGTCCAGCATTGTAGCTTGCTGGTAGTTGAATGGAGCCAGGTCTTAGTGTTGAGATGGAGATCTCTGGGAGAGCTTTCATCATTTGATATTATGTCAAGCCAGGAGGTCTCGGGTGGACCAATTTCCTCAACTCAGTTCTCCTCCCTCAGAGGCGTAGCCCTGACACACAGCCAGTACCCCAAGACCCTGTCAGCCACATGGCTCAGAAGAAAAGGAATAAAAAAAGAAAGAAAGAAAGAAAAATAAAGTAAAATAAATGTTAGTAAAATAAAAAAAAATTAAAAATAAAATTTAAAAAGTAAATAAAAAAAGAAAGAAAGAAAGAAGAGAGCAACCAAACCAAAAAATCAATCCACCAATGATAACAAGTGATAAAAACTGTACAAAAAAACACACAAAAAAACAGACAGACAGAACTCTAGGACAAATGGTAAAAGCAAAGCTATACAGACAAAAATCACACAAAGAAGCATACACATAGACACTCACAGAAAGAGAAAAAGAAAAATTATATATATATATACATATAAAAAAATGGAAGAGAACAACCAAATCAATAAACAGATCTACCAATGATAATAAACTGTAAATACTAAACTAAGATAAACATAATATCAGAAACAAATTAGATGCAAAAAGCAAACCCAAAGTCTACATTTGCTCCCAAAGTCCACTGCTTCAATTTTTGGATGATTCGTTGTGTATTTATGGATTCCAGAGATGCAGGGTACATCAAGTTGATTGTGGAGATTTAACCCACTGCTCCTTAGGCTGCTGGGAGAGATTTCCCTTTCTCTTCTTTGTTTGCACAGCTCCTGGTGTTCAGCTTTGGATTTGGCCCCGCCTCTGTGCAGGTTGCCTGAGGGCGCTGTTCTTCGCTCAGACAGGACTGGGTTAAGGTAGCAGCTCATTGGGGGCTCTGGCTCACTCAGGCTTGGTGGAGGGAGGGTTATGGAATGCGGGGCGAGCCTGCAGTGGCTGAGGCCAGCGTGATGTTGCAATAGCCTGAGGTGCACCGTGTGTTCTCCTGGGGAAGTTTTCCCTGGATCCCGGGACCCTGGCAGTGGCAGGCTGCACAGGCTCCCCAGAGGGGAGGTGTGGATAGTAACCTGCGCTTGCACACAGGATTCTTGGTGGATGAAGCAGCAGCCTTAGCGTTTCATGCCCATCTCTGGTGTCCTTGCTGATAGCTGTGGCTCGTGCCCGTCTCTGGAGCTTGTTTAGGCGGTGCTCTGAATCCCCTCTCTTTGTGCACCCTGAAACAATGGTCTCTTGCCTCTTAGGCAGTTCCAGACATTTTCCCGGATTCCCTCATGGCTAACTGTGGTGCACTAGCCCCCTTCAGGCTGTGTTCACGCAGCCAACACCAGTCCTATCCCTGGGATCTAAACTCCGAAGCCAGAGCCTCAGCTCCCAGCCCCCAGCCCCCTCCCACCCCAGCGGGTGAACAGACAAGCCTCTCAGGCTGGTGAGTGCTGGCTGGCACCAGTCCTCTGTGTGGGAATCTCTCCTCTTTGCCCTCTGCACCCCTATTGCTGCGCTCTTCTCTGTGGCTTTGAAGCTTTCCCCCTGCCACCTCCAGTCTCCACCAGTGAAGGGGCTTCCTAGTGTGTGGAAACTTTTCCTCCTTCACAGCTCCCTCCCAGAGTGGCAGGTCCCAACCCTATTCTTTTGTCTCTGTTTGTTCTTTTATCTTTTGCCCTACCCGGGTATGTGGGGAGTTTCTTGCCTTTTAGGCAGTCTGAGGTCTTCTTCCAGCATTCAGTAGGTGTTCTGTATGAGTTGTTCCACATGTGGATGTATTTCTGATGTATTTGTGGGGAGGAAGGTGATCACCATGTCTTACTCCTCTGTCATCTTGAAGGTTTCTGGGACAATTCCTATTTAAACTTCCATTGCCAGTGCTTAACACAGTGACAATTACTAAGTATTATGGGCTAAATTGTGTCCCCTGAAGATGTGTATGTGAAGTCCTAACCCCAGTATCTCAGAATGTGACTGTATTTGGAAATGGGGCCTTTAACGAGGCAAATAAGGTAAAATGTCATCAAAAGGGTGGGTTCTAATCCAATATGACCGATGTCCTGATAAGAAGAGGAAACTTGGGCACAGACATGTGTGCACACAGAAGGAAGACTATGTGGACACACTGGAAGAAGACGGCATCTCCAAGCCAAGGAGAGAGGCCTCAAAAGAAAGCAGTCCTGCCAACATCTTACTCTTGGACTTCTAGTCTCCATAACTCTGAGAAAATAAATTTCTGTTATTAAACCACCCAGTATGTGGTATTTTGTTATGGTAGCCTGTGATGGGACTCTTTTTCATGTCACACTTTTAACTATACTATGCAGTTAGTATCCCGTGTAAATTAATTAAGCTGTATTGAGCTGCAAATCAAAAGACAAATAAACAAACTCAATAACCAAGTGTTGGGAGGTAGGCGTTTCCAGTTTTTATTAATTCACTGGTTCAACATGTCATCAAGCATCCATTTTTGTTTTTGGTTTTACATTGTGCCATCCCCCAGTTAGTTGGGTTTTAGGCTACCCCATCTCAAGGTCTTAAGACATCCTTCAGGCAATACATCCTGATGAAACAAGGTTGAACAGAAGAAGAGGTAATGTTACTTTCTTGTGTTTTAGTTGAAAGGTAAAAAATATCTCCTTCTCTCGAGATTCCTTTTATGTCTGTCTCATTATCCCAAACTGGTTTACATACCTATACCTAGGCCTGCCATTGGCAAGATAATGGGATAACTACAGTTGGCTTGGACCAACCAGGATTTATCTATGCTTTGGGCATAAGAATACATTTTCTGGGGGGTGGAAATCTGAATAAAATTGCTGTTCTATTTGAAAGGAAGGAGGGGAGGACAGGTGTTGAGTGGGCAATCAAAATATCTGCTGTACCGTGGAATAGACATGAGTAAACTCATGTAGAAGATTCAGTTATCAGTTTCCAGCTTCTGAATTCCCACTTGTCTTCAATTCCCTCTCAATGATGAAAAGTGTCTTGGATATAAGTCCATTTTTTTTTTTGTATACAGTCTATTTCTGTTTTAGAGGAAAATGTGGCTTTCTTAATTCCTACTGTTAAATCCTCTACCCCACCCTTAATTATAACAGCTTTTACCTGTTGTTCAGTTTGGATATTTCATCCTCTCACTTCTTGTCTCTATTTCAAATTCAAGCCTCTCTAGGTAACAGTCCTTCTTGTAATCAAATTCAAATATTGCTGTGCAATTCTTCCCCTAAATATATCTTTCTACTGATATTCTTCCACCAAACCATTTCCTTTGTGTCCATTGGAATCCATGCTCCTTGACACTTCAGTGCTTTGCATAACACTGTTTAGGTTCTTAAGTGGTGCTTACCTTTGATTTCCCCAAGAAGTCTTCTTGATAGAGCATTCTCCTGTCCCTATTTCCAGTGTATCATGAATCAGGAAGTGGTAGGGGCCATTTTCTTTGTTGCCTAGTGCTGTTTCTAAGACATTACACTTGACTCTTGTTCTAAATTACTCCTTTGTAGGACTTGAGTATTCCAACTAGGTAAAGTTCTACCTTCCCTTCTAATAAATGGGACAATGAAATATTTACCAAGAACATATCATATTCTTCCTTTCCAGTTTTTATTCTTACCATAAATGATTGTTCTGGCCTCACAGTTTCTTTCTTCCATCCTCTCTCCTTCCCATCTATCTCTCTTTCCCTCCCTCTCACTCATTTTCCCCTTCCTTCTCCCTTTTCCTTCCTTCTTTTCTTTATCTTTTTTCTTTCTTTTCAGCTTTATGAAGGCTTAATTAATGGGCATTAAACAGCACATATGTTTAAAAGGTACAATCTGATAAGTGTATGAGTTATCTATTACTTCATGACAAATTACCCCAAAACGTAGTGGCTTAAAACAACACACATTCCTTATCTCATCTTTTTTTTGTGGATCAGGAATCTGGCAATGGCTGAGCTGAGTACTCTGGCTGAAATCAAAGTGTTGGTCAGAGTTACAGTCATCTGAATGTGCACCAGAAGGTGGATCTGCTTTGAAACTCATTCCCATGACTGTTGGCAGGTTTCAGAGATCCACTTCCAAGTTCATTCATGCAGGTTGTTGTCTGGAGATATCAGTCCCTTGCCATGTGAACGTCTCCAGGGCAGCTTGCTCTCCTCAGAGCAAGGTTTGAGAGAGAGAGATGTCTGAGGCTGAAGTCATTGTTGTTTTTTGTAACCTAATCTTGGAGTGACAACCTATCACTTCTACCACATCTTATTCACTAAAAGTGAGTCACTATACACCTGAAACTAATATGTTATATGTCAACTATGCCTAGATTACAAAAAAAAAAAGTGAGTTACTAAATGCAGCTCACACTTAAGCAAAGGGGATTCCACAAGGGCATGAATCCCAGGAAGTGGGGATTGTAGGAGCCATCTTAGGGACTGTCTACCACAATGAAATATGACATGTGTACAGCATGAAACCATTGCTACAACTAAGATAATGTCATTTCCATCACACTTCGCCCCACAAATTTTTCTCATCTCCCTTTGTAATTCATTCCTCCTTCTACCTCCTTTCCCTGGCAAGTACAACTCTATTTTTTCTGTCACTATAGATGAGTTAGAATTTTCTGGAATATTGTTAAATGGAACCATACAGTGTGTATTCTTTTTTATTTTTGGCTTTTCATTAAGCATAATGATTTTGAGAGTCATTCATGTTGCTTGCATCAATAGTTTGTCCTTATTATTAGGGAGCACTATTTCATTGAACAGATATACCATTATTTGCCTATCTGTTTACCTGCTGATTGACATTTTGAGTTGTTTCCAGTTTGGAACTGTTATGAATAAAGCTGATATGAACATTTGTGTACAAGTCTTTGTGTAGAGGTGATGGTTAATTTTATGTGTGCCCTCAGCTAGGCTATGGTGCTCAGTTGTTTGATCAAACACCAGTTTAGAAGTTGCTGTGAAAGTATTTTTTAGATGTGATTAATATTTAAATCCACCTTTAAGTAAAGCAGATTACATTCCCTAATGTGATGGGCCTCATCCATTCAGTTGAAGGCCTCAGGAGCAAGGTTGAAGTCTCTAGAAGAAGGAATTCTCCTCAAGATTGCAACATAGAAACCCTGCCTGATTTTATAGCCCTTTGGTCTATGGAATTCAGACCCAGGACTGCAACATCAACTCTTGCCTGAATTTCTAGCCTAACATTCTGCCATACAGATCTCCAACTTGCTAGTTCCTACAACTGTATATGACAATTCCTTAAAATCTTTCTTTCTCTTTCTCTCTCTGTCTCTCGATACTGAGAGTGGTTTTAGAGACATAGAATCTTAAAGATGCGTGTTCTAGATTGGTTCTCAGAATTCTGGAATTGATTCTATAATCTTATTAGATGTAAAGGCACCAATGACTGTATTTCTAGTAGTAAAGTAGATTACCATGACATGATAATCTATGTCATGGTCTAGCAATAGGTATACAAAAAAATCACCATTAGATACTGCTAATCAAATAATTATAACACATAAGGTTCTGGGTGACCATGTATTTGATACTTATCTTAATCACCTAGGGTTGCTATAACAAAATACAATAGACTGGGTGGTTTAAAGAACAGGAATTTATTTCTCACAGTTCTGAAGATTGGAAGTCCAAGTTCAAACTGCCAGCAAGGTTGGTGTATGGTAAGAGCTCTTTCCTTGGGTTGCAGATGGTTGCCTTCCTGCTGTGTCCTCACATGACCTTTCCTCAGTGAGCGTAGGTGTAGGTAAAGGAAAAAACACGCTCTCTGGTGTTCTTTTCATAAGAACACTAATCCCATCAGACCAGGGCCCTCCCTGGTGACTTCACCTAACCCTAATTATTTCCCAAAGTCCCCATCTCCAAACACAATTACTTTGGGGTTAGGGCTTCAACACAAACATTGGGAGGGACACAAACATTCAGTCCATAACAATACATTAGAACACTTTTGTCAAACCAATGAGTACAATGAGATTGAATGGTTACTTCTAATTATGTTGGACAAAGTCTTAAGGTCTTAAAAATGTATTAGGAATCTTTCCTTTTTTATTATCTTTCTTTTCCCTTTTTGGTGTCTTTATTCCTCTTGGTTGACTTCATTATCAGGATGGCTCTTCTCTTGTGCTGCAGAGAGAACTCCTATAGCCAAGGCTTGCTTGGTTTTGACATGTGGCATTTCAAAAAGAGAAAGTGGCTCTGTCTTGATACTTAATGGTTAAATAATATTCCATAGAGGATTTTGATTGGCTTAGACTGGTTCACATGTCCACCCCCAAATAAGTCATGGAAGGATGTGTTATTCTGATTGGCTGGCCAATCAGCATAATCAAGGTTGTATGCTTATCCTGCAGCTGGAGATCTTGGTCAGTCTTCTCAAACCATGTGGACTTGGTGGACTCAGATGATTCTATAAAAGCATTATAAGAGTTCATTTAATGGAAAAAAGAGAAAATGGATTCACAGCACGTTCTATAACTCCCAGGCACTCTTTGCTTCCCCCATATTCCTTTTTTTTTTTTTTTTTTGCGGTATGCGGGCCTCTCACTGTTGTGGCCTCTCCCGTTGCGGAGCACAGGCTCCGGACGCGCAGGCTCAGCAACCATGGCTTATGGGCCCAGCCGCTCCACGGCATGTGGGATCTTCCCGGACCGGGGCACAAACCCGCGTCCCCTGCATCAGTAGGCGGACTCTCAACCACTGTGCCAGCAGGGAAGCCCCCCCTATGTTCTTGATACAATTGGTTCATGCCTTAATTATAGTCATTATTGCATCATAATTTTCTGTTAGTCCTATCTGATTCTCCCTGTGATTATAAATTCTGTGGGGGCAGAAACTGTATATTTTCATCTTCATATCTCCATTGCTTAGCATAGTTTTCAGTTCATAATAGTACTTAACAAATATTCATTACTGGATTTTATCTATTTAATTTTATCTAGTTAATTGCTCTCTTGCTGGAGGTTTCATAGTTCCTGAACACTAGGTTTTATCTCCTCAAGTAAATCCTTCTCAGGTGCCTGTTTGAAAGACAGAGTCCTTTAAAAATTCATTATTTACCTCTTACTAAAGAGTCTCTAGTTTTAAATTTCCCTTTCAAGTTTCTTGAAATAGGAGTTAAGACTCTCTGCCTTTTGTTTTCTGCCACCCACTGATTAAACCATTATTTTTCTCTTCATTGTCACCAGTTACCCTGTTGTAGAATCCATCAGTCATTTACCAGTCTTAGTTTTTCTTAACCATGCCATAGCACCTGGCATTGATTTTCCTTTGGTTTTCATTGTTCTGTGTATGTTCCTGATTTACCTCTCAAATCTTTGCTTATTAGCAAAACATATTTTGTCTTTATACAGTATAATGTGCTAGGTACCATGGATATAAAGAGTAATGATCTTGCCATCAGCAGCTTTTAAACTAGTTGTTCACTTTTCATTTCCAATAAAATTTATACCTAGATGGTTAGAATATTCTATCTGAATTTTGTATCTTCAGGTGTCCTTGCCAGTCAATTCAAAACACTGTTGAAAACTTATCATACTAAATTTGCTCAGGAGTCTTTCCTGGCTCTTCCTTGCCTTCTATTAACGATTCATCTCCCTTGGAGAAGGCGTGGCCTCTTTGTGAGGCCGCACCCACTTTGACAGCGTAATCTCTTCTGCTTTCCTCACAGTATCCAGATTTCTAGGCAACCTTGAATGGCTCATACTTATACACTTTCTTTCTAAACCTTGCACTTATGATTTTTACATTCATTCTACATGTAATATGCAGGAATTAGTTTACTTCACATCTCTGCCTTTTGAGGCACTTCCAACCAATTTCAACTTGGTTCTTCCATGATGCCTTCCTGGACTTCCCATTTAGAAGTGATTACTCCTACCTCTAAATGTCAGTAGGATTTAGGTTATGCTAATCTTTAGTTTTTGGAACTTAGAGGAGCTGCATTTAGAATTTAACCCAGATCCCAAGTGGGCAGTATCTGCCAGATCATAGGTTTTAACTCAATAAATTTGAGATAAGTGAATGAACAAATAGCTGTTGTAAAACCAGCCCTGCCGGAATATAAAATATTTGCTCAAGAATGCTTCCACTGGCTACATAGAACCCAGTATGGAACTTTTCCAAAGGGTTCTGAGCGTCATGCCAGAAATAATACACAGTTCGTCAGCTACCCCTGAGCAATTTGTGACTGTCTCAGACAGACTAGATGAGGGAGATCTGGGGCAGAGTAAAATAGGAATAAGCAGATCAACTCCACCTTTCTGAGTGCTTGAGAATTCATTACCTTCCACAGAAGGGAGACTATCAGGTGAAAAAAAATACTGCCAGGCAACCATCTATTCTGGGGTGCTGGTTATGTCACCATCTGTCCTTTTATCTCTAATAATTAGGAAAGGGTGTAAACAGAATTAATTGAAGTAGCATGGTTACCTGCTGACATCATTTTCATCAACAGAATCCACTTAAGGACTTCTACTTCAGATGCTACATTGATTAGAAATTTTATATGATACTTTAATTAAAAGTGATAATTTGACAACAATCAAATTGACTAAGAATTTTATATAAATATAATAATAACTTAGAGGCAGATTATAGAAGTGTCAGTTTAGTTTTAAATCATGGATCCCTTCTCATCAGGGAATTTATAGTAGGTCTCTAACCTCCTATTATTAGTGGAATAAATCCCATGGCTGTGCCAATATTTCAAAGTTGCTTTTGTGACCTGTGCATCTTTATCTATTATTGCTTCTGTGTCAAAGCATTCTTTCAGACTCCTTTTGAGGTTCATTCAATTTCTATTCAACATCAGTTCCTTTAACAAGACTTCACTGTCTTTGCTCTGACTCCCCATACATTCATGACACCTTTGTCCTGTACTCTTTATTTGTGGTTGACGTTTTTTCTTTAGAACTCTCCCTTTTATTACAGTCATGCTCTGTGTCTTGCACTACAATAAAATCTCTGCACATTTCCTTTCCCCACAGACTCCCTTCTCTAAGCTTTGCACTACACACTGTTGTCTTTTTATTTTCTCATCCACTTCTCAGTTCTAAGCCTGCAAATAACTCTTTCTGGTGCTACTGTCATTTCTCTATTACTAACTACACTTAATTTATGCTGACAACATTCATATTGAAGCTTACACTCCACATAGCTCCATTATCCTTTAGTTTATTCCTGACTCTACTGGTGAAAGGATTTACTTTTTTTTCCCTAAGGAAACCCTGTTTTTTGGAAGCAAGACTGGTATTTGACAGAAGATCCAAGTATGTCATGCTCCCAGGAGACAAGTAAAGAAGTAAATAAGCAACAAGCATATACAAACATTTTTTCTAGGTGGTGTTTTAAGTTTCTTCTTTTCCTTTATTTACAGCACTCCAAGCTTTCAGCAAAACAATTATCAGCATATACAGTAAAAAGTTGTGGACCTCCTGCCTCTGGGGGTTGTTTGCAAGCTTCCTTTTAAGCTCTTCTCTTTAAGCTCCCTTTAAGGCTTATAATAACATTATTCAAATAGCATAATACTCAAGTAAAAATGTGACATAAGGTTTTAAGATCTTAAGTTTACACTCAGTTTCATTGTGTACAATAAAGGTAACGCTTCTTCCTTGATTATGTTTTTAAATGAACACAACTTCTTTTGTCTTTACAAACCATTCACCTGTGTAGTTTTATATTTAAACCTATCAATTTAGAGTTATTGTGAGTCAGGTAATGGCTTTAAACATTTATGTAGAAAAAAATGGTCCTCTTTTATCAGGAAGGTGAAATATTCATGCAGATTCCTCCTGCTCAAACACCATATGAAACTGTTCTCTGGTATAGTGAATAAATGACTGAATGCTAATATGCATGAAGTAAAGCTGCCAATGCATTTCATTCTGATCTTTGGTGTAATTTAGAACCTGCTATTCATTTTCTTTTAAGAAAAACTGTCCATCAAGTTCAAATATACAATGGTTAATGTGGATAAAAGACCATCAGGCATTTATACAAAATTACAAGACGTCTTTTCACTAGCTATCTCAATTTGAGATTTGAATTCAAACTTATCAAAGGAAAAAAATCTATTAAATCTATTAACACATTCTCTAAAGAAAAAAATCAGTATTTTACTTTTTTGACAGTTGAATAAAAGGATTTAGACATATATCAAATGGGAGAAAAAGGGTTTTAATCCCTCTGTGGAATAGGAAGAGAGACATACTATACTGGAAAGACTGCACAGACCATCAGGAGAGAAACCAGAGAATACGTGGCCTCAGTTCCATCATTTCAGAACACAGGCAGCTTGTCTGTTAATTTCTTTCCTCTCAGCCTGGGTGACCTCTCACAAGCTTAACAGTAACAGGGAGTCTAAAACTGCTTCTGAGCAGGTGCTTTCTGCAGACAGGTGCTATTTATCAGTGAAGATTTAGACAGGATAACATTGAGGAGTGATGTGTTACTTTAACCAGATTGCAAAACTGAAAAAGAATAATGAACCTCACATTAGTTAAATAAACAAAGCGACAGTAAGCACAATAAGCAGACAGGCATGATGCTTACAGAAGAGTCACCTCTTTTTGTGTACAGTGTGCCACATTGCACTTGCTGTTCAAATATATGTTTTAATAAATGTCCTTTAATGTGTACATGAAATAGAGTAGGCATTCAACTATTTGTTGAATGAAAATAACAATATATTATGTATAAAGAAAAATCTGATCTCATATCATCAGAAACAGATTTTGTCAACCACTACTTTTGACCTTTTGGACCAGATAGATCTTGTTGTGAAGGGCTATCCTGTGTACTATAGGGTGTTTAGCAGCACCCTTGGCCTCCAGACCTACCAGATGCCAGCAGCTACTCTCCCTGTTGTGACAATCAAAAATGTTTCCAGATGTCAGCAAATGTCCCCTGGATGTCATATCTCCTCTGATTGAGAACTACTGATGAGAAAGGAAGTTACAATTAGCACGATTCAATTTTACCTACATAGCTTTCTAGTCTTTCTATTTTCAAGGCTAGTTTGTGATTGAGTAGGAAGGATAGGTTTACTTTCCTTTTAACTGTTAGTAAATTAACATATATATTAGTTTAGTAGAGCCGCTGTAAAAATTTACCACAAATTGGGTAGCTAAAACAGCAGAAATGTATTGTCTTACAGTCCTGGAAGCTAGCTAGAAGACTGAAATCAAGGTGTCAGCAGAATTAGTTCCTTGTGAGGGCTGTGGGGGAAAATCTGCTCCAGGCCTCTCCCCCAGTTTCTGGTGGCCTCAGGCATCCCTTGGCTTGAAGATGGCACTCTCCCGGTGTCTTCAGATGGTCTTCTCTATGTCCATCTCAGTCAAATCAGTGTCCATATTTCCCCTTTTTATAAGGATGCAAGTCATATGGGATTAAGGCCCACACTAATAACCTTGTTTTCAATTGATTACTCTGTAAAGACCCTATATCCAAATAAAGGCACATTCTGAGGTACTGAGAGTTAGAATGCCAACACATATTTTTTGAGAGGGGACACAACTGGACTCATAACAGTATGATTCCGACTATTGTGCATTTAGTGCCAGAAATGAGGCTCTGGCATTTAACCATTAACTGTTTTAAATTCTTTCTACTCTTTGGTTCACATCTCTGCTTCTTGGGAGACAAAAATGGTGTGATGTATTTTTTTTTTTTTTTACATCTTTATTGGAGTATAATTGCTTTACAATGATGTGCCAGGTTCTGCTTTATAACAAAGTGTATCAGTTATACACATACATATGTTCCCATATCTCTTCCCTCTTGCATCTCCCTCCCTCCCACCCTCCCTATCCCACCCCTCCAGGCGGTCACAAACACCGAGCTGATCTCCCTGTGCTATGTGACTGCTTCCCACTAGCTATCTACCTTACGTTTGGTAGTGTATATATGTCCATGCCTCTCTTTGTCACAGCTTACCCTTCCCCCTCCCCATATCCTCAAGTCCATTCTCTAGTAGGTCTGTGTCTTTATTCCTGTCTTATCCCTAGATTCTTCATGACATTTTTTTCTTAAATTCCATATATATGTGTTAGTATACGGTATTTGTCTTTCTCTTTCTGACTTACTTCACTCTGTATGACAGACTCTAGGTCCATCCACCTCATTACAAATAGCTCAATTTCGTTTCTTTTTATGGATGAGTAATATTCCATTGTATATATGTGCCACATCTCCTTATCCATTCATCCGATTATGGACACTTAGGTTGCTTCCATGTCCTGGCTATTGTAAATAGAGCTGCAATGAACATTTTGGTACATGAGTCTTTGAATTATGGTTTTCTTAGGGTATATGCCCAGTGTGGGATTGCTGGGTCATATGGTAGTCCTATTTTTAGTTTTCTTAAGGAACCTCCATACTGTTCTCCGTAGTGGCTGTATCAATTTACATTCCCACCAACAGTGCAAGAGGGTTCCCTTTTCTCCACACCCTCTCCAGCATTTATTGTTTGTAGATTTTTTGATGATGGCCATTCTGACTGGTGTGAGATGATATCTCATTGTAGTTTTGACTTGCAATTCTCTAATGATTAAAGATGTTGAGCATTCTTTCATGTGTTTGTTGGCAATCTGTATATCTTCTTTGGAGAAATGTCTATTTAGGTTTTCTGCCCATTTTTGGATTGGGCTGTTTGTTTTTTTTATTATTGAGCTTATGAGCTGCTTGTAAATCTTGGAGATTAATCCTTTGTCAGTTGTTTCATTTGCAAATATTTTCTCCCATTCTGAGGGTTGTCTTTTGGTCTTGTTTATGGTTTCCTTTGCTGTACAAAAGCTTTTAAGTTTTACTAGGTCCCATTTGTTTATTTTTGTTTTACTTCCATTTCTCTAGAAGGTGGGTCAAAAAGGATCTTGCTGTTATTTATGTCATAGGGTTTTCTGCCTATGTTTTCCTCTAAAAGTTTGATAGTTTTTGGCCTTACATTTAGGTCTTTAATCCATTTTGAGTTTATTTTTGTGTATGGTGTTAGGGAGTGTTCTAATGTCATACTTTTACATGTACCTGTCCAGTTTTCCAAGCACCATTTATTGAAGAGGCTGTCTTTTCTCCATTGTATACTCTTGCCTCCTTTATCAAAGATAAGGTGACCATATGTGCATGGGTTTATCTCTGGGCTTTCTATCCTGTTCCATTGATCTATATTTCTGTTTTTGTGCCAGTACCATACTGTCTTGATTACTGTAGCTTTGTAGTATAGTCTGAAATCAGGGAGCCTGATTCCTCCAGCTCCATTTTTCATTCTCAAGATTGCTGTAGAGGAGTCTGAGGAGGGGAGGAGGTGGCGGTGTCGGCTCTAGATCGTTCCTCTCAGGGACTGACTGACCTGTGGAGTGAAGATGTCACTCCACACTGCTCTTCCTCCCGCCACAAAGCCGTCCCTTCTGGCTATGTCTCAGAGCAGGCATCGTGCCGTGGCTCCGCCGCTGAAGTGTGAGGACAGTGGGACCTTCAGTTTGGGGAAGATGATCACAGCTAAGCCAGGGAAAACACCAATTCAGGTATTACATGTATACGGCATGAAGACCAAGAATATCCCAGTTTATGAATGTGAAAGATCCAATGTGCAAATACACTTGCCCACTTTCACCTTCAGAGTAACTGTTGGTGACATAACCTGCACAGGTGAAGGTACAAGTAAGAAGCTGGCGAAACATAGAGCTTCTGAGGCTGCCATAAACATTTTGAAAGCCAGTGCAAGTATTTTCTTTGCAGTTCCTGATCCCTTAATGCCTGACCCTTCCAAGCAACCGAAGAACCAGCTTAATCCTATTGGTTCATTACAGGAATTGGCTATTCATCATGGCTGGAGACTTCCTGAATATACCCTTTCCCAGGAGGGAGGACCTGCTCCTAAGAGAGAATATACCACAATTTGCAGGCTAGAGTCATTCATGGAAACTGGAAAGGGGGCATCAAAGAAACAAGCCAAGAGAAATGCTGCTGAGAAATTTCTTGCCAAATTCAGTAATATCTCTCCAGAGAACCACATTTCTTTGACAAATGTGGTAGGACATTCTTTAGGTTGTACTTGGCATTCCTTGAGGATTTATCCTTGTGAAAAGATCAACTTACTGAAAAGAAGCCTCCTCAGTATTCCAAATACAGATTACATCCAGCTGCTTAGTGAAATTGCAAAGGAGCAAGGTTTTAATATAACACATTTGGATATAGAAGAACTGAGTGCCAACGGACAGTATCAATGTCTCGCTGAATTGTCCACCAGTCCCATCACAGTCTGTCATGGCTCGGGGATCTCCTGTGGCAGAGTGGCGCAGAGTGATGCAGCTCACAATGCTCTGCAGTATTTAAAGATAATAGCAGAAAGAAAGTAAATGTGGAACAACGTAGAAAACCCTTCAGTAGCACATAAGAAGTTCCCCTTTCTCCCCTTTCCAAGTAAAACATTTACTATAATGTTTGAGTTTGTGTGTTGGTTCTAAATCTCTTCATAGATTCCATCAACACTCCAGATTTAATTATCTTCTGGTAGTTGTTATTAAGATGTTTTTAATGGCTTCGACTTTGTATTGGTATATTGTATTTATAAACTTTGTATCATAGCAGAGTGTAGCACTCATTTTACAATGCCATGCACATAGAAGGAAAAAACTGCATGATTGTTGTTGTTGATGAGGAGGAGGATAAAATAAAACTGCTAACAACAGTCTTTCTTACTGGTGCTTAACCTCTTCTTTGTACAAGGCTTTGTAAAGGAATTTCGAAGGAAGCCCCTTAGAATTAGTGTTGAGGAATGCACTAACAGGTTTTAATTGACTGTGATTGTTAAATTTCAGGGAACATGTGGTATGCTGTGTATTTGAATCCATGTAATAAAGAGCTGTTGTTATTAAAAAAAAAGATTGCTTTAGCTATTAGGGGTCTTTTGTGTTTCCATATAAATTGTGAAATTTTTTGTTCTAGTCCTGTGAAAAATGCCAGTGATTGAATCGGTAGATTGCTTTGGGTAGTAGAGTCATTTTCACAATGTTGATTCTTCCAATCCAAGAACATGGTATAT
Source organism: Tursiops truncatus (assembly GCF_011762595.2). Lineage (NCBI taxonomy): Eukaryota > Metazoa > Chordata > Mammalia > Artiodactyla > Delphinidae > Tursiops > Tursiops truncatus. Next base: position 102,971,185 of record NC_047038.1, read on the forward strand.
CTCTCCATCTATTTGTATCATCTTTAATTTCTTTCATCAGTGTCATAATTTTCTGCATACAAGTCTTTTGTCTCCTTAGGTAGGTTTATTCCTAGATACTTTATTCTTTTTGTAGCAATGGTAAATGGGAGAGTTTTCTTAATTTCACTTTCAGATTTTTCATCATTAGTGTACAGGAATGTCAGAGATTTCTATGTATTAATTTTTATCCTGCTACTTTACCAAATTCATTGATTAGCTCTAGTAGTTTTCTGGTAGCATCTTTAGGATTTTCTGTGTAGAGTATCATGTCATCTGCAAACAATGACAGCTTTACTTCTGCTTTTCTGATTTGGATTCCTTTTATTTCCTTTTCTCTCAGATTGCTGTGGCTAAAACTTCCAAGACTATGTTGAATAATGGTGGTGATAGGGGGCAACCCTGTCTTCTTCCTGATCTTAGTGGAAATGGTTTCAGTTCTTCACCATTGAGGATGATGTTGACTGTGGGTCTGTCATATGTGGCCTTTATTATGTTGAGGAAAGTTCCCTCTATGCCTACTTTCTGCAGGGTTTTTATCATAAATGGGTGTTGAATATCGTCAAAACCTTTCAATGCATCTATTGAGATGATCATATGGTTTTTCTCCTTCAGTTTGTTAATATGGTGTATCACATTGATTGATTTGCATATATTGAAGAATCCTTGCATTTCTGGAATAAGCCCCACATGATCATGATGTATGATCCTTTTAATGTCTTGTTTGATTCTGCTTGCTAGTATTTTGTTGAGGAATTTTGCATCTATGTTCATCAGTGATATTGGCCTGTAGTTTACTTTTTTTGTGGCATCTTTGTATGGTTTTGGTATCAGTGTGATGGTGGCCTTGTAGAATGAGTTTGGGAGTGTTCCTACCTCTGCTATATTTTGGAAGAGTTTGAGAAGGATAGGTGTTAGCTCTTCTCTAAATGTTTATAGAATTCGCCTGTGAAGCCATCTGGTCCTGGGCTTTTGTTTGTTGGAAGATTTTTAATCACAGTTTCAATTTCAGTGCTTGTGATTGGTCTGTTCATATTTTCTATTTCTTCCTGGTTCAGTCTCGGCAGGTTGCACATTTCTAAGAATTTGTCCATTTCTTCCAGGTTGTCCATTTTATTGGCATAGTAATCTCTTGTAGTAATCTCTCATGATCCTTTGTATTTCTGCAGTGTCAGTTGTTACTTCTTTTTCATTTCTAATTCTTTTTTTTAACATCTTTATTGGCGTATAATTGCTTTACAATGGTGTGTTAGTTTCTGCTTTATAACAAAGTGAATCAGTTATACATATACATATGTTCCCATATGTCTTCCCTCTTGCATCTCCCTCCCTCCCATCCTCCCTATCCCACCCCTCCAGCCTGTCACATAGCACCGAGCCAATATCCCTGTGCCATGCGGCTGCTTCCCACTAGCTATCTACCTTACTACGTTTTGAGCTGTGACAGGGCGAGAGAGAGTCATGGACATATACACATTTCTAATTCTATTGATTTGAGTCTTCTTCCATTTTTGCTTGATTTGTCTGGCTAATGGTTTATCAATTTTGTTTATCTTCTCAAAGAACCAGCTTTTAGTTTTATTAGTCTTTGCTATCGTTTCCTTCACTTCTTTTTCATTTATTTCTCATCTGATTTTTATGATTTCTTTCCTTCTTCTAACTTTGAGGTTTTTTCATTCGTCTTTCTCTAATTGCTTTAGGTGCAAGGTTAGGTAGTTTATTTGAGATGTTTCCTGTTTCTTAAGGTAGGATTCTATTGCTATAAATTTCCCTCTTAGAACTGCTTTTGCTGCATCCCATAGGTTTTGGGTTGTCATGTCATCATTGTCATTGGTTTCTAAGTATTTTTTGATTTCCTCTTTGATATCTTCAGTGATTTCTTGGTTATTAAGTAGTGTGTTGTTTAGCCTACATATTTTTTTACAGATCTTTTCCTGTAATTGATATCTAGTCTCATAGCGTTGCGGTTGGAAAAGATATTTGATATAATTTCAATTTTCTTAAATTTACTGAGGCTTGATTTGTGACCCAAGATATGATCTATCCTGGAGAATGTTCCATGAGCACCTGAGAAAAATGTGTATTCTGTTGTTTTTGGATGGAATGTCCTATAAATATCTATTCAGTCCATCTTGTTTAATTTATCATTTAAAGCTTGCATTTCCTTATTTAATTTCATTTTGGATGATCTGTCCATTGGTGAAAGTGGGGTGTTAAAGTCCCCTACTATGATTGTATTATTGTCAATTTCCCCTTTTATGGCTGTTAGTATTTGCCTTATGTATTGAGGTGCTCCTGTGTTGGGTGCATAAATATTTACAATTGTTATATTTTCTTCTTGAATTGATCTGTTGATCATTATGTAATGTCTTTCTTTGTCTCTTGTAATAGTCTTTGTTTTAAAGTCTATTTTTTCTGATATGTGAATTGCTATTCCAGCTTTCTTTTGATTTCCATTTGCATGGAATATATTTTTCCGTCCCCTCACTTTCAGTCTGTGTGTTTTCCTGGGTCTGAAGTGGGTCTCTTGTAGACAGCATATATACGGGTCTTGTTTTTGTATCCATTCAGCCAGTCTGTGTCTTTTGGTGGGAGCATTTAATCCATTTACATTTAAGGTAATTATCAATATGTATGTTCCTATTGCCATTTTCTTAATTGTTTTGGGTTTGTTATTGTAGGTCTTTTCCTTCTCTTGTGTTTCTTGCCTAGAGAAGTTCCTTTAGCATTTGTTGTAAATCTGGTTTGGTGGTGCTGAACTCTCTCAGCTTTTGCTTGTCGGTAAAGGTTTTAATTTCTCCATCAAATCTGAATGAGATCCTTGCTGGGTAGAGTAATCTTGGTTGTAGGTTTTTCTCCTTCATTACTTTTAATATGTCCTGCCACTCCCTTATGTTTGCAGAGTTTCTGCTCAAAGATCAGCTGTTAACCTTATTGGGATTCCCTCGTGTGTTATTTGTTATTTTTCCCTTGATGCTTTTCATATGTTTTCTTTGTATTTAATTTTTGATAGTTTGATTAATATGTGTCTTGGCATGTTTCTCCTTGGATTTATCCTGTATGGGACTCTCTGTGCTTCCTGGAGTTGATTAACTATTTCCTTTCCCAGATTAGGGAAGTTTTCAACTCTAATCTCTTCAAATATTTTCTCAGTCCCTTTCTTTTTCTCTTCGTCTTCTGCAACCCCTACAATTCGAATGTTGGTGGGTGTAATGTTGTCCCAGAGGTCTCTGAGACTGTCCTCAGTTCTTTTCATTCTTTTTTCTTTATTCTGCCTTGCAGTAGTTATTTCCACTATTTTATCTTCCAGGTCACTTATCCGTTCTTCTGCTATTGATCCCTTCTAGAGTATTTTTAATTTCATTTACTGTGTTGTTCATTGTTGCTTGTTTCCTCTTTAGTTCTTCTAGTTCCTTGTTAAGTGTTTCTTGCATTTTCTCAATTCTATTTCCAAGATTTTGAATCATCTTTACTATCATTATTTGGAGTTCTTTTTCAGGTACACTGTCTGTTTCCTCTTCATTTGCTTGGTCTGGTGGGTTTTTACCTTGCTACTTCAACTGCTGTGTGTTTTTCTGTCTTCTCATTTTGCTTATCTTACTGTGTTTGGGGTCTCCTTTTTGCAGTCTGCAGGTTCGTAGTTCCCATTGTTTTGGTGTTTGTCCCCAATGACTAAGGTTCTTTCAGTGGGTTCTGTAGGCTTCCTGGTGGAGGGGAGTAGTGCCTGTGTTCTGGTGGATGAGGCTGGATCTTGTCTTTCTGGTTGGCAGCCCACGTCTCGTGGTGTGTTTTGGGGTGTCTGTGGCCTTAGTATGATTTTAGGCAGCCTCTCTGCTAATGGGTGGGGTTGTGTTCCTGTCTTGCTAGTTGTTTGGCATAGGGTGTCCAACACTGTAGCTTGTTGGTCCTTGAGTGAAGCTGGGTCTTCATGTTGAGATGGAGATCTCTGGGATATTTTCTTCGTTTCATATTACATGGAGCTGGGAGGTCTCTTGTGGACCAGTGTCCTGAAGTTGGCTCTCCCACCTCAGAGGCACAGCACTGACTCCTGGCTGGAGCACCAAGAGCCTCTCATCCACGCAGCTCAGAATAAAAGGGAGAAAAAATAGAAAGAAAGAGGATAAAATAAAATTTTTAAAAGATAAAATAATATCAGGTTATTAAAATAAAAAATAATGATTAAGAAAATTTTTTTTTGAAAAGTAAAAAAAAAGAAAACAAAAAAACCCCCAAAACGGACAGAGAGAACCCTAGGACAAGTGGTGAAACCAAAGCTATACAGACAAAATCTCACACAGAAGTATACACATACACACTCACAAAAAGAGGAAAAGAGGAAAAAATAATATGACTTGCTCCCAAAGTCCTCCTCCTCAATTTGGGATGATTCATTGCCTTTTCAGGTATTCCACAGATTCAGGGTACATCAAGTTGATTGTGGAGATTTAATCCGCTGCTCCCGAGGCTGCTGGGTGGGATTTCCCTTTCTCTTCTTTGTTCGCACAGCTCACGGGTTTCAGCTTTGGATTTGGCTCTGTCTCTGTGTGTAGGTCACCTGAGGGCATCTGTTCTTCGCTCAGACAGGACGGGGTTACAGGAGCAGCTGAGTCAGGGGCTCTGGCTCCCTCAGGCTCGGGGGAGAGAGGGGCAAACCTGTGGTGGCAGAGGCTGGCGTGACGTTGCACCAGCCTGAAGCATGCCGTTTGTTCTCCCGGGGAAGTTGTCCCTGGATCACGGGACCCTGGCAGTGGCAGGCTGCACAGTCTCCCTGGAGGGGAGGTGTGGATCGTGACCTTTGTTTGCACACAGGCTTCTTGGTGGCGGCAGCAGAAGCCTTAACAACTCATGCCCGTCTCTGGGGTCCGCGCTGATAGCCGCAGCTTACGCCCGTCTCTGGAGCTCCTTTAAGCGGCGCTCTGAATCCCCTCTCCTCGCGCATCAGGAAACAAAGAGGCAATAAAAAGTCTTTTGCCTCTTCGGCAGCTCCAGACTTTTTCCCGGACTCCCTCCCGGCTAGCTGTGGCGCACTAGCCCGCTTCAGGCTGTGTTCACGCAGTCAACCCATGTCTTCTCCCTGGGGTCTGACCTCCGAAGCCCGAGCCTCAGTTCCCAGCCCCCGCCCACCCCGGCGGGTAGCAGACAGCCTCTCAGGCTGGTGAGTCCTGGTCGGCACCGATCCTCTGTGCGGAATCTCTCCGCTTTGCCCTCCGCACCCCTGTTGCTGTGCTCTCCTCCGTGGTTCCGAAGCTTCCCCCCTCCGCCACCCACAGTCTTCAGCCACGAAGGGGCTTCCTAGTGTGTGAAAACCTTTCCTCCTTCACAGCTCCCTCCCACTGGTGCAGGTCCCATCCCTAATCTTTTTTCTCTGTTTTTACTTTTTTCTTTTGCTCTACCCAGGTACATGGGGGAGATTCTTGCCTTTGGGGAAGTGTGAGGTCTTCTGCCAGCATTCAGTAGGTGTTCTATAGGAGTAGTTCCACATGTAGATGTAATTCTGATGTATCTGTGGGGAGGAAGGTGATCTCTGCGTCTTACACTTCCATCTTCTTCCTCAACTCTCCCCCGTGTGATGTATTTTGTAAGAATGTTTATAGCACTCAGAAGCGTGCTTGGCTAGGTTTTATTTGAATGAAGAAGAAATGCGCCTTTCTGTAGAAGGGGAGATGGCTTGTCACTTTGTTTCTAATTGACATAGAATCACAACAAGAAACTTATTTATTTTTTGCTTAAATCAAACCAGCACAGGGCTCCTTTTGAGTATTCATTATTTTTTAGGCTCATTTTAATTTTTAATTGAAAGAATTAAATGTGCAAATATTTTTAAAATTTTATTTATTATTTTTCAAAAAAACTGAACACTGCCAGAGCTGTAGTTGTCTGTGCTTCCTTTTTTTTTTGAATTTTATGAAAAAAATTTTTTATACAGCAAGTTATCCATCTTATACATATTATTGTATATATGTCAATCCCAATCTCCCAATTCAACACCCACCCCCAGCCACTTTCCTGCCTTGGTGTCCATACATTTGTTCTCTACATCTGTGTCTCTATTTCTGCCCTGCAAACCAGTTCATCTGTACCATTTTTCTATGTTCCACATATATGCATTAATATATGATATTTGTTTTTCTTTTTCTGACTTACTTCACTCTGTATGACAGTCTCTAGGTCTTTCCATGTCTCTGAAAAGGACCCAATTTCGTTCCTTTTTATGGCTGAGTAATATTCCATTGTATATATGTATCACATCTTCTTTAGCCATTCATCTGTCGATGGGCATTTAGGTTGTTTCCATGACCTGGCTATTGTAAATAGTGCTGGAATGAACATTGGGGTGCATGTGTCTTTTTGAATTATGCTTTTCTCTGGGTATATGTCCAGTAGTGGGATTGCTGGATCATATGGTAATTCTAATTTTAGTTTTAGAAGGAACCCCCATACTGTTCTCCATAGTGGCTGTATCAATTTACATTCCCATCAACAGTGCCAGAGGGTTTCCTTTTCTCCACAATCTCTCCAGCATTTGTTGTTTGTAGATTTTCTGATGTTCCCATTCTAACTGGTGTGAGGTGATACCTCATTGTAGTTTTGATTTGCATTTCTCTAATAATTAGTAATGTTGAGCAGCTTTTCATGTGCTTCTTGGCCATCTGTATGTCTTCTTTGGAGAAGTGTCTCTTTAGGTCTTCTGCTCATTTTTTGATTGGGTTTTTTTTTTTTAATATTGAGCTATATGGGCTGTTTATATATTTTGGAGATTAATCTTTTGTCTGTTGCTTCATTTGTAAATATTTTCTCCAGTCCCCATTCTGAGGGTTGTCTTTTCATCTTGTTTGTAGTTCCCTTTGCTTTGCAAAAGCTTTTAAGTTTCATTAGGTCCCATTTGTTTATTTTTGTTTTTACTTCCATTACTCTAGGAGGTGGATCAAAAAAGATCTTGCTGTGATTTATGTCAGAGAGTGTTCTTCCTATGTTTTACTCTAAGAGTTTTATAGTGTCCAGTCTTACATTTAGGTAAAAAATCCATTTTGAGTTGATTTTTGTGTATGGTGTTAGGGAGTGTTCTAATTTCATTCTTTTACATGTAGCTGTCCAGTTTTCCCAGCACCACTTTTTGAAGAGGCTGTCTTTTCTCCATTGTATATCCTTGCCTCCTTTTTCATAGATTAGCTGACCATAAGTGCCTGGGTTTATCTCTGTGCTTTCTATCCTTTTCCATGGATCTATATTTCTGTTTTTGTGCCAGTACTACATTGTCTTGATTACTGTAGCTTTGTAGTATAGTCTGAAGTCAGGGAGTCTGATTCCTCCAGCTCTATTTTATTCCCTCAAGACTGCTTTGGCTATTTGGGGTCTTTTGTGTCTCCATACAAATTCTAAGATTTTTTGTTTTAGTTCTGTAAAAAATGCCTGGTAATTTGATAGGGATTACATTGAATCTGCGGATTGCTTTGGGTGCTATAGTCATTTTCACAATATTGATTCTACCAATCCAAGAACATGGTATATCTCTCTATCTGTTGGTATCATCTTTAATTTCCTTCATCAGTGTCTTATAGTTTTCTGCATACAGGTCTTTTGTCTCTCTAGGTAGGTTTATTCCTAGGCATTTTATTCTTTTTGTTGCAATGGCAAATGTGAGTGTTTCTTTAATTTCTCTTTCAGATTTTTCATCATGAGTGTGTAAGAATGCCAGAGATTTCTGTGCCTTAATTTTGTATGCTGCAACCTTACTAAATTCACTGATTGGCTGTAGTAGTTTTCTGGTAGCATCTTTAAGATTCTTTATGTATAGTACCATGTCATCTGCAAACAGTGACAGTTTTACCTCTTTTCCAATTTGTATTCCTTTTATTTATTTTTCTTCTCTGATTGTTGTGGCTAGGACTTCCAAAATTATGTTGAATAATAGTAGCAATAGAGGACATCTTTGTCTTGTTCCTGATCTTAGAGGAAATGCTTTCATTTTTTCTCCATTTAGAATGATGTTGGCTGGAGGTTTGTCACATATGACCTTTATTATATTGAGGTAGCTTCCCTCTATGCCCACTTTCTGGAGAGTTTTCACCATTCATGGGTGTTGAATTTTCTCAAAAGCTTTTTCTGTATCTATTGAGATGATCATATGGTTTTTATTCTTCAATTTGTTAATATGGTGTATCACATTGATTGATTTGCTTATATTGAAGAATCCTTGCATCCTTGGGATAAATCCCACTTGATCATGGTGTATGATCTTTTAATGTGTTGTTGAATTCTGTTTGCTAGTATTTTGTTGAGGATTTTTGCATCTATATTCATCAGTGATATTGGTCTGTAATTTCCTTTTTTTGTAGTATCTTTGTCTGGTTTTGGTATCAGGATGATGGTGGCCTCAGAATGCTTTTCAGAATGTTCCTTCTTCTGCAAGTTTTTGGAAGAGTTTAAGGATGGGTGTCAGCTCTTCTCTAAATGTTTGATAGAATTCAACTGTGAAGCCATCTAGTCCTGGATTTTTGTTTGTTGGAAGACTTTTAATCACAGTTTCAATTTCATTACTTGTCATTGGTCTGTTCATATTTTCTATTTCTACCTGGTTCAGTCTTGGAATGTTATACCTTTCTAAGGATTTGTCCATTTCTTCTAGGTTGTCCATTTTATTGCCATAGAGTTGCTTGTAGTAGTCTCTTAGAATGCTTTGTGTTTCTGCAGTGTCCGTTGTAACTTCTCCCTTTTCATTTCTAATTTTATTGATTTGAGTCCTCTCCCTCTTTTTGTTGATAAGTCTGACTAATGGTTTATCAATTTTGTTTATTTTTTCAAGGAACCAGCTTTTAGTTTTATTGATCTTTGCTATTGCTTTCTTTGTTTCTATTTCATTTATTTCTGCTCTGATCTTTATGATTTCTTTCTTTCTGCTAACTTTGGGTTTTGTTTTTTCTTCTTTCTCTAGTTCCTTTAGGTGTAAGGTTAGATTGTTTATTTGAGATTTTACTTGTTTCTTGCGGTAGGCTTGTATTGCTATAAACTTCCCTCTTAGAACTGCTTTTGTTGTGTCTCATAGATTTTGGTTGGTCGTGTTTTCATTGTAATTTTTCTCTAGGTATTTTTTGACTTCCTCTTTGATTTCCTCAGTGATCTCTAGGTTATTTAGTAACAAGTTGTTTAGCCTCCAAATGTTTGTGTTTTTTACGTTATTTTTCCTGTAATTGATTTCTAATCTCATAGTGTTGTGGTCAGAAAAGATGCCTGATATATTTTCGGTTTTCTTAAATTTACTGAGGCTTGATTTGTGAACCAAGATATGATCTATCCTAGAGAATGTTCCATGTGTACTTGAGAAGAAAGTGTAGTCTGCTGTTTGGGGATGGAATGTCCTATAAATATCAATTAAATCTATCTGGTCTATTGTGTCATTTAAAGCTTGTGTTTTCTATTAATTTTCTGTCTGGATGATCTGTCCATTGGTATAAGTGAGGTGTTAAAGTCCTCCACTATTCTTGTATTATTATCAATTTCCTATTTTATAGCTGTTAGCAGTTGCCTTTTCTATTGAGGTGCTCCTATGTTGGGTGCATACATATTTATAATTGTTTTATCCTCTTCTTGGATTGATCGCTTGATCATTATGTGGTGTCCTTCCTTGTCTCTTGTAACAGTCTTTATTTTAAAGTCTACTTTATCTGATATGAGTATTGCTACTGCAGCTTTCTTTTGATTTCCATTTGCATGGAATATCTTTTTCCATCCCCTCACTTTCAGTCTGTACGTGTCCCTAGGTCTGAAGTGGGTCTCTTATAGACAGCATATATATGGGTCTTGTTCTTGTATCCATTCGGCGAGCCTGTGTCTTTTGGTTGGAGCATTTAATCCATTCATGTTTAAGGTAATTATCGATATGTATGTTCCTATTACCATTTTCTTAATTGTTTTGAGTTTGTTATTGTAAGTCTTTTCCTTCTCCTGTGTTTCCTGCCTAGAGAAGTTCCTTTAGCATTTGTTGTAGAGTTGGTTTGGTGGTGCTGAATTCTTTTAGCTTTTGCTTGTCTGTAGAGCTTTTGATTTCTCCATCAAATCTGAATGAGATCTTTGCTGGGTAGAGTAATCTTGGTTATAGGTTCTTCCCTTTCATCACTTTAAATATGTCATGCCACTCCCTTCTGGCTTGTAGTGTTTCTGCTGAGAAATCAGCTGTTAATCTTATGAGAGTTCACTTGTATCTTATTTGTCGTTTTTCCCTTGCTGCTTTCAATAATTTTTCTTTTTCTTTAATTTTTACCAGTTTGATTACTATGTATCTCGGCATGTTTGTTCTTGGGTTTCTCCTGTATGGGACTTCTGCACTTCCTGTATTTGGGTGGCTATTTCCTCTCTCGTGTTAGGGAAGTTTTCAACTATAATCTTTTCAAATATTTTCTTGGGTTCTTTCTCTCTCTCTTCTCCTTCTGGGGCTCCTATAATGTAAATGTTCTTGCATTTAATGTTGTCCCAGAGGTCTCTTAAGCTGTCTTCATTTCTTTTCATTCTTTTTTCTTTATTCTGTTCCATGACAGTGAATTCCACCATTCTGTCTTCCAGGTCACTTATCCGTTCTTCTGCCTCAGCTATTCTGCTATTGATTCCTTCTAGTGTAGTTTTCATTTCAGTTATTGTATTTTTCATCTCTATTTGTTTGTTCTTTAATTCTTCTAGATCTTTGTTAAACATTTCTTGAATCTTCTCAACCTTTGCCTCCATTCTTTTTCCGAGGTCCTGGATCATCTTCAGTATCATTATTCTTAATTCTTTTTTTCTGGATGGTTTCCTATCTCCATTCATTTAGTTGTTTTTCTGGGTTTTTATCTTGTTCTTTCATGTAGTATATAGCCCTTTGCCTTTTCATCTTGTCTATCTTTCTGTGAATGAGATTTTTGTTCCACAGACTGCAGGATTGTAGTTCTTCTTGATTCTTCTCTCTGCCCTTTGGTGGACGAGGCTATTTAAGAGGCTTGTGCAAGTTTCCTGATGGGAGGGATTGGTGGTGGGTAGAGCTGGTTGTTGCTCTTGTGGGCAGAGCTCAGTATAACTTTAATCCATTAGTCTGCTGATGGGTGGGGCTGGGTTCCCTCCCTGCTGGTTGCTTGGCCTGAGGCAATCCAACACTAGAGCCTACCTGGCTCTTTGGTGGGGCTAATGGTGGACTCTGGGAGGACTCACACCAAGGAGTACTTCCTAGAACTTCTGCTGCCAGTGTCCTTGTCCCCATGGTTAGCCACAGCCACTCCCCACCTCTGCAGGAGGCCCTCCAACACTAGCAGGTAGGTCTGGTTCTGTCTCCTATGGGGTCACTGCTCCTTCCCCTGGGTCCCGATGCACACACTACTTTGTGTGTGCCTTCCAAGGGTGGAGTCTCTGTTTCCCCCAGTCTTATCAAAGTCCTGTAATCAATTCCACTAGGCTTCAAAGTCTGATTCTCTAGGAATTCTGCCTCCTGTTGCTGGACCCCCAGATTGGAAAGCCTTATGTGGGGCTCAGAACCTTCACTCCAGTGGGTGGACTTCTGTTGTATAAGTGTTCTCCAGTTTGTGAGTCACCCACCCAGCAGTTATGGCATTTGATTTTATTGTGATTGTGGCCCTCCTATAATCTAGCTGTGGCTTCTCCTTTGTCTTTGGATGTGGGGTATCTGTTTTGGTGAGTTCCAGAGTCTTCCTGTCAATGATTGTTCAGCAGTTAGTTGTGATTATGGTGCTCTCTCAAGAGGGAGTGAGCACATGTCCTTCTACTCTGCCATCTTCTGTGCAAATATTTTTAAAATGAATGAACAGAACACATTCAAATAAAGTGAGAGTATGTGTAATAAATAAGCTCTTAAATTCTCTGGTCTTCTCCAAAGGCAACAACTGTTTTATGTCCTTATAGAATATTCTTTTTTTTTTCTGGCCATGCCATTCAGCTTGTGAGATCTTAGTTCCCCTAACAGGGATTGAACCCAGGCCCACAGAAGTGAAAGCTCTGAGTCCTAACCACTGGACCACCAGGGAATTCCCCAGAATATTCTCATGTACATAAAATATGCTTATATCATTTTCTATGTCCTCTGACTTATCCCTATGGAGCTCATGCAGAGAGTGTGTGTTTGATCCCTGGTCGGGGAGCTAAAATCCCACATACCTCATGGCCAAAAATCAAAACATACTGCAAGCTGCTCACTCTAATCCCCCCCCCCCCACAACTCACACACTAAAAAACCAAGAAATTGGATGTGGATCACGCATTCTTAAAGACAAAGATTGAGCATCTGTGATTTGTTTAGGTATGAAATAAAAGACATATACTCAGAATTAGCATATAACCAAATACTTAATAAGAGAAATCTAAAGGCATTTTTTGGATCTGGCACCACCCAAAAATCCATGGACATTAAAGAACACTGAGAATAGAGCAAGAGAAGTGAGACCAGCTGCATATGTCTTCAGAAGGCCTGGATATACTTGGATGCTGCTAGAGAAGGCTGGAGACTGTAGAGAAGTTACTGAAAAGCCAAGGACAATGCCAGCAAGCCAACCTCTTCTTGTATCAGCATCGTCTCTGGCCCATGAGTTCCCACAGACCTTGACAGCAAAATGAAATGTTGACAGTGATAGATCCCATGGCACAGAAAGAGCCTCCAAAGCCTAAGCAAAGGGGGAGAAAAACTGCCAGAATTTTTGGTTTTAACTGAATTGGCACAACTTGCACAAACTAAAAATTGCTAATGAAAAGTAACCTGCAGCATTTGATTTAAGGTTCAAATATGAATGCGATGCCTTCATTTTCAAAGATGAAGCTACTGCTCTAGTATTTATTGAATAGATGTATTGAGTTATTTTTTGGTGGTACTTGGTGGATTTCTGCTAAATCAGCCCCTTCCTACCATGTTCCTGTGCATGTAGTGGTAGGCATGGATTGGCAGTTGGCAGAAAGAGAATTAGTGTCAGAATCCTGGGGAATGCTAATCACCAAATGACAGTGTACAACGACACAACCTAGGGAGATGACATCAGCTATGCAAATCACACATATTTAAAGTTTGAAACACACAAACTGTCTTTTAATCAAGTTGGATTTGTGGAAAGTTTTATCCAATAATTGAAAAAAAACAAGAAAAAAGCTACATTTTACTTAATGTGATGTTAGCTTTTAGCATTGCAAGTTGGACACTTTTCCCTGGCACATTTTTATTAATCTTTGTCAGTGCATGCACTCATAGACTGAGTAGTTGTGAGCTTTGCTACCCTGCACTTTTAGAATACTAATGAAAGAGAATTTATATTTTGCTTTCTTTCAAGCATCATAATTCAGGCTAAACCAAAAATTTTAGTGGGGAAGGTTTTATGGTGGGTGATTGATAATTCATGCCCCAAACAGCCTTTATAGTACTAGACTGGAGGTTTATCTTCTGAATTTTCTCCCCAAAGCTTAGCTAGAATTACCAGCACAAAGAATTCCCCCATGCTCAAAAGATATAAAATGAAAATACTTAGTGCCCATTCCTAAGTTATTGAATTTTCTTTCTCTTATTGGTTTCCAAAATGGTGTTAGATTTGTGAACAACAATATCTATAGGTGTCTCACAGCCAACTGAGCATTGTGCTAAGGCCACAGTGTTGGGAAAATGCCCACTGACAATAGCAATTGCTGAGTTTGTGATTTGCCTAACCCATTAATTGTTCTCTGTGATAATTTTAGAAAAAATGGATGACTAATGTCTCTTCTGGAGAGAACTCCTGTCTGAACCATTTTGGTAGGCAGAATTCTAAGACACCCTCCACCCCTACACCCACTGGTGTACAACATTCCTTGTACAATCAACTCTTCTTGATTGTTGGTGGGACCTGTGAATATGACGGACTAGTCACTATGATGATTATATTGTTATATAAGACTTTGTCTTAGCAAATTAGAAAGAGTGATTAAAAGCAAGAGAGGTGCTGCCCTACTGGCCTTGAAGGAGCAACCTGTCACATTGTAGAGAGGGGCACATGACAGAAAACCATGGGTAGCCTCAAGGAGCTGAGAATGGGCCTCAAGTGGGAGCCAGGAAGAAAGATGTATCTCAAACCTATAACCACAAGAAGCTGAATTCTGCCAACAGCCAAGAAGCCTAGAAGAAGACTTCTAAGCCTAAGCCTAGCCTAAGCCTCAGATGAAATCATGGCCATGGCTGGGACTGTGCAGCTTTGTGAGACTGTAAGCAGAGGACCCAGAAAAAATGTGCTGGATTCCTGACCCTTGGAAACTGTGAGTTAATAAATTTGTCTTGTTTTAAGCTGATAATTTTGTGATAATTTGTTATGCAACAATGGAAAACTAATCAAAGTATTCTTACCTAGGAATCCAAATTTTATCATGGATCCTAAAAATTGCCCAGGTTATACACAAACATTGTAGGACACTGTGAGATAGAATATCTAAGATTGATTCATTTCTGGAAAATGTTGTTGGATGTCTTTTATCATTTTATCTAAGGAAATACAAAGTTGAATACTTAAAGCAGAGCAATATAAGCATGGTTCAACATTTTGCAAAGCAGGGCACTGACAGTCTCCATCTATTTGAGAGATCTCTAAGTGAAATACCAGGGTTTATTTCTGACTTTACTGTAAGTTGTATTTAATGGAAAAGAGAGAAGTGGAGATTAAAAAAAGGAAGTCATCGTGTTGAGGATGCAATAATGCGGAAGATGTATCTGTCAAGCAACTCTAAGGAAGATGCTTATTCTCAATCACCAGGACCTGTGGATGGCTGGATGCTTGAGTTCTGGGAGAGGAGACCTGATGGAGCCAGCGAGTGTGCCCTTGGGTGTTATCATGCTCTGGCCTGGGATCTTGGGGATGGCGAAGGGACCAGTGGAGAATCAGGCAAGTGTTCAGCTAAATTCTTGGTAAAATACATTCACAAAATGTTATCTGACAGTTTCTGTTTTAAACATCAATGTTACTTTGATGACTACAGAGAGTCACCGCTACCTACAGTATACTAATGCTTGTCTAGTAATTTAACTGTCTTGTCAGGGCCTCATTTTTCTTAACTGTGAAGTGTGGGATGGTCACACTTATGTTGCTTTCACAGATAACCAGACAAAATAGTGAAGAAGTGAATTGGTGAGGAGGTTGACCTGATAGATGGCCAGTGGGAAGTTGAAAGAAGCACCCATTATGTGAAAGTTGATCTTTGTATTTTAGCTGTGGAAATCATAGCTGAATGAGGAGATGTATTGTTTGTAAGATATTATGCAAATAGGCAAAAAGAATTGGGTGATCAGAGCAGAGTAATGGCAAGATGTGACTCAGCAAATTGCAGATAGGAAAGCGGTGTCCTTCAGATAACAATGATTTGGTCTGGTGGAAGGTTGTGTTGGAAGAAGGGAAGAAGTCTCACTGGGAACTTGAGGAAGGAATTGCTACAATCAAGAAATATTTTGGTGACCATGTCCTTATATGGATATTTGTAAGGAAGGAGAGGTGCAGAAGCCTGGGCCACAGCCTGGTCATTAGAGAAATGTTCATTGTTTTGGAAAAAGTTATAATGATAAATAGAGATCTGCAAAGGGGAGTAGACACATAGAAAAGGCGTGATAAGACAATTTTGAGACCCCAGTGCTGGACCTGTTTTCCAAAATGAAGATAAAGATAATCTGAGGAGAAAATTTAAAAGGTAAAGGAAAAGAATTTGGTCAGTGTGTTAAAGATTGCTTAATTAATATTGCTGGCTGACTTTCTAAAGGACAAAGAAAGTGGGTGGAGCTTTCACAGAAAGTAGAAAGAAGGGCTGAAGTGAGCCCCTTTAGAGGGACAAGCTATGTGGCTGACTCTCCACACTTGGCCTTCATCTACTCCTGGCTTTCTGCCCTTTTGGTAAGCCGAAGA
The DNA here is from genome assembly GCF_011762595.2 of Tursiops truncatus. Classification (NCBI taxonomy): domain Eukaryota; kingdom Metazoa; phylum Chordata; class Mammalia; order Artiodactyla; family Delphinidae; genus Tursiops; species Tursiops truncatus. Next base: position 102,987,072 of record NC_047038.1, read on the forward strand.
GACCGAAAACCAAATAATTCTGCTAGCATTAGGAACCCTTATAAAAGATTTGTTGATAAGGTAGTTAAAACCCTTGTCTAAAATGATGTTTGTGGATATAATTTATACATACTAGTATCATCCTCCCTTATCATCAGTTATTCAGAATTAGCTGTACTCCTTTGGTAAGAAAAATACATGAAAAAGCTGTAAACAAACTGGGGTATGCCAGATATGTAAGATAATATGCAATACCCAGTTTTAGTTATTCTGGTAATGTTTTATTTGTACTTGAATAGGAAATAAAAGAAAATTTTCCACATACGAAGTCATTAAGAAGTAGAACAAAAAAGTTAGGACACCCCAAAGAAGAGTGAGATTTTAGAAATAATTTTAGTGTAGAGCAAGTATATTTAAGGTACTTTGAAAGCCAAGACTTGTAATAAAGCATAGAGGAAAGGAGTAAAGAATATACATGACATGCATCCATCAATGTAAACAGTTACTGGACATATTCCAACTTCTTAAAATGTTTCTGTGTCGAACAAACATTTATTTACTCTTTCTGTCTCACTTCTCTTACTATTTCCCTCCAAAGATGTACCCCATAACCAGAACATCACCCTCATAATTACATCAAAATGTCATGCCTCCACCTTGCCCAGCCTCAGACCTGGATCACTCACAGAGTATCTTCCCCTTCCCCTCTTCTGGTCCATATAACATTAGTAGAGAAAGTCTCCAATCTGTGAGACGTTCACTGACTCCAATTCCATACCTCTAAATGGGTTCTTCGTGGGTGCTCAGTATTCTCTTTTTATTACCTTTAAAGTTCCCTAGCTCAGTTCTGAGAAAGGCTATTCAAAAACTGATTACATCCCCCAGGCCGTCAGCTCCATCACCTCATCTCTAATCTCAGCCAAAGAATTATACTCCTTTCAGGTGTTACTTATTAGCTAGATGAAAGTTGGTTATAAGGATAATCTCAACTGTTAGAAATTTTGAAGATAATCTTATTTAGATAAGGTAATCTTATTCAGATAAGGAAACTGAGGGTTAGAGGTTAATTCCCCAGGTAAAATGGAAAACTTTTATTGAGAAATTATGGCTGTTCCTACAACATGCTGGAATTGACAGTACACCATCACAGAGCTGTAGTACTGATCTAGTAATCCATTTTCTCTAATACTCCTTAAATAGGCGAAATAGCAATAGTCTGGATTTCCCCCTGTTCCTGAGTTCCACTTCCTAATTCCAAATCACAGTATTATCTCTAATGTCTATAAACCCCAAGTCTTATTTCCAAGATTCACTTCTCTGATTATTTGCTTTGGGATGATAAAATTGCATTTTAATATCATGCTTGTGAAAATGGTTTCTACTGCCTAATATACCATAGTTCTGAAAGGAAAGGATTTGAAAGTTGTTTTTAAAAATCTGAATGTTGGGGCTTCCCTGGTGGCGCAGTGGTTGAGAGTCCGCCTGCCGATGCAGGGGACACGGGTTCGTGCCCCAGTCTGGGAAGATCCCACATGCTGCGGAGCGGCTGGGCCCGTGAGCTATGGCCGTTGAGCCTGCGCGTCCGGAGCCTGTGCTCCGCAACGGGAGAGGCCACAGCAGTGAGAAGCCCGCGTACCACAAAAAAAAAAAAAAAAAAAAAAAAAAAAGTCTGAATGTTGGCCATAATGTAAGAGAGTGTTTGCTCTTTAAAAAAATTTTTTATTACTATTATTTAAAAAATTTATTTTATATTGGAGTATAATTTATTTATAATGTTGTGGTAGTTACAGGTGTGATTTAGTTAAACATATATTTATTCTTTTCCAGATTCTTTTCCCATATAAGTTATTACAGAGTATTGAGTAGAGGTCCCTGTGCTATACAACAGGTCCTTGTTGATTACCTATTTTACATATAGTAGAGTGTATATGTTAATCCCAACCTCCTAATTTATCCCTTCCCCCCACCTTTCCTATTTGGTAACCATAAGTTTGTTTTCCGAGTCTGTGAGTCTGTTTCTCTTTTGTAAATAAGTTTATAGATTCCACATATAAGTGATGTCATATGATATTTGTTGTTCTCTGTCTGATTTAGTTCACTTAGTATGATAATCTCTAGGTCCATCCATGTTGCTGCAGATGGCATTATTTCTTTTTTTATGGCTGAGTAGTATTCCACTGTATATATGTACCATTCTTCTTTATCCATTCATCTGTTGATGGACATTTAAGTTGCTCCATGTCTTGGCCACTGTATATAGTACTGCAATGAACATTGGGGTGCATGTATCTTTCTGAAGTATGTTTTTCTTGGATATATGTCCAGGAGTGGGATTGCTGGATCATATGGCAGCTCTAGTTTTAGTTTTTTATGGATCCTCCATACTGTTCTCCATAGTGGCTGTACCAATTTACATGGAGAATGTTTGCTCTTATTTGATTTCCCAAAAGCAGAACTTCGATCAGTGGGTAAAAGTTATAGGAATGCCCATTTAAGTTCAATATTCAATTAATCAACAAATATTTCTGGTACCTATTGTATACCAGGCATTACTCTAGGGGTTGGAGATACAGTGGTAATAAAATACAGTCCTTCCTTTCTTGGAGCTTGTATTCTGTGTTTCATCAGATAATCAACAAACAAACAAATACACCTACAGTGTAATGTCAGGTAGCAATAAGTATTGTGGAGAAAAATAAAGATGGATAAGAGAATAAGAGTGACTGCAAGTCTTGCTGAGAAGCTGACATTAAAGCAGAGGCTTAAATGTATTTAGGAAGCAAGTTATGCAAAGGCCTGGAAGGAGGCTGTTCCCATCAGGCATTGGAAGAGCAAGTGAAATGTCTTAATTTAGGAATATAAGAAATTGGCTTCCTTGTGATTTAGTGGGCTTTCTGTCCTGGAACTGTTCAGAGTCCACATTACCTGCCAGGGAGTTTAAGATTATTTTTGCATTAGTTATGAGGTTGAAGTGAGTCAACTTTGAGATATCTTTCCAGCTTTAAGATTCTGTATATTTGCTTGGCATAACCATATGGCTTAGAACTTAAATAAGCAACAGCTAGGAGGAGAAAAGGTGCAAAAATATGTTTGGGGAAGCAAACAATAAAGCTATAGGTTTGGAGACTATTTATGTATGAACTTGCTCCATATTGACATTGAAATTTGGGGAAAAAATAGAGCTAAATATAAAAGTAGAATGGAGGTGTGATGAATCAGAAGTTAATGTAATTTAGGTCATTTAGTTATGTACAGATGCATAACTCCTCTCCAAATGATTCAGATATCATAGGAAATGACTTATAAGAGCTGATACTAAACTTTGTAAGGGAAGTAATTTTATAAGAAACAATTGTTTGTAACTCTTGAATGATGCCTCACTTTAAGTTAGAAAATCAGAAATGGTTGAAGGAGTATTTATAGATTTCTTTGAGCTCTTCTGAAGAAGAGCATTGCCACGGATTTTCCTTTTCATTTTTATCAAAATTTTTACTTTTAATTTTTAAACATCAGGCAGGCAGGTACTTAAAGGTAATTAGAATCAAATTTTATTTACTGTTGGAACTAAAAAAAAAATGAACTGATTTATGTTTTTGTGTCTTTGGAGGCTCAGCAAAGAAAATGTGTTAGAAAACTAAATTGAAGAATGTTGATATTTCTTAGCAAAACTTATAGAATTATAACATGGTATTTTATCTTCTGGAGTAAAAAATAAATGCCACAAGTGATAGGTAAAAATTTGGTCATATTTCAGCATCAAAACCTGGCATTCAAAATAGACTTACAGGGACGTCCCTTGTGGTGCAGTGATTAAGAATCCGCCTGTCAATGCGGGGGACACGGTTTCGATTCCTGGTCCAGGAAGATCCCACATACCAAGGAGCAATTAAGCGCTTGTGCCACAACTACTTAGCCTGTGCTCTCGAGCCCATAAACCACAACTACTGAGCCTGCATGCCACAACTACTGAAGCCTGCACGCTCTAGAGCCTGCGTGCTGCAACTACTGAAGCCCTCACTCCTAGAGCTCATGCTCTGCAACAAGAGAAGCCATCACAATGAGAAGGCCCTGCACAGCAATGAAGAGCAGCCCATGTTCCTCACAACTAGAGAAAGCCCACGCACAGCAACAAAGACCCAATGCAGCCAAAAATAAAAACAAAAACCCACGCCCCCAAACAAAAATGACTTACAATGACAATAATGGTACTTCACATTTTGACTCTAATCAAGTAGTTTTGCAAACCAGAAAGAGCTCTGTCTTTTTTCCTTCACCCTCTCCTTTCTCCCTCTAAGTGGACAAATTGAAACCAGTGAAAATTATACACAGAAATTAGGAAGTACAAGCAGTGGGAGAATGGAGACCAGGAGGCTTCATTGCCGTTTAACAGAAGAGGAAAACTGAGTGACAAAAGGGTAAGATATTTGTGACACATCACATTGTGAGTCAAAAGAAAGTGCCAGGAATTGAACACAAAAGTTTTTAGTTCCTGGACCAACTCCAACCTAATTCTCCTCCTTAACTAACGTTCATGGAGAACAGATGTGGTAGAGAGAACACTGTGGTGTATGTGAAATTCGTTCTGCCTACTTCTTTTCTGAATACATGTGTGTATCACACGTGTATATTTAGCTAAATAAGGGCCATATTTTGCCAAGTTCTCATCCAATATATTTTTCTAGTAGCCTAAGGGATGACTAAAACTTGGGAATGAGGCCAGGGATGATAAATGAGAGGGGTCAGGCTGAAATGAAGGTGGGGAGATGTCATGCTTTTAGCACGCATGATTAATAATTTTGTTCCTGCTTTGTTTTCGTGTTTTCGAATGAGAATATTGTCAGGGAGACCAATGTACCTGAATTGTGTGAAATATAAAAGATTACAGAAGAGAAACAGCTGCTCAAAGCCAAGTTTACTTTTAGGACTTGTCTTTCACGGAGACCACATGCCTTCAATCTAATGAAGACTGAGAACAATTTGACAGTGAGTGAAATAAAACAATTAACAGAGCCATATGGGGCAAGGCATTACAGTTTAGGGAAGAATACTGTACTTAGGGAATAGCAGTTTACAAAATGATACATATATCATTTCATTCTTAACTTCTGCAGGCTTGTTTCTTATTTTTCTGTAATTGGTATGGGCATAGTAAACTTGTGAAACTTAGGAGAACTTAGGGGAAAAAACTTATACTGAGAACTCATCTTAAATTTGCCCACAGTAATTAGCACTTAGACACCATGAACTACTTGAAACTATGCAGAAGTTAAATAATGTTTGTAATGTTTGTAAGGAACTTCTGACCTCCAGGCATTTGCACAGGCTATTTCCTTTGTGTAAAATACTTGTCCACACAAACTCAATTGCCTAATCCTCAGCTACCTTTCCAACATTGCTCTAGACATTTTCCCTGGAAAGCCTTCTATGCCCCTAACACTGGATTAGGTGTCCTGTCCTCGTATATAGGTAGCTCTTATTATACTTATTATAATCCTTGTTGATTTCCTTGAAGACAGGAATGGTGTTTAGTTCACCCAGCACAGCTCTTCTTAACCTGAAAGTGCTTCAGATTTACTGGAACTTGGAGTCAAGGGGAGGTGTCGGGAAAGAACTTAAGCTGTAAAAAGGGGTCAAATTATGAAGGATCTTAAAAACACATTAAGGAGTTTAGTTATTGACCAAACATCTACTCAGTGTAAGTTAGAGCTAATGAAATCCTAAAACACAGTAGTAATTTACATTGCTAACAAGTAGTAGAAGAATAAAGAAGAAAATCAATTGATTAAAAATATATTTTATAAAGAAGATGTGGCACATATATACAATGGAATATTACTCAGCCATAAAAAGAAACGAAATTGAGCTATTTGTAATGAGGTGGATAGACCTAGAGTCTGTCATACAGAGTGAAGTAAGTCAGAAAGAAAAAGACAAATACTGTATGCTAACAGATATATATGGAATTTAAGAAAAATATGTCATGAAGAACCTAGGGGTAAGACAGGAATAAAGACACAGACCTACTGGAGAATGGACTTGAGGATATGGGGAGGGGGAATGGTGAGCTGTGACAGGGCGAAAGAGAGGCATGGACATATATACACTAACAAACGTAAGGTAGATAGCTAGTGGGAAGCAGCCGCATGGCACAGGGATATCGGCTCGGTGCTTTGTGACCACCTGGGGCGGTGGGATAGGGAGGGAGGGAGACGCAAGAGGGAAGAGATATGGGAACATATGTATATGTATAACTGATTCACTTTGTTATAAAGCAGGAACTAACACACCATTGTAAAGCAATTATACCCCAATAAAGATGTTTAAAATATATATATATATATTTATACTAGATAACAGGAACCCATGGGACACCATTTAATTCTGCTGGTATATTATCTTCCCAGGCATATATTTGACTTTTGATAGGACAGGGACTAGCTGTTGTTCCTATTCATAAAATAAACTCTCAGATGCTTGAGAGATGGAGATTGTGGTGTGAGATGTGCACTTGTTCTGCATAGCATCCTGTCCTCTCATCTTTGTTCTGCACTGTTGTTCTATGAGCCTAAGGCAGGGCACTTTTTACTTTGAAAATTCCCTTGGCTTTGTCTCTGTCAACACATGCATATAGACTCAACCATTTGCACTCAGAGGTTCACTGATAAAACACCCACCTCCCTGGAAAAATGACAATCCTCGCTGTCCTCATATGATGGAAAAAATTAGGACTGCCAAGTTGTCCTTCTTTGTTTTAGACTCTTATATGAGAGTAACAATATGATTACCTTCTGACATGTTTCTGTTTTAAAGAACAAAGACATTTCTCTGGCTTTCAGTATTCTAAACCATGTATATCTCTTTTGTTTATATCAATCTCAAAAGTTTGGTAAGCTGTGTCCCTTTGGTTTTAATTTTCACAGGACTTGTAATCTGGTCTGGTAGGTCTTGGAGGTAGCAAATCATGACCAGCTCTATAGTTTCCTTAAAATGATATGACAGTCCCTTAACAGGTTCCTGCTACCGTGGCTTAGGACCATTGAATTAGCCATAAGTCTTACATACCCTTTAGATGTCAACCTAAAACAAGAATATACTTGGTGGGAAAAATAGCCCATAAAGGTTCAGTGATACTGGAACCCTGCCAGGCTTAACATTCTGACAGGGCAGGAGACCCTGAGGAAACTCAGATGGAGTCAACCTGTACTGGTCCTTGGGCAGAAAAAGGATACAGGAATGACAGAGTATGAATCAATGGCAGACTATCATCATTTCATACACGATAGGAAATATTAGGAAGGAATAAATGAGGTCCCTCTTCATTAAAACCTCTAAAGTGACAGCTGATATCACCTTGTCTATGGCAAATGTAGGGTTGAATTTGCTCTTCATTCTTTGATTGGTTTCAAGAGAAGGTAAAATACCATTTATGTTTATTTTTTTTAAAGTAATTTGATTATCACATCTTATAAAATGTGAAGGCTAAATAGATATTAACAAACAACATTTTGAAAAAAGTTATAAAGTCTGTAGTTCTGACAAATTAACTTAGAAGTTTAACTTTAAGGTAACTTTAAAATTAACTTTAATTCTAAAAATATTTAAAAGGGAGAACATATGAAGAAATAGAGGTTTGAATTATTGAACTAACTTTTCCCCAAATTAAGGACCTTAAGGAGAGGAATTAAATTTTTAGCACCATTGTTACACATTATTTACAATTGATTCAGTAATGTGTTAAAGAGATCCAGCAGGAAAGGGTATAAACATATCTGCCTACAGTTTAAACTTACATCAATGAAACACTGGAGTAGATCATGCCCACTGTATTAGTTTCTTGTGGCTCCTGAAACAAGTTGCCACAAACATAACAGGGATTTATCCTCTCGTGGTTCTGGAGGCCAGAAGTCAGGGTGTTGGCAAAGCCACTCCCTCTAAAAGTTCTGGGGAAAATCTTTCCTTGCCTCTTCCAGCTCTTTGTGACTCCTTGGCTTGTGGCAGCATCACTTTAATCTCTGACTCTGTCTTCAAGTAGCCTTCTTCCCTTTGCCTGTCCATGTCCTTTTCTGGCTCTTGCAAGGACACTCGCATTGGATTTAGAGCCTACACTGAACGAGTATGAGTTCATCTTGATCCTTAACTAATTACATCTGCAAAGGTCCCATTTCCAAACAAGGTCAGTCTGAAGTTCCTGAATGGACAAGAATTTGTGGGGGTAGAGGACAGGTTCCATTTAACCCACTACATTAAATCTGTTAAAAGATAATTTATAATCTTTTGGAGTTCTCTAGTCTTTTAGGATTTTGGTCACTGCTTAAAAAATGTTTATCCCATCATACTTAAGAGATTCTTGGGGTCAGAAAAAAAATCCATGTTGAGTGTAAATACTAAAAACCTTAGAAACAAGGATTCCCTAAAGTAATAGATGCACCAAATTTCTAAAATTAGATCAGAATTTATTTCTAAAGAAATCATATGTATTTTCCTTTCTATTGACTTTCTGCTGGATCTTCATGAAAAATTTTTAATTTTAAGGAGAATTTGCAACAGATGTTTGTAGCCTTTTCCTGTATTAAAATAGATATAATAGAAAGAATGACCCAGGGCAAACTTTAGCTTCTTACACGTATGTCTGACTATCTGAATGTTTTTCAACATGACTATCAAAGTAGATATGACTATTTGTACAGTTGTTATATATTATATTTTATTAATTAATACAGTTTGTATAGCACACCAATATTTTCTTGTGTTGATATTTGAAAAAATATTTTATAATTCTTTATTATTATAAATGTAATGCATAGTGTACAAAGCCATGAGTCTATTTTTCAAAGAGGAATGTTGGTAATTTCAGTGCTGCCTGTGATTGTCATCTAGACCTTTAGTAGGTCAAAAAGTCTGATCTGAGGGTTTTCTTTCTCATTCAGTTTTATTTCTTCACTCACCTGTTGCTCTCACTTGATTTCATTGAACTAGTACAGACACACATGGATGGTCAAATTTTTTAAAGTTCTATTTTGATGAATTCTGATATACTTTTTTTTTCTGGTGAGGATGAGTACAAGGATGGATCATTATCTATATAATATTTCTCAGACATCAGATTGAGTACATTAAGGAATACCTAAATATTGAATTCTTCAGGTCTCTACTTAAGATAAAACTTTGTATTTCTATAAACTTTCAAACTGCTTTGCTAACTATTCTTATATCTATGAATAGAAGGAGATAGTAAGCTCTGTGTGCTTCATATATTCTAGTGTCCCACACAGTGGTTGGTATAAGCAGAGCTTTATGACAAATGCACATTCTTTTAATACTTGATGAATGAATAATTTCATGGATACTGTTTAGAAACATCATTTCAGACAGACAGTGCAAACTTCTCTGAGAAAGAAAGCTTCTCATTCAGTTTCCTACATTTAAGCAGTGAGGACAAAGCCAACCCTCTGGTCAGAGCCTTGTTTTGGGAATATGGTTAATAGAACCTAGATCTAGCTTGACGACAACATTCCAGACTCCCAGAAGAAACCCTCATACTCTGGGGTGGGTGATTACTGGCCACGGATGCACTTTCTCTCTCCATTTTCTCCGGGGAGAAAGAACACTAGAGAGACAGGTAGCCCACCCCTGCCCACTGAACCCAGTCGGGCAGCCGTCTCACAGTCACTGGGCTTGAGCACTGCACGCTGCTGGTGTTTCTGAAGTTTGGCAGGTCACGTCCTCCCTGGTGCAGCCAAATTTCTTATGTTTTGTCCAGAAAGCTACAATGCTAGCTTTGTTCCTTACAAATGGTACAACCTTTGCCCTTAAGGGTTGAGGTCTCAATTGTCAGGGCATGTCTGAAGGTTAAGGGTGGCTGCTAGATGTGTCATGGTGGGGACCAATATCCAGGCAACTTATCTCACAGCCATCACCCAAGAGGCTGAGGGAGGATATGCTATTACGAGGTGAGGTGTGTTATAAAAGCCCTGCACAGAGACTTGGAAGCCCTATGGCAGCATGGCAGCTACAGCCCTCATCCTTCTGTCTAGTAGTTGTGATTTTTGACTAACCATACATAAATATTCTGGGCTTCAGATTTCTGCTCTGAAAGTAAAATTTGGGGACATTAGATTTCTTTTAATGTTAAAGAGTTGAGAGTTTGATGATGTAATGCATGGACTGAGCATGGAGACTGGCATGTGGTAAGCAGTAAGTAAATGCTGGCAGTTACGACTGTTAGATATGTACAAAAATATTAAATTTAGTATTAATTATAACTGTGAAAAATTAGAAACAAACTAAATATCCAGTAGCAGAGAATAGGGCAAATATTTTTTATCATTCATGTAATAGAATACTATAGAGCAATTAAAAGTAGCATTCTGAAGAATATTTAAGACATAAAAATCTTCAGTGGGGAAGTATGACAGTCTGTGCTGGTTTGAATATTAAATCCATAACAATAAATCTATAACACAGATTTTTTTTCTATTTTACAACTAAAAAAATTGAGCCTAGTGAGATTAAGTAATTTGCCCAAGATCATACCATTCATAAATGGTAGAATTTGATATTGTACCATACTTATATAGAAAACATTATAGAAAGATTAGAATTATATATATGTATAAATATAATAAAATATAAATAGATATGTGAAAAAAATTCTGGATGTTAAGATTTCAGGCAAGTTTATTTTTAAAATGCTTTTATATTTTCCAAATTTTATGTGATAGGTATATGTATATTACTTTTGATAAAAGAAAAATATTAATAGATGAAAATAATAGAAATGTCTTTATAAAGGAGGTGGTGTGGAGATCAGTGTTCAGGACTGATGGGAGTGATCAGGGATAATGCAGAAAAGGAGGGCAATTCCAGGTGTGTCTGGTTAATGAGAGGGATCCTGTGTTATTCAATCAGGGTGTGATTAGAGGAAAAGTGATTTTCTTGATCAAGTTTATGCACCAATATTTCAGTTAGAAAATATTTTCAAGGAGAATGATAATGTGCCCTGAAGTTAACCTGACATAAATTAAAGAGAGATGATTTTGTCTATCTTGGATTTGAGATTTCAGGATGACATATATAGAGTTTATAAGTAATTTGGACACATGGGGACAGTAGCTTTTGACAAAGAGGAAAACAATGTATTGTTGAAATGGTCAGTGAGTACAGTCTCTGTGAGTGAGAGAGAAATGCAGTCTTGAGGAAAACAGCATTTAGGGGAAATAATTGGGAAAATGAATCAGAGAAGACCACCCAGAAGCATGTTTCATGGGAATGAGGAAGACGCTGTATTCCAGAAAATAAGGAAAACAACATGTTGCTGAGATGTAAAGGAAGATGAATGGAGAGAATAGTAATTGGATTTGGTGCTTAGAATTCACCCACGATTTCAGTAAATTGGTGGCAGCAGAAGCTGTGTTGTAAACTGTTAACACTGTGTGGATGTGAGTTAAGTTTAAGAGGAGACTACTATTTCAAGAAGTTTGATGATCAAGAAAGGTCATTTTTAAGGTGAAGGGACAAAGACGTCAGGAATAGGGAAATAAATTAGTAGTGAAGAAAATACTGAAATTGTATGAGAGAAAGAGCTGGGGAAACATCCCAAGGGATGTCGACAGAGAATGAGATTAAAATGAGTGGATGAACTTTGGCAAAGAGAAGACATGTTTTTCCCACTCAGATATCAAAAAGAACGAGAAGGGGATTGCAAATATCCAGTGAGATTTTATAGATATAGTGGGAGATAAGGAAAGTTGAGGGAGCTTGCTTTATATGGTCTCAATTTTCTTGGCCAAATAGGAAATGCAGTCAACGGCCTAGAATAAAAAGAATACAAGATATTGGGTGGGAATTGGTGTATAAGGATAGTGGAAAAGATTTGTAAAAACCCTTGTGGAAAAATGATGTAGATCATTGCACTATGATGGACAAATTGATTTCCAGGTAGAAGTGCTACCCCGCCAGCAATACTCAGGAGTCTGAGACAGTGATCGGTAAATGATTTTAATAGGTACCATTTACATAGTGGCCTACAGTTCACAAAATGCATTTATGTATGTTTTCTCATTTGGAATAAAGAGCTAGCTGGAATTAATCAAGACTGGCATGGGCAGAGTAGGAATTTTCCTGTACTGTTAGGGTGGGCTCTCTTGAAACTACTGCCCCTAAATACACAGAGAGGCCAATGAAGCCATGCCAGTGTGTGGGATGAGGAGACTAGGGCTCATAATGAATTTGAATGGCACATTCAGTAGCAAGAGTGGGATGTGTGGAAAGTTAAATTTTGTGGTCAGAGAGAATTGCATTTTATTTTATGACATATGTTATAGAAAAAAGAAAAAAAAACCTATCTGGTTACCTCCAAAAAAAAAAAGACTTCTATTAATTTCTGCAGATATCTTGTCATATATTAAATATTAGATATTTTTAGGCTTTGAAATATTGTTAAAATATCTTCTAACTTTTCTTTTATATAATAACCTGGCTTTTCTTTGAACAATTAATTATATCTCTAACTTTATCTGAATAAATCTATGTCCATAGTTATATCTATGTCTGTATATCTATCAATATATCTACTTTTGATTGATTAGTCTTGCATTAAACCTATACATTAACTTAAGATAATTGATATTTTATTACATACATCATTTATATCCAGAAATATAGTATGCTTTCTTTATTTCTCTAAATAAAAATAAAAACTGCCTTAATATTTCAGGTCATATTAATAATGTTTGATATGTGTATATTTATCTGGACACTATTAAATTCTTAAAATAATTTGAATAATTTGTTTTAGTTGATTTTTTTTGATTTTATAGACAAAAATCATAATAGAAAATGGTTGTTTTCTCTCCATATTGCCAATATTTAATTAATTTTCTTTGTTTTATAACCAGAACTTTTTTCATTTATTATGGAACCGGAATTTTTTTTTTTCTTTTTTTGCAGTATGCGGGCCTCTCACTGCTGTGGCCTCTCCCGTTGCGGAGCACAGGCTCCGGACTCGCAGGCTCAGAGGCCATGGCTCACGGGCCCAGCTGCTCCGCGGCATGTAGGATCTTCCCGGACCGGGGCACGAACCCGTGTCCCCTGCATCAGCAGGCAGACTCTCAACCACTGCACCACCAGGGAAGCCCCGGAATTTTTTTAAAATAAGCTTTTTATTAAAGTATAACAGAGGTAAGTACATAAATGTAAGTGTAAAGCTCAGCTATTTTCATAAAGTGGACGTACCAGGTAACCAACACCCAAACTACAATATTATCAACACAAATCCCTTCAGCCCCTATCAGTCACTATCCCCACCAATTTGTATACAATAAAATGCATCCACTTAAGAGAACAAATGTATGGACACCAAGGAGGGAAAGGGGGGTTGGGATGAATTGTTCGATTAGGATTAACATATGTACACTAATATGTATAAAATAGATAACTAATGAGAACCTGCTGTATAGCACAGGGAACTGCACTTCGCTGTACGGTAGAAACTAACACAGCACTGTAAAACAACTATACCCCAATAAAAAAAATCCTATGATAAACCATAATAGAAAAGAATATTAAAAAAGACTGTATAACTGAATCACTTTGCTGTACAGCAGTAATTAACATAACATTGTAAATCAACTATACTTCAATAACAATAAAAAGCAAACAAAACTGCACCCAGTTAAAGTTATATCATTTGATAAATTTATGCATCTGTAAAATTGTCTTATCAATCAAAATAGTGAAAACTTCCATCACTCCCAGAAAGTTCCCTTGTGCCCCCTTTCATTCAATTCCCTCACCACCAGCCCCAAGCAAACATGACCTGATTTCTGTCAGTATAGTATAGCCTTGCTTGATGTTGGACTTCATATGGATGCAATCATATGGTATGTACTGTTTTGTGGCAGCTTCTTTCATGAAAAATAATGTTTTTTAGTCAATCTATGTTTTTATTTGTATCAGTAATTCATTTCTTTTTATTGATGAGTATTATTGCATTTATATATATATATATATATCAATTTGTTTATCTAATCATGTTTCGATGAGCATTTAAGTTGTTTCAAGTTTTAGTGCTAAGAATAAAGCTGCTATGAACGCTCACATCCAAGTCATTGTGTGGTCATCTTCACTAAGTGTATCACATGACAAATGTACATTTAATTTTATAAGAAGATTCTAATGTCTTTTCCAAAGTGATTATATCATTTTAGACACCCACCAGCATTTTATGAGTCCAAAGTATTCCACAGAATTTTTCAAAACAATATTAATAAATTTGAATTTATGTTTTTACTTAAAGGAAATACCTTGTAAATGCTGTTTCCATATGTAAGGTAGGTAATTTTTAATCATGTTAAATATTAGGTATGATGTATTGGAATTTGTTAGATGATTCTTTCTACCTAGTTCATTAATTTGAGGAAACCACTACTAGTGGAGTCAAGCCCACAATACCATATGGGAGGAAAATCTGGGTGGCTGAGGCCTGTGTTTGTAGAGCTAGTTCCTAGCTCTCAGCCTGCCCACCCTTACTTTATTTCCACTTCATCCATCTCATAAATAGCAATCCCTATTTTCTGGTTTCTCTTGGTACCAAGTCCCTTTAGCACAATCTGCTGTTGGCCACCATCCCAGCTCTAATCAGCTGCATTTATTCACAGACTCCACCAGTGTTTCTTCTTGGATTCCTGCTTTCAGAAATACATACATGTCAGCAGCTTCTTTCTAATGGCCTTAGGAACTTTCCATCAGTTTACTGCTCTCCAGGGTTTCTCAGGGGGGCATGGTCAAGTCTCACAGTCTGCTCCTAAATATTTCAGCATCTACTAAATTTATTATATCTTTTTCTCATTTAACTAAAATGCTATTTAAATTACTTCTTTGATGTTGGAAAATTCTTGCATTTTTGAGATAACCATTATTAATTGTAGTGAGATATTTTATATAGTAAAACTAAATTCTATATGTTACATCATTTTAAAAATAGATTTTTCACACTTATGTTCATAAGTGAGATAGACTGTTTGGCATTAAAGGAATTTGAGTAAAAAGACTACATTTGTTTTATGAAATAAATTAAGTAAGAATTTTCTTCTAAGCTTTTAAGTATGAATTACAAGGAAATCATAAATTTGAAAGCTTGAAAGATTTCTCTAAAAGGCTTGTTATACTTAATTGACTTCCTTCCCCAGCTGTGGTTGAGAGTAGCTCTTGGATGGATTTTTCAATTTGTTACTGAAATAGTTCTCTGTAAGCTTTTCCAGTTTAATTCTGTAGATATCATATTAAAGTATACTAGAGGGCTTCCCTGGTGGTGCAGTGGTTGGGAGTCCGCCTGCCGACGCAGGGGACACGGGTTCGTGCCCCAGTCCAGGAAGATGCCACATGCCGCAGAGCAGCTGGGCCTGTGAGCCATGGCTGCTGAGCCTGCGTGTCTGGAGCCTGTGCTCTGCAACGGGAGAGGCCACAACAGTGAGAGGCCCGCGTACCGCAAAAAAAAAAAATGTATACTAGAAACTTATCATTTTGATTTTCAAATTTATTATATTTATGTGCATATTCTTTAAATTTTAAACCATAAACTTTTAAAATAACTCTGGTTATTTTTTTCTATTAAATAATAAAATAATGTAAATTAATTTTTTTCTTTTCTAGTAGAAATGTTTTAGCTATATATATTGTATTTATATTAAGTATTTTCATCTTGTAAAAAATATTCTTAATTTCTTTAAGGTAAAATTATAGGAAGAGAAAATGGGTCAGTGATTTTGGGGAGCTGGTCACGGAGGGTGTTTTTGGGGGGTGATGGAACTATTCCATATCTTGATTGTTGTATGTCAAATTCATAGAACATACATCAAAAAGAGAACATTTTACTGTATGTAAATTAAAAAGTGAATAAGGCAAAACAAAAAATTATTGTTCTATGAAGCAGTGATCAAGAATATCAGATAAAAATAGGAAAAAGTATTGTAGAGGTGTGTTAGGTAGTTAATAGAATTTTATGGGTTTTTTTTGTATTTTTGATGTTTTGGTATTAATTTAAAATTTTTATGTTATAATTTTTTTCCCCACAAAAGGAAGCTTGGATCAACCTCTCAGCATTCAATAAATGCTTGTTTCAAGAAATAGGTAATGATCTGAAAATTTAACACAATACTAACTTGTGATACTTAAAAAAATATACTTCAAGCATTTTGAATTCTATGCATATATCTCAATTTAATTTTTAAATTGAGGAAAATCTTGCCACTAGCAGGGGTTCCATAAATAGAAATAAAGTAAGAAATCATGTACTTTATTTTGCCTTTCTTTTTTTTTTTTGTTACTGTTTGTCCTAACCCTTTCCACATATATGAATCTAGCTTAACATTCTGCAGCTATGCTCTTTTATGACTTCATTTTAACACAACATGCCTGATAATTATACTTATTAACAATGTTACTTCTCCTCTTGATGTCTATCTTCTCATCTCTGGAGAGATTCAATATCAATTCAATGATTATTATACATCTCTACAATACTGGTGCCCTCACATGTGTGTTCTTTCTTAAATTCAATCATCGGTTCTCTTGAATGCACAGTCAAGATTTTTGTAGAAAAGCTACTTGATTAGTAAATTCTCCAAGGCTTTGTTAAACCTGAAAATATCTTTCTGTTGTGCAAACAGATGAATGTTAACTTGTCTATATTCAGTCAATACAGATACTACTGTATCCCAGAAGTTTCTGGACCTGTCTCTCATTGTTTTCTGTTATTTATTTCTGAAGATTCCTTCACTTCTACTTCAAAATTGTGATATGATTTTACTGTTTGAAACATAAAATTTTACATTTAAATTCCATATTTCTCATAACGTGCTTGATTTCAGCACTCTTATTACTGAATTATCTTATTATTCTTTCAGGTGTTGATTTTATCTCATTTTGTCCCATTCATTTTTATTTCCTTGGGAATTTCTATTATTGACAATGTGAATATGGTACAGTTGGGTCTTTTTTTTTTTCTTTAATCAATCCAGTCACTCTGTGTCTTTTGATTGGAGAATTTAATCCATTTACATTTAGAGTAATAATTTATTAGTAAGGACTTAGTAATGTATCTTATTAATTGTTTTTTGGCTGTTTTATAGTTCTCTTGTTCCTTTCTTCCTCTCTTGCTGCCTTCCTTTGTGAATTGATTATTTTCTGTAGTGGTATGCTTTGATTCCCTTTTCTTTATTTTTGTGAATTTACTGTAAGTTATTGCTTTGTGGTTACCACGAGGCTTACATAAAATAGCTTATAGATATAATAGTCTTTTTTATGTTGATAACAATTTAACTTCGATTACATACAAAACTCTACCTTTCTCTTACCCTCCTTTTATGTTTTTTTATGTCACAATTTAGATCTTTTTATATTGTAGGTAGTGTACTTTCATTTCAATTTGAAGAACTCCTTTTAGAATTTTCTGTAAGATAAGTCTAGTGGTGATGAACTCTCTTAGTTTTGTTTGTTAGGGAGAGTCTTTATCACACCTTCATTTCTGAAGGACAAGTTTTCTGGGTAAACTATTCTTGATTGGCATTTCTCTCTTCCCACATTTTGAAAATATCTCACTCTCTCCTGACCCCTTCTGAGAATTCAGCTGAAAGCCTTATGGGGGTTTCCTTGCATGAGAGAAGTCTTTTTTCTCTTGGTGCTTTTAAAACTTTGTCTTTGATTTTAGATAGTTTTATTATAATTTATTATAATATGTCTTAGAGAAGATCATTTTGGATTGAAATTTGGGAGTGACCTATTAGCTCCATGACCCTGGATATCCAAGTCTACCCCCAGGTTTGGGAAGCTCTCAGTCATTATTTCTTTAAATAAGCTTCCTGCTCTTCTTCCCTCTCTTTTTCTTCTGAGCCTCCAATGATGTAAAAATTGTTTCTCCTAATGGAGTCCTGTAAGCCATGTAGGCTTTCTTCATTCCTTTTCATTCTTTCATTCTTATTTTTCTTTTTGCTCCTCTGATAGGATGATTTAAATTGATCTGTTTTTGAGCTCACTGATTCTTTCTTCTGTTTGGTCAAGTCTGCTATTGAAGCTCTCTATTGAATTTTTTAGTTCAGTTTTTGCATTCTTTGTCTCCAAAATTTCTGTTTGGTTCTTCTTTATGCTTTTATCTCTTTGTTAAACTCATTTTGTTCTCATATTTTTCCCCTTATATTTTAACAGCTTTTATCTGTGTTCTCTTGAAGGTCTCTGAATGTTTTAGAACAAATATTTTGAATTCTTTTTCAGGCAATTCCTAAATCTCCACTTCTTTGGGGCCAGGAAATGGGGTTTACTGTATTTATTTGGTGGAGTCATGTTTCCCTGATTGTGATCCTTGTAGCTTTTGCATAGGTGTCTGCACATTTGAAGAAGCAGTCACCTCTTCCAGACTTTATGGACTACCTTTGACAAGGGAAGAATTTTGTCTGTGAGTGGAGGCATGCTATAACGTGCTGTAACTCTGGGTCTAGTGGTGCAGGTGTCAGGTGCAAGAGTGTGTGGTGGTACCAGGTCCAAGGGGTTATGATGTCTCTTTGGCTCAGGCCACTGGGTCCACAGTATCAACAACTGTCTGGTACTTAGAGAGCACTGTGTTTGGGTCTGCAGTGACTGCAAGGGTGTCCTTAGCAGAGCCTTAGGGTCCAGTGGGTAGGGACCAGGGCAGGCAGCAGTAGTGACCAGAGCCAGTGGTATGCAAACATTCAGCTGTGGGGATGAGCTGCAGGTACCTGTGTAGTGGCAGTGACCAGTTGCGGACACACATGTAATGATGGGGGCCAGGGCAGGTAGCAAAGGCCAGAGCCCTCTGTGGATACATTAGCAGCTGCAGGAGCCATGGTTGTCAGTGTACATTACCCTGGTCACTGAGTCTTGCCATGAGAGCAAGGCAGTGGAGGCTGTTGACAGAGATAAGGCTGGGGGTGGCAGTTGCACAGCTGAAGGTGTTAGCTACAGTGGTGCAGCCCAGTGACAGAAGACAGGGACTTATCCAGGTCCACAAAAGCTATTGGCATGCTCTCCTGTGGCTGCACAGTCTCCCCTGAGAGGTATGCACTTCAGCGGAGAGTGGGGTCAAGTGTCAGGTCGGTGACATGCAAGTGCACAGCTGGAGAGGCTAGCCCTGAGTATGTGCATGGTGGTGAGGGTGAGTCACAGTGGTCTAGGGTGGTGTCTTGCACTTGTGCAGCTCCAGAGACCTGGACTGGCTGCTGGGCTTCTTTGGGGCTGGGGAGCAGGGAGTGGGGAGGTACTCAGATGGTGAATGTTAATACCTGTGGGGCAAAAGCTGGTGAAATCTGCAGGGGTCCATGGTAGCTACACTGGCCATTGGTTTCTTCAGTGGTGAAAGCTGCTGGGTTTGTCTACAGAGCAGGTGACTGAGAAGTGTGATCACTCTTGCTGAGTGGTTGCTACTTGTAGCTCCTGTTTTTCTTCCTTGTTTCCAGGTGTGTCTATACATCTCAACTTTGCCAGTCTGGGTTGGGTGAAAGCAAAGTGGGACCTTCGTGTGGTGCTCTGAATGGCTGGGGAAGGTGGTTGCTCACCCAACTCTTCTTTTCCCAATGAAGAAAATTCTCTCTAGTTGGGAAGTTCCCTCTTGGCTCTGAGCAGTGCTGGCTTGGGGGATGGGATGAAGCTGTTTGCCTTTCCTTCTTGTTCAGTTATTCTCAGGTTTTTGAGCCTGAAATTTCTTAAATTGTCTCCAGAGCTCTCCCAGTGCTGTTTTTGTGGTGGAAAACTCTCTAATTGTTGGTCTTTTGAGGGGGCTGAAGGCTGGGGGATCCTACATTGACATTTTGGTGATGTTGAGTTACCTCCTCCTTCATCGTATACTTTATATATCATGACTTTTTTCATCTAGAAATTCGTATTATTTTTATATTGTTTTTTATTGTTGAAAAATATTTTCATAGATCCATGATTAGTTTTGTTCAGTGATATATATTTGAATATAATTTGTTAATTTTTCGGAATGATAAATATTTTCTTATTTAAATTATTTCACATGGATTTAGTTGAAGAAATGTTTTGCCACTGCTACTCATTCAAACATCATTACTAAGGCTGCAAAATCTGCATGTGTACTAAGTGTTGTTAATTTTTCTTATAAAGTTATAATTATTAGTATTAATTATAATTCTGAGCCATAAAATAGTGGAAATTTCAAGCTTGTTGATTTGTTAGCACTTACTAAGTGGCCATAGCCTGGAATCCTTTGTGAAGAGGTGCTTTACTTGTTTTTTGTCTGTTTTTTTCCTTGCTCTCAATTTGCATGCTATTAAAATCATCCCCTTCCTCCTTCCCTAAACAATGTTGTGAGTTTCATATGTTATAAACCAAGAACAAGTTAGTCAAATTTATTATAATAATACCTAAAATGTGAGTATATCAATTCTGAATAAGAACTTGAAGACCTATAATTAAAGTGATGTATATAACTTTTAGCAAATGGACATTGCCATACTTAGTGCAATCCTTAGTGCATACTTAGTGCTTTTGTTCAGGGACTTTATTTTCTTATTTACTTATTCTCTGCTATGCTTTAGATGACTGGGATTTCCAGATAAATATAATGTTACAATAATATTTTTCAAATGTGTTCTCTCTGGCTTATAAAGTGACTTCTCTTCTGATTTCACTACACAAAAAGATAAATCTTCTTTGACAGAGAAGCTGAATCTTCCTTTTTACCTCTTGAAAGTCAAAGGGATAATAATGTTTCATTTAATGCTAATTCATTCTGACAGTCTTACTCAAATTTTGGGGATGAACATTTCTCAGGGGGTAAGGTTCTGTGCCCCATGAAACATGCTGGGACTCCTGGAAGTTCACATGATGTATCAAAATCACTCAGCTAAGTGTTTACAAGGACTGTTTGCTATCTTCTAGATGAAAATCATATGTCCCACACTTAAAGTTGAAGAAATCTTGTGTAAGGCCTAAGAGAAGCTGATAGTAAACCACCAGCTGGTTTTAATGGAAAAAAAGAGTGGAGAAACTCAAGGTCACTTAGAAAAGATTCCAGGGTCAACACAAAGAATATCACAGATGGTTTCTCCTAAGGGAGTGC
This sequence comes from Tursiops truncatus, assembly GCF_011762595.2. Lineage (NCBI taxonomy): Eukaryota > Metazoa > Chordata > Mammalia > Artiodactyla > Delphinidae > Tursiops > Tursiops truncatus. The sequence goes on from NC_047038.1 coordinate 103,008,142, forward strand.
CTTCCTATGGAGTCATTTCCCCCTGGGCTATGTTTAGCGTATGAAAAAAGGTCTGGTTGAATAAGATGCCTGTTGTTCTAGTAACTGCTAGTTAATGAGGTCATAAAGAATCAATGATGTTTTTTTCTAACACAAACTGAAAAGAAAAATATTAATAAATATGTTAATAAAGGAGAAATGACAACTGGTTATGGATATTATGTATCCCATTGGTTTAACTGATTGTACCTAGTGTCATTAACATAAAAAATTTGAAGGATAAAAGGTACATATACGAAAAAAGCGTGACAGGATTACTAGTCAGGTTGGGGGTGGTAGGAAAACACTAAGGCACAAAGGAAAGTGAAAACATGGATTATGTAGGCCAGTCAAGAGATCCACTTATTGGGGGGAAGATAAAAACTTTTGAACTATTTGTATCAAATCTATTATTAGCAAATCAATTTAGCATTTGAATCAGATCTCTACAACTTATGAGTTTTGTTATGTTAGGGGTGTTGGGAAGTTAAATGGAGTCATTTTTGTGGTATCAATCAATTTTAAAAAAATCTGTACACAGAAAATTCCACGATAAGTGCCTTAAACATTAAGGAAATTTTTATATAACAAGGATATTGGAGACAGGGTCAATTCAAGGTTGATTAATTCAGTAGCTTACCAGAGTCATCAAACTCTCTGGTTCTTTCCATCTTTCTGCTTTGCCATTCTCAACCTTTTGGCTTACTTTCATAAACACTCACCGTAATCACAAGAGGCTACTGCAGACCTAAGAGTTGTATGAAGATGAAAAATGTCCACAAAATGGAATGGTTCCTACTCAGGTATTGTCAATGAGGACAATCTTTCACAGAATTCCCACAACAGATCCCCTCTGATCTTATTGGCTGGGACTGTGTCAAATGCTGATTCCTGGCAAGGTATGATGGAGTTGCCTCAATGACCTGTGACCAGTCATGATATTGCCCCCAGGCCTGGAGAAGAGCCCAGCACCATATGCATATGGTGGGCCAATATTAAAACAGGTCCTGTTTCTATGGAAGAAAGAGGCTACCAGATAGGCAACAAAGAGTTGTCATTTAGAAAACATATGTTTAATGAATGTTTTGGTGTGTTATTTAAGAATATTAAAATCTGCTATAGGGAATAAGAGAAAATAATAATTAAGGAAGATAAGTGAAACTCAGTATTAATAATTAGTAAGGAAGTAGTTTTTGAGGCATTCTAGACCTAGCTTAACCAAAGGAATTAGTAAAGATAGCACTCGTGTACTGGACATAAATTAAAAAAAAAATGAAAGAACCCAATAAAGTCTCCAAATATTTATGACTTATAGGTTATAACACCTTGGACACCCATTGGTGGCACCCATTCTGATCCCTTGTATCTTTTCCTGAAACAAACAGATCAAAGCTATGGCTGTTTCACTAGTTATTGGTGAGTTATAGCTGTGGCAAGTGTGTTTCTGATAGAAGAAGAATGAGTTTATTCCAGACATCTTTTATCTGCTAAGTTCTCTTGTTCAATAGCAACTCAAATATATATAATCACACTGGCTGATGGAAGGGGATTGAAGGGAGAAGAGGAAGAGGAAGAGAGAGAGACTATACATCACCTAACAAATGACTCAGGTAGTATGGTCCTTTTACCCCATGTGCACTCTGCCTATGTGTGTGTGTGTGTGAGTCTGTGTGTGTGTGTGTGTGTGTGTTTATTAAGGTATAATTGACATATAACATTATATTAGTTTTGGGTGTACAACATAATGATTTGATGTTTGTATACATTGTGAAGTGACCACCACAATAAGTCTAGTTAACATCTGGTCCTAAGTGTTTTAACCTACCCCATCTCTTTCTCCTTGCTTCTCACTGTAGGTTTTAAATTGACTCAATAAGCTGTGATTTGAGCATCTTAATTTGGTC